>NC_052518.1:42800095-42992595 GCF_014356525.2 Nilaparvata lugens | reverse complement strand
AAAAAAAAAATGTCATAGATTCTAGTGCTCTAGTGAACCTAGTATTCATAGATGAATTAGTGATCTATTTTAATTTTTCGAAATTAATCGATTGTTAATACATTGGTGAAACCAATTTAAATTTGTATTCCGCTCAGAAAAATAGTTCTTCGTCTTTCAAAGCAATAGGCACTGATTTCCAGCTTTCTTCTCTGGATTTTGATATATAGAATGGGTGAAAAGTCCGAGAACGGCTTGATATCTCATAAACAAAGGTAATTTGACGGTGAGTGTGATTGGGGATCCTACTCATATTAATGATACTACTTTACTATGACTTCAAAAATCTGGTTCGCCATCTTGAATCCACCATTTTCAATGCAACATTTTTTTTTTAATAGGAAGGTGGTTATGCGCTACATGATTTCAATACGGAATTTCAAGACAAAATGAACGACGAAAACCGCGCATCGATATCTCAAACCGTTTCGAAGATATTCACACTATTAATCAATACCACTTATCCATTTCATTAATTTATGATTTGATAGTATTGATTTAATGTGAATACCTTCCAAACAGTTCGAATATCGATGCGCGGTTTTTGTCGTTCATTTTGTCTTGAAATTCCGTTTCGAAATTATGTATTCCATGATCAACTTCCTATTTAAAAAAAAAAAACAAAGTTGAAATCATGTATTGCATAACCAACTTGCTGTTAAAAAAAAGTTGCATTGAAAATGGCGGACCAGATTTTTGAAGTCATAGTTGAATAGTATTTTGAATATTAGTAGGATCCACAATCACACCCTCCTTCAAATAACATTCTTCCATGAGATAATAAGCCGTTCTCATACTTTTTTCATCCCTTTCTGCTTTGAATAGTGTCGATTATGTGAATATCTTCGGAATGGTTTGAGATATCGATATGCAGTTTTCACTATTCATTTTTTCTTGAAATTCCATTTCGAAATTATGTATTGCATGATCACCTTTCTATTTAAAAAAAAAACAAAGTTGCATCCAATATGACGGACCAGATTTTATGACCAGAGTCATAGTAGAGTAGTAGTTTTAATTTTAGTAGGATCCCCAATCATACCCACCATCAAATCACCTTTGTTTATGAGATATTAAGCCGTTCTCGAACTTTTCACCCACCCATAACGTTGAACCTTATGATAAAGCCATGTGTGATGTAATAATAATAATAATAATCGCCTTTATTCATCAAATATACAACAATTCGTTACAAAAAAATGTCTATATAAGTATTACATTACTGGCATTCGCCCCATGGATAAGATCCGTCCGGGGGGAGAGGAGGAAGATAATTTTTCCCCTTCTTTAAGTTGCAAAAAGTTAACAATGCTACATTAATTATATTTAAACGATATGGCAGAGAAGTTTTTTTTATTATTATTATTACTACAAAAGAAGATACGTTTCAAGAAAGCTTTAAAAATTGAACTCCTTGATCAATGAATACCTGTACTGCCAAACAGCTTCACAGTAGCGGCTAACATTTCTCCAGTCACTGCCATTCAGGTTCCTCTTCAGCTCCTCTCTCGACAGCAAGCCTCTCCACAGGTAAGCGCACCGTATGTCGCGTAGTATGGGGCATCTGGCGACGAAATGCATCACATCCTCTTCTTCCTTCCAGTTGCACAGGGAGCACAGCTTCACTGGCTGATTGAACGTGTATCTGTACAACTGGATCAGCTCTGTTCGCGCCTTGAAGAGCCATTTGATTAGTGTTCACTCTTCCTGCTCACTGATGTAACCGGTGCCTTCTAGCTCTAGCTCGCAGTAAAGGGAGGTGCGCTCACTTCTTAGCCGCTTTATCTTGCCGTCCATTATGAATCTCTCCTTCATCCTCGTCAATAAGCTGCTGATAGAGACATTCTGAGAGAGTATTTCCGCGGCATTGATGTCGTGCTGCCTTTCAAGCACATCCCAGTCATTGACAACAAAAGTCCCTATTCGTGTGATCTCCTCCAACAATAATCTGGGATATCTGGCAATGGGTAGTTTCATGCACCTTCTCATGTATTTCACATGCAGTTTAACAGTATACAAGAATAGTGGTAGACATCCAGTTTCCAAGAGTAGGGTAGAGTCTGGTGCCCACACAGGGAGGCTGAATACTTTTTTAATGAAGAGTCGTTGCACCTTTTCCACATCTTCATACATTCTTCCACCCCACACTTGAGCTCCATAACACAGAGTGGACCTAGTTAGCGTATCAAACACATTGCATTTAGCCTTGAATGATAAATTGTTTTGTTACAGCAGCTGATGAAACATGTTCAGGGTGATTTTTGCGGAAGATGATCTTTCTTTGAAGTGACTAGCAAGAGATAGCTTGGATGACAGGTCAATTCCCAGATATTTGTAGTTGTTCACTACCTCAATCACTTCATTATTGTATCTCCACACATCATGTCTTCCTATCCTACCACCTTTTCTGAAAATAATTATGTTTGACTTGGCCAGATTCACCTACAAGTTCCATTTTACACAATATGCTTCAAGGTTTGCTATCATTCTCTTCAGACCTATCCTATCTGGAGCAAGCATCACTATATCGTCAGCATATGCCAGGAGTTTGATACATACATTCTTTATCTTTATTCCTCCATCAAGGCAATCTTCTAAATCATTAATAAACAATGCAAATAGAATCGGGCTCAATAGGCATCCTTGCTTTACACCTGTAGTTGTTTCAAAATCTCTTGATAGTCCCTGACTTCCCCATACTCTAGCAGATGATCCATTATAAAAATCTCTTAGCGCATTCAGCATTTTTGATGACACACCAGTCTCAGAAAGCTTATACAAAAGAGAATGTCTGTCTATTCTATCGAATGCGGATGAGAAATCTACGAAGAATGCATGAACTGTCTGCCCCTTTGTATTTAGTTGGATGTGGACAATGCTCATAATATTGAAAATATTGTCAATTGTTGAATAGGACTTTCTGAAGCCTACTTTCTGAATTCTCGTAGAATCTTATGGTGGTGAATCAATTTTTCCAGCTTATCCAGCATAATCCCCGCATACAGCTTACCTATGGAGTTCACAAATGATATTCCCCTGTAATCAGTAGTTTCGTTCACATTGCCTTTCTTGAATATTGGATAAATGATTGACTGTTTGAAATTTTCGGGCGTATGTGCGGATTCAAAAACTCTGTTGAAGCAATCAGCCAGTTTCTCATGGAAGTTTTGTGGAGCATATTTATAGAACTCATAAGCAATTCTGTCTTCTCCTGGAGCCTTATCATGCTTAACTTTTGCCAAAATTCTCTTCACATCATGTGTCATAATTGGGGCATCAAGAATATCATCCATTATCTTAGGCTCAGCATATGAAATTTTCGCTGCTGCTATCTGAGGATTTAGTAAGTGCTCAAAATGTTGTACCCAGTCTTCCAATGAAATGTTCGTCCCTGCACTGAATTTTCTCCTTTTGAAATATCGAACAAGCCTCCAAAACTGCCCAGACTCTCGAACTGTTCCAAATCTCTCAGTTAAATCGAGCCAAAAGTTCCTCTTCTTATTCAAGCAAAGTTGTTTAAATTCTTTGTTCCTTGCTAATTATCTCTCTCGCACAACCTCTGAATTAGTTCTCCTGTAAGTCTTAAGCAGTCCAAATACTTCTTCTCTTGCCCTTTCACATTCATAATCGAACCATTGTTGTTTTCTGTCTATTTCAATTTGTTGATTGAAGTGAGATGGAGGGGCACATTCATATATCATGTCGATCTTCTACCTTGAATCTTTTATTGCATCAAGCCATTGTTCTCTATTGTTCATTCTTAATTCAAGTGTATTCCGATGTTTGACTTCTCTCTCTGGCCTCAATTGCAGCTTCATTCCTATTGGTATCACACAGCTCTCCTCCTTTTCTGCAGGTGTGCATCTAATTGTGGATACAATTGGAAGATGGTCTGAAAATATTTCCGGGCTAACCACAAAGGACTGGACTGCAGGAAGAGCATTGACCGAGACCGCGCAATAGTCAATCACAGATGAACCTCTCGATACAACATAAGTCAGCTCTCCTTCCTCATCATTCTGCGACCTGTCATTTGAAACAATCAGCCCAAAATCATCAAACATAGACAATAGACGCTTTCCATTTGAATTCAAAACAGAGTCTTTGGAGACTCTTTTGCTGCTTACAGCACTATCAATATTTTCGAATATATCCTCTGGTAGAATTTGTTTGTCACTAATTCTCCCATTGAGGTCACCCATTAGCATAATGTTACACTCAATCAATTCAAACAGCAGGCTTGATACACTTGCAAAATCCTCCATCCACCTGTTGCAATTTATGTAGGCTGGAATAATACACAATTTTTGTGCCTCTATATTAAATTCTATTATATCGTACCCTGTAATTTTGCGGAAACTAGCTGAGTACATACAGTTCCCCTGCTTCTTAATTCTGTATACATAGCCTCCACTTGCTCTACCAAATGCCTCAGTCCTGATTGCAGGAGCCCAAACAAGATCGTGAGTTATCATCTTACATTTAAACTCATAAAACTTCTTCTCATATTGTAAAAACGTTTCATATAGCAAAAATATTTCTTTCTCTCTCAAAAAATTCAAAAATGCTACATTATCAATCTTGTATGCAACTCCAGCTACGTTGTAAGAAGCGACCTCTATATAATCAAAATCTGTTTCCCGTATGATGTCACTCTCTTTATCCTTATTTCCATTCCTATATGCTACTCTCCTTTTATTGTTTGAGTTGCAGACGAAAAAATTTGGCAATGCTTTCTTCAGACGCCCTAGACGTACCAGTAGATGTCGAAGCAGGTGGATTCTGTTTCAGTTGGGAAGTCCTCTTTCTTTTACGAGCCCAGAGAGTGTTGCTTGGTCAGGCTCCTCCAAATATTTATCGACCGTCTCTTCTGTTAAGTCATCTGCAGAGATATATTTCCCATTTATCAGAAGTCCAACTCCCCTTACTTTGACTTCATAGCCGACGGCTCGCAGACGCCTTTGAGTTGAATACATCACCTTCTTCTTTTCCCTCGTCTCCTTATCACAATCCGGAGACACAAAGAGCTCAAGATTTTTCAAATTCGCCCCTTTATTCAGAATATCTTGCCTTTTTATACTTGATACCAAGGACAAAATGATTGGGCGCCTTATACCGGGACCTGTCTTTCCTAGACGTTTAACAAAATCTACCTATATCATTTTCTTTCAGTTCGACCTTCAATACTCTGTTACTTATATCCAGAATTTTCTCCTAGACCTTCTCACGCCTCTCACCCTCTTCCTCCTCCATTCCGTAGAATATGAGATTTTTATCACGACGCATGGGTTCAATAACTCTCCGCTGCTGTTGTATTTCGCGCTTAAGCCGCTCATTTTCTTTGGTCACCTCATCGATTTTCCTATTCTGCTCCTCAAACGTTGATGAAATATTTAGGGCACTAATCTCCTGCCTAACAATCGTGAGTATATTCTCATTGATTTCATTTTTATTTTTTTCCAGCATTGCAATCATACGCTTTTCGTCTAATGCCATTCCGAAATTTGCACAATATAAACCCACCAGAATTCCGTTAGTGACTGAATTTTATTCGTTAATCAATAACTAATGATCGCAATTATAGATTGGGATTTGTTCTGGACTTTATTCGTCAATCAACGCCAATATAGGAAAATACTGTTCAATCGATGACCACAGATCATTTATCAATTTCTTGAAAGACTGCAAGTGAAATCAGTACGAGATCATCCAACAAAGCAACTTATCAAAGCCATATTAGCAGTTCAATACAGAAAATTCAAAACATCCGCCAAGACTTAGTAGGCTACTTTTGAAGTAAGATGACGCTGCAATCGCAGACAGCAGCTCTTGGTTGAAATCAGTCGGTAATTCGGAATTTTAGAGGATGGGTGGGAAATGTAACCACCTCTATCACAAAGATAAGATAGTGTTCAAACGAAATTTATGGCTTCTTCAATCGTTGAGACTAGGCGAAACGTTTGTAACATGAAAATCCAAATATCTCTATCTCTACTTACGGGATCACAAATATATTTCACACAAATGATCAAAGTCACTATTCAAACAGGTATGCAAATTTTCACATCAATCACTGTACAACAAAACACTTAAACAACTTAGAATTTGAGCATCGACGTAAACAACAACTTCAACTGCTTATCAGTCATCCCCACTCTGTGATGTAGTGTTAGGTTATCAAAATATCTTGAGGCCGGTTTCCGAGCTCGTGGTTTAGCTAAAATCTAGACTTCAACCAGCTTTTAACTCTGGAGTCAGAAAATTGGCTTTCCGAGTTGGGCGTTAACGTAGTCGAGGACTTAACTAGACCCTGGAGTTTAGAGATCACATTAAACTCTGGAATTATAATTTTGTTTTCTGAGTAAAGGACTTTTGAGTCCATGACTTGAATTTGATTCTCGTCTCTTTTCGAATCAGAGGTTTATTAAAAATTGTTAAAAACTCAAAACAGCGTGATCTTGAACCCTCGATCAGGGTAGGATTTAAATTGAAGTTCTAGATTTGACTGGGAAAACACTTATCAGTTATTGTTTTGGAGTAGCCTTATAGCTGTCATGGAACACCTCTATTATATCAACTAATTTATCCAAACTCTAAATTTATAGTTTGTAATTTCATTTTTGAATAAAGTTGTATCAGAATTATGTGTAAAAAACAAACTTCATTTATGACTGTCACATAACCTGAATTATACAAGAAAAGAAAACACAAGAATTGCTTTGGAATTATATTACCCAATTTTATTAATCAGTGTCAATTGTGAATTTTAGCATGATTTACATGATAGAAATAATATAATAATACATTACAATTATATGAAAAAAGTACGTTTTTCAACATCTTATATTTTTTAATCCAGGATCACTGACAATGATCAATAATAGCATAAGGTGAAATTAAATTTCATCTATTTATTTTCCAAAAGGATAGCTTCTCTATTCATGTTTCAAAATGATATAAAATAGGAATATCGATACGCTTGTATATTATTATTACAAAATTTTTGTCAAATTTCTCTAACACAGAACCATAACAAAAAGCTGTTGGATTCTTATTCACAAGACTTCATCAGCTGTCTTCCATTGCCAAAATAACAATAAAATATTGTGAATTCCCCTTATGTTCACTGCGTTAAAGTCCTGGACTCGAATAAGTCGAGACTTAAGGTGCCCCAGAGTTTAGAAGATAAACCCCTGTCTCAGAAAATCGACTTAGACCCAAGCGCTTATTTTAGTCCTGAACTCTGTATGTCCAGAACTTATAGATTCCGAAACCGCTCGGAAACCGATCCTTACTACTAATAAATAGGACGGTCTCCGGGCAAAAGGGAATAAGTCAATTTTTTCGTTTTTTTATTGTTCAAACAGGTTAGGTTAGGTTAGGTTAGGTTAGGTTGGGTTGGGTTAGGTTAGGCTAGGTTAGGTTAGGTTAGGTTAGGTTAGGTTAGGTTAGGCTAAACTTTATTGGCTGCTTTATCACTGGGTAAAAGGGAATTAGTCAATACCTCACTCTAAAAGCTGTATTTCCCTTGAGAATATTGTAATAAGTATTTAGTGAATCATTTTGAGTGCGTAAAAGTTGATAAGTTGACATATTACCTTTTGTGCAAACCTGGTTTCGCATTTTAAGGGAGTAAAAGAGAATAACTTCTACTTATCCCCACTGCAACACAGCTCTATTTACTTTTGATATGTATATTAATCTATACTTATAAAACTCTTATCTCTCAGATAAGATAAAATCTTATCTCACTGACTCACTGATCACGATTTCTGGAAAACTACTGGATGGATTGCAACAAAACTTGGAATATAGCTTCCTCATAACTCCTAGGTGCTCACTAAGAAATCTTTTGGCGATATTTCAACTCTAAGGGTGGTTTTTAAGGGTGTAAAGTTCGTCTTCTAGTATATATATTCTTCTTCTCCCAATTTCTTAATTATAATTGAAGTGTCCATATCATATGTTACTATATAACTATAATCTAGAGAGAGTACCTATTCGGAGCAGTTGATAACTGGCGTCCAATTAATAATTGTCAGGTTGTCATTAAGTTGAGATTATTTCATTAGGTTGGCACCAAGTTGAAGAATTTATTAAAATGCATTTATCGAGAACAAATTGATTGGGCACTGCTGCTCCAATCAGAACTATTCCTGGGAGTAAATATATTTTTTATTTTTCATAAAACAAACTTTTATGACTGGAGTTGCTTCAATGAATTGATCCTATTCTATCAAGACTAATATTTTGTTTGTATATCCGACATTGCGAAAACTGCTTAAACAGTTTCGATTAAATTTTTATAATTCAGTATGATAAATGGAGGGTATTTTTGAAACTTCAGAAGTGTCCGTTGTGGAATCTATTTGCAAAGAATGAGGAGATTCGGACAAAATATAACTTGGGCGAAAGAAGGGGTTATTTTTATTAGAACGGCCAAATAGCTGTTGTTGCTTTTCCTAATGTAAAAATATATTCCATAGAAGTAAGGCGCTTTTCCCATGAATCAATTATTCCCAAACATTGATTGTTCTAAAAATATTAGAGAATATGCATAATAGTTCGTTGACTGTCAGTATTCCTCATTAATAGCATCAATGCCCCCCATCAAAACAATGCTGACACATTGATGTGAATCTTACTATAATTTGGTTACTTTAGATCAGATGAAGATAATAATGTTGATGATCGCTACTGTTTCAATTTCAATCATGTTTGACATTTTTGCTTTTGATGCCAGCTGTTATTATTTTGTGAAAAAAGCTCTCATTGAATGTAATCATAATCATTGAAGTCAATTATACCATAGAGAAACAATAGCGTAATGTTAGCCTTATGCTATTGTCTCTCTATAATTATACTAAGAAAGCAATTTCTGTTTGAAAATGTGTGTTTGTGGATATGTATGTATGTCGGATGGATCTCGAAATGGCTCTAACGATTTTCATTGAATCAGGAATATAGTGGGTTTGCGACCAAAAACATTATTTTGGAAGAGGTCTCAACTCTGGGAAAATTTGCTGAAGTGCCTTGAGAGAGGATCATTGCTTCCTCAAGTAGCAGCTGATCGGAAAAAAGTTTCCATAATCTGTTGAAAACGTGAGAGAGTGTGTGCAAAGGGAAAAGATTAAAATAGCTGTAGTTGAGTCAACAAAATTGGCAACCCAATTAACCCTTAAGTACTGGCGCGGTTTTCTGAGACACTACTACTGGCGCGGGGGTCTGGTGGACCCCCATCAAATTTTCTCTCTAATTAATTGAAAAATTTTTTTTCATCAAACTAGGCTGGTTATCTCAATCTCTAGACTGTTTGGAATGGTTTTACCATGAATAAAAAGGATATATACCAGAACTATCAATAATTTTGGTATTTATTCAAAACTGTGTAAAATTTTCAAAAAAATGTAGTGATTTTTGGTAAAAATAAAGAAAAATTAGAAATGACAGAAAAAGTTTATTCAACTAATGATTCTTACTTAGGAACAATGAAACTTACTAAAAAAAATACTATTCCTTGAATTTTGATAGTAGTTTGCTTAATTTTTTCATCTAAAGTCACTAGAATTTCGTCTATGTAGACATAAGCTAATTCTTGGTGCAGATCAAAATACTCATTTATAAACATATAAAATTAATATAACTTATTAGTACCTATATTCTTATATTCGTATATTAGTATATTATAATTTTTATCGCATATTGAACTAAAATAATTGACTCACATATTTTGTTCCTCTCTACATTCTCCTATTGTGACTCATTCTGTGGGTCGATGCACTCCTCACAAACGTTTTTAGAAACTTCTTAACTCTGGCTTCATTCAACTCTTCTAAATTCATTTTTAGAACTTTATAAAGTAATAAAAAATATGAAATAAGTATTACTTCAAATCCCAATGTTAATTAATTGTGAATAAAAAACATAGCAAAAAAGAAACACATTCACTGGCGCGGGGGTCTGGTGACACCCCAGTCACTTTTATCACTCACAAAAACGCAGTGCAATGTTTACAAACAGGCGAAAACTGGTTTAGAGGGTGACTAATGAACCAACTTGAAGGTATTAAGGAGCTGAGCAGTGTAACCAACACAGGCCAGTCACCATCACAAAATTCACCTCACTGGGGGTCTGTGAGCACCCCGCGCCAGTACTTAAGGGTTAAATTAAAACATTACAGTATTCATGGAACATCTGGAAGAAAAGATTCAGAAAGTGACCGGATTATAGCAAAAGAAATTTAAAATCGATCTCTCCAAACATATGGTAGTTGAATGTAATGTTTATTGTGAGGTGATAGAAATGGGACTGATTTCTTCAGCTTCTGTTGTATTGGTTCCTCTGTCGCTCTATGTTTGAATGCAGCCATGGCCTTGAGAGAGCCAGTTGCACTGTCTGTTAATTCATTATCCGGACTAAATATCACGAGAACTAATGATTGAAGCCTCCTATTTTAAAAAAACCCTGCTCTGATTAATTCTCATGAAAATCAATCCCGATTGAAATTGAACAGGCTTTTGTGCCACTGGGCCTGATATTTTCATGTTTCAATAGAAGCTAAAATTAAATAATAAAAAAAAAACATAATATTCCATCAGCTGCTCCTATTTCCTTTCATGATGTCATTACATGACACAAGACAAACCTATTGATATTGTGATAGATCACAATACTAAAGTTGTCAATCCTATTATATTAAGAGAGCAATATCTGTATATGGTTATATGGTTATGTATGTCCAACGGATCTCGAAAACAGCTCTAACGATTTTCACGAAATTTGGAACATAGTAGGTTTATGATATAAAAAATCGATTGCAGTAGGTCTCATCCCTGGGAAACTCGCTTTAAAAGGATAATAATTATTCATTCTTGGAAAAACAGATGATAATATCATTGTCTGTCGATAACAAAAGATGTGAGTGCCTGTGTAGGAGAGAGATAGAATTATGTCCAGTTGTTGAATCTAGAAATTTTAATCGACTTGATCAGAATAATCTGATTTGTTGACATAACATGGTATATCATCCTAAATTAGAGTATATCATAATTTTTAAAGTTAATCATTATTTTATAGTTTCAAGTGATTAGTGAGTGTTTTTTGTTATTCAATTTGGTCTGTAAACAATCTAAATCAGAAATTTTCTGTTCTCAAATGTTTGGATTAAAATTGGATCTGAATTCAAGTGTATGGAATATAAATTACTTTTTGGACTATTTATAGTGTATAAATCAAAATTCTGGGGAGAAACAGTTTTGGGTTGTGCCTGTTAGTACTTCCCCAATCATTTTAAATAATTGTATTCTGTTTATCAATAAATAAACAAGCGAAGCTTGGTGCCCCTATATTTTAGATAGAAATTAAATTGAGTCATATGTTAGTTTACATCCAAATTTTCATACCTAAGCTTTTGTTTTCAAGCTAAAATCAAAGAAAGAAATCATATTATGGAAGTCAATAATCAAAGTGATTGAATAAACTCTATTCAGATTTTTGCAAATTCATCCCACTTTTATTTTTATGATAGTGAAGTTTAGGACATGAGGGATCAGCTACAATAAATGTTATACTAACTATTATGAATAGACTCTTTTGTATTAATGAACTTCCATGGAATAAAGAATCAGTGGATTGGCTGCTTTCTCTTGCAGAAATCGTCTACAACGCACTGTTAACGATATATAGACATTTTGCGGTAATTTTAAATGCAGTTGAAAACTTTGTAATAATTTTGGCAGAGTTCAATTTTCTCGAAACAATGTATTTTTGATGACTGTTTCGTGTGTAGAAGTGAATTTCCAGCACTTTATATGTCTCTTGCAAAAATCATGTACAACGCACCGTTAACAATATATAGACATTTTGTGGTAATTTTAAATGCAGTTAAAAACTTCGTAATAATTTTGGCAGATTTTCAATTTTCTTGAAACAATGTATTTTTGATGACTGATTCAGGTGTAAAAGTGAATTTCCAGCACTTTTCGTTTCCTGCAAAAACTGTCTACAACGCACCATTAACGATATATATAGACATTTTGCAGTAATTTTAAATGCAGTTAAAAACTTTGTAATTATTTTGGCAGATTTTCAATTTTCTCGAAACAATGTATTTTTGATGAGTGTTTCGGGTGTAGAAGTAAATTTCCAGTACATTTTGTCCTCTGCAAAAATCCTGTCAGATGTGCCATTAACGTGCTACTGACGTTTAAATTTAAAAAAAAAATTATTTAATCATGAGAAATTCTGAAAAAATCATGAACGTTTCTGTCCATATTGTCAATCTTATCCTAGAATTTCAAATGAGTCTATTCAAAATTGGAAAAGTTATACCACTTTTTCAAATTATATCACAGTTTATGGGGAAAATCATGCAGTATCTGAACTATACACACTTGATCTTTTAATGATTCCAATTTAAATGATAACTACTTCTATTATTTATTGATTCCAACATTATTTCAGTGTCAAGCACAAATGTCCCCACGTAAAATTCATTAACCTGCAACTGAAATATCAAATTTTTCAGTAAGATTGTCAATATCATTAATTTTGAAATTCCCACCATCCATAGGCCTACTATGGTATCGAATTGAAATATCAATTTATTAATACTATGAGATGAACGTATCAAAGTTTTAACAATCGATATATAAAACAAACAAATTCCAACTTTTTTCTGGGGCAAACTGGTTTTATTGCATTCAACAATGTAGAAATTAGGACGGTATTCCACTTTTACTTATTCAAAATATGTAATTTGAATAATGCATTCCCAAACAAGTTTGAAAATATATAATTATAAATAATCAAATATCGATGATATATCGATATTTTCATAGTAGGTTTATCGATAGTGGGTTTATTGATCATGGGAAGGCGGTTGTTGGTCAATGCGGGAATGGCTTCCGCAATGGATGGCAATGCAACATTTGGTTTGTAACGGTTTTTTGGTGTTTCGGATTTTTGTGAAAGATCCAGTTTAAGGTAAGTCAAGCGATTTTGTTTCTATTGATGTACTGTATAATGGAAGAATACATTTATTATAGTCTTAGATGCTTAGACTATATTTATTTAAATGATAAACTTATTCAAAGCCTAGGCACATAACCTCAAAGCCTCATAACATAGCCTAAATGAATTATTTATGGCATAATTAATAATAATAAAAGTAAGCCTCTTAAATTTATCAGTGCTGGAAATGAACATTTATTATTTTAGGCAGACATATTCCAGGGGTATGCTAGCACATATAAATTGAAATGTGTAACAAAAATGTCTAACTTTGTTGTAGTTCAGTCACTGAATCATTTTATATATTTGAAAAAAACACTCACTTTTCTTGGAATATTGAGGAATGCATTTTACTCCTGAGGAGCAAAATATCAGCCTGATGAAGCTCCTCCTCAAAAGTGAAATGCATTCTTCAATACACCAAGTAAAGTAAGTGTTTTTTCAATTATTATAAGTAACACAGTGTCTGAACTACAACGAAGTTATTGTATAGAATATAGTGTTTCGTCATGGATAGCAACATCAATTTCAAAAAATATCTTTTTAGCCTAAATAATTCATGTCACCACATAGGTAGGCTACTAGCCTAATCTACACTCATCTTAATATAATGAACTTAATAGCAATATATGACTGTGGATAGATAGATTAGATGACTAATGGCTAGATAAATGTTAATGGAATAGTGAGCATTATTATAAGGTATCTTTATTTTATACTTCGAATAATATTGAATAGTTAATTTGAATTGGAGTAGCCTAGTAGATATCATTTAATTGCCTTCTATAAGAATTTATTCAGTTGTTTGCTGGTGCAGCAGGTTTTATTTAGACTTTTTCAACAAGCAAGTGATTCATTTATTTATATTAATAGCTATATTTCTTATTCCAATTTAGAAAAACTACAGTTGTAGTCCTCTCATTTTAGCAATATATATTTTATATAATAAGAGAGAGTGAGACTGTGTGTTTGCCACATGTGTGTTTTTTCAATTCTCCAGTCAAGAAATATTGTTTGAAATATGTTTAATTATGAGTGAACTTTTGTTCCATTTCTGAAAGGAGCTGTGGTGATAAAATTTTCCAACACAAAAGAAAAAGACATGGAAGCAGTAATAAAAGACTGGCTGAAATCTTCAAAAATTCGGTTTACCAGCAAAGAGAAATGTAAGTAAGTTTCAATTTTGATTATTTTAAAACTGAATATAAAGTCAAACAATTTTTTTCCATGGGTGATGCCCACATGAGCTCTAGGCTTGTGCTAATCATTAATAGTTAGTAATTATACAGATGAGTCATATGTATGGGAACCTTTCAATAAATCAGAGACTGTTGTAGATATAATACTGTAACTTTCAGGATATGTTACTGGTCAAATACTCTAACTTTTGACATACAACTGAATTTCAACCTCTTAATAAGGGGTTGACTAGGTTCAGAATGTATAATATGGTGACTTAAGATTCGTAACTCGAATATTTTAAATGTAAACGCCCATTGTGTGGTACATTATTTCAAAGGGCTTTTCAAAACAAGAAAGATAACATCAATTAAAATGTACTACGAAACTTGAATCCAAAACGGTGGCTGATTGAAGTTACAGTTTGTAAAGAAATGGGTTGTAATTTGAATATTTTAAATGTAAACACCCATTGTGTGATACATCATTATAAAGGCCTTTTCAAAACTAGAAAGATGACATCAATAAAAATCTTCTATGATACTTTTATCCAAAATGGCAGCTGATTGAATTTCATCAATTGGTTTGGCCAGAGAATTCGAACTGTAGCGCCAAAATGCCAGACTGGTTCTGTGAATAGCAGGCTTGTGTTTGCGAATGCACAAACCGTCCTGCTTGCTTGGCATTCTGGATGTTTTTTGTGAGTCGTCCTAGTTCAGTCGTTCTTGTCTTGTCAGCCCGTTGTCTTGTGCAAGACCGAATTTGTATTTTTGTCATGTAATTTCGATCGGAAATTTCTTGTAAATAATTGTTTGAGTGTAGTGTGTGTGAATTATGAGTATAACAGCGTAAATAGTGTTAAATTGAATTAATTTGACGCGGATTTGAATTTATAAAGAATCCAGTTTGAGCTTTGTTCAAAACACAGTATATGACCTGCAAGTGGAACACAGAATCAACACGAAAATAGAGCCTGGAAGCGAAAACCTGTCTTTTTCCTAGATTTCATCCCACCCTGAATCTGACCAAAACACCTAATAAAGGCTTAAAAGGGCAAGTAGTCAAGCTTGGATTAAATCTGGTGAGTTTTTGCTCTTTTTTATTGTTCATTAATGCAGAGTTTAACTGTACAAATAACCTGGCTCAAATTGAAGATTAAATTTTGCCCCTTGTTTGTATTTGATTATTTGAATAGTAAATTACAGTCCTCTGGTAGTTCTAGCCTGAGCTTTGTTCAGAACATTTCTGGTTCACCGAACCGTGATGAATTTAAATTTGTAATTTATTGATTAATTCACACACATTGGATTTGAGCAGTTTCGTATTTGTCCAATGTTGGCATGTTGAGAATGGTCTGATCTATGCTCAACTTGAGTTTGTTGTAGCCTTGTTCTAGAGCAAGGTTTCTTGTCAATTTGTATTTGTCTGAAATTAAATTTATTTCAGTTAAAATTGTAATTTTCCTGAAACTAGGCTCATTGTGCTCTTTTTCGGGAATTTGTTTGTTTGTTGGATTTTGTATTGTCCATTTTGTTATACATGTTAGTGAAGGTTAATCACCAGCATGAATTTGTTTGTTCAATTCAACAAGTTATCGTTTGTTTGTGAGTTGTTGGAAGAACATTATCTAATCATATAGTTTTGTCTTCAGCAGTAACTTATCTTGTGAATTGATAATCAAAGTTTAACTTTGATAACTTACTAGTCGTGATTCTGCCTTCCATTTAGTTTTGAACTCATTCTTGTTTTATTGTCTGTTGTTTGTATTGTCGGGGCTGAATTGTTTTGTGTATGAGTTCAAGATGGAGAAAAAATTACAGAAACAAATCAGGGTTCATCGCGCTAAGCTGGAACAATTGTATGCCAGATTGCAAAGAATTTATGAACTGTCTAAAAATGTCTCTGATCCAAAGGTTGCTTAGCAATTTTTAATCTTGAATCCTCGGGTGTCTTAGACCATTTTGGATTATGAAAAGACAGAATAAGTGGTTAATGAGTTGGAACTTGAGTTGAATAAAGATCATGTTGTAGCATTCAACGACTCACATCTAGATCTGTTTCAGTATATTGAAGTAGCAGCTAGTGCACAGCCGGTCGTGTCCGAGTCGGTACTGCCTAAAATCGACCCTCCGAAATTTGATGGGAACCAGACTCAATGGTCGGTGTTTTATGAACTATTTAAGGCATTGGTACATGACAACAAGAGTTTGAACGATCAGCAGAAGGTCCAATATCTTGTCAGTAGACTTACTGGACAAGCAGCAAATATTTGTCGTCATTTGCCACCATTGGCTAATAATTATCAAATAATTCGGCAGGCATTATTGACCCGCTATAACGATCCATGGGCGCGCGTCGATGCCTATTTAAAACAAATTTTTGAATTTCGTCCAATAAAATCAGAATCAAAGGCAGGTTGTATTGCTATTTTGGATGGGTTTTGCAGTTCAATCAATGCAGTGAAGAGATTGCGACTCACTGATTTGTCAGACTCGATATTCCTCTATCATGGCTTGAGATTGCTGGATCCAAGTTCTCGTAGAAATTTTGAATCGGCAGTCCGTGACAAGGCTATGCCAACTTATACCGATTATGTCAAATTCATTGAAAAGCAAAATAAGACTCTTCCTTCTGATGAGAAACAGACTGAATCGTTCAATATGAGGCACAAAAAGGATAATAAATCAAAGGTGTTTGTGGTTCAATCCAATGATTCATCTAAGGATGCATCTAGTGAAAGTCCCAATTGTCTGAAGTGCTCAAAACCGGGTCATCGGTTAGTAGATTGTGCAAGTTTCTTGAAAATGACTCCTTGGGATCGTTATTGTTTGATTAAAGGAAAGTTTTGTTGTTTTCGTTGTCTTGATGTGGATCATTTGAGTAGAGATTGTCGTAGTAAAACTCAGTGTGCTCAATGTCGAGAATCTCATCATTCGTTATTGCACTTTTCCAGATCAAGTTCCAATGAAGGTGTTGCGTTCTCGTCGAACTCCAAGGCAGGTGGCACATCACCTATTAGTTGTTGTTCTACATCCAACGATGTAGAAAATTCGACCGTTGTGTTGTCGACCGTCACTGCACATATTCGAGATTGTAATGATCAGCTTTGTGATGTTCGTTTCTTGGTTGACACCGGGAGTCAGTGTCATTTTGTTACAGCCAAATTGTGTCGGCGTTTGAGACTACCATTCCAGCCCATGAAAACCGTTGTTCGTGGATTCGGTGGTGGTACTAGTGAAGTTTGAAGTCGTACTTGTGTGTCGATTCAGTCGAAGTTGGATCCTACCATCAAGTTTTCAATGGATGCCACAGTGGTAGATAAAATCATCAACAAGTTGCCTTCTTGTGAAATCGAGAGATCCAAACTTCATCATCTTGAAAATCTCACACTGGCTGACTACAAATTCTACCTTCCTAGTAGAATAGATGGCATCATTGGTGCGGAGTTAGTTCCTCACTTGCTGCGTGGGAGTCCTAGTATAGGTGAATCGCAATTGATGACTGTTAATAGTGTCTTTGGTCACATTCTGATGGGGAGAGCACCGATTCTCACTTCAACAAAGAATGTGTCGAATTGATTTACAGCCATCTGTAGTCCATTCGTTAGTAGTCCATCGTTGGATAGTTTTGTGGAACGTTTTTGGGAGTTGGAATCGTGCCCTACACCAAGCTGTCAACTGAAACCGGAAGAGTTGGAGTGTGAGGTAAATTTTCGGAAGTCTGTACATCGTTTGAATTCTGGTCGTTTTGTTGTTGCCTTGTCATTTGCGGAGCCGCCCAGCAGCTTGGGAGATTCGTATGCTGTTGCCGAACGCAGACTGCTGACTTTGGAGAGACGACTAGAGCTTGACAGCAATACTCGTATTTCATATCATGAAATATTGATCGAATACCTACGTCAGGGTCACATGTCGTTTGTAGCAGATCAGACAGACCGAGGTGGTTACTACATACTGCATCACGCCATCGTGAAAGCAAGCAGCACTACCACACCCATCCGAATTGTATTTGATGCTGGTTCCAGAACATCATCAGGTTTGTCATTGAACCAGGTTCTTCATGCTGGTCCCAAATTGCAGACTGACATTTTTGTTTTGTTAGTTAATTTTCGTTTGTTCCCAATCCCACTAACTGCCGACATTAAACAAATGTATCGACAGATATTAGTGGAGGATTCCTGCCGTCGTTATCAGCGTGTATTGTGGAGATTTTTGCCGGAGGATCCGATCGAAATTTATCAGCTCAATTGTGTTGTTTTTGGTATTTCAAGCTCTCCATATTTGGCGCTTCGCACCGTCCACCAGCTTGTAGAGGAGGATGGAAATCGTTTTCCAGCAGCCAAGGCGAGAATACCAAGAGACATGTTCATGGACGACTTAGTCACATCTGTCGCCACAGAGTCAGAGGCCGCGGAGCTGTATCGTCAGTCCAAGCAGCTGTTTGAGGGAGGAGGTTTCTCGCTCACAAAGTGGACTTCAAATTCACCATCAATGTTGGAGAAATTCTCGGAGGAAGAGAAATCGTTTTCGTACAAGGATTTCGAAGCAGACAACTCCTTGGCTATCTTGGGATTGAATTGGCAACCTAGTACTGATCTGTTTCAGTTTTCAGTCAAGAGTGGTGAGGTCGTCACTACTAAGCGTTCTATTCTGTCAGTGATGGCTCGTATCTATGATCCACTTGGTCTCTTGTCACCGTTTACATTATTTCTAAAATGTCTTGTCCAGAAACTGTGGAAATTAGGAGTGGATTGGGACGAGAAGCCGCCTGAGTCTATCTGCACTCTTTGGGAGAATTGTCAAAAAGAGTTGCCTCTATTGTTGAAATTTGCTGTTCCACGTCACGTTGGTTTGTTTCAGGATCCTCACATCAGTTTGATTGGTTTTTGTGACGCATCATTGTCTGGTTATGGTGCAGTTATCTATGTGAAGTCGCAGAAGGAGAGCGAGGAGCCAAGAGTTGTATTATTGTGTTCAAAGTCCAAGGTAGCACCATCTAAAGTTGTTTCAATACCTCGTTTGGAGTTGTGTGCGGCACTCTTGTTGGCAGAACTCATGGATTCAGTAGTCACTATTATTAGTGAACGTTGTCATGTGTCTCGTATTGTCGCACTCTCTGATTCTACAGTCACCTTGTGTTGGATTAATGCTCCATCCGCGAAATGGCAAACTTTTGTTGGTAATCGTGTCGCAAAAATACAGGATTCTTGTATACAGGAGTGGATGCATGTTGCCGGAATTGAAAATCCTGCTGATTGTTTGTCTAGAGGTTTATCACCAGTTGAGCTTGTGAACTTTCCGTTGTGGCTCTCAGGTCCATCATGGATAGCAGAGGACGAATGCGATTGGCCCGTCTGAACTCAAATGGAAGAGATCGTGAATCCACCGGAGGCGAAAAAACCGTCAGTGTTGACAGTCACAAAATCTCCTGATTGTAACGGCAATGCAGTATATTCATTGATTGGTCGTTGTTCGGATTATGGTCGTCTTTTGAGAATTGTAATTCTTGTTCTCAAATTCTTACGAATCTTACCCCAATCAGAAGAATCTGATTTCGATGTTGCTGAGAGGTATCTATGTAAAGTGGTACAGAAGATACATTTTTCACCTGAATTTGTGCAATTGGAGAAGGGAGAAGATTGTTCTATGCGCCTACGTCGCCTGTCTCCATTCATTGATAAAGGTGTGATTCGCATCGGCGGTCGTTTGTCTCATGCTGGACTGGAATTTGAGACTTGTCATCAGATGATCTTACCAAAATCCGACGCTTTCGTATCGATGTTGATTGATTATCATCACAAGAAGAACTGTCATGCTGGACCTTCGTTATTGTTGTCCTTGATCAGACAGAAATTCTGGATACTGTCTGCTCGCTCTATTATTCGTATTTGTGTATTTAAGTGTAATCGTTGTTTCCGTGTTCGACCTAGTAATAATGCAATTATATCCACTCCCAACTCAATAGTTGTTGTGCTTGTTGCATTTTTTCTTTGTGTTGTTTTTTGGTGTTGGTGTTTTGTTCTTTTTGGCATGTCTGGATTTTTTTCCTTTCTGTGGTTTTTTCAGTTTTTGTAACTTGGCTGGAAAATAGTTTTTCAGAGGCGGGGGTATGGTTTGGCCAGAGAATTCGAACTGTAGTGCCAAAATGCCAGACTGGTTCTGCGAATAGCAGGCTTGTGTTTGCACACGCGCAAACCGTCCTGCTTGCTTGGCATTCTGGATGTTTTTTGTGAGTCGTCCTAGTTCAGTCGTTCTTGTCTTGTCAGCCCGTTGTCTTGTGCAAGACCGAATTTGTATTTTTGTCATGTAATTTCGATCGGAAATTTCTTGTAAATAATTGTTTGAGTGTAGTGTGTGTGAATTATGAGTATAACAGCATAAATAGTGTTAAATTGAATTAATTTGAATCAGATTTGAATTTATAAAGAATCCAGTTTGAGCTTTGTTTAAAACACAGTATATGACCTGCAAGTGGAACACAGAATCAACACGAAAATAGAGCCCGGAAGTGAAAACCTGTCTTTTTCCTAGATTTCATCCCACCCTGAATCTGACCAAAACACCTAATAAAGGCTTAAAAGGGCAAGTAGTCAAGCTTGGATTAAATCTGGTGAGTTTTTGCTCTTTTTTATTGTTCATTAATGCAGAGTTTAACTGTACAAATAACCTGGCTCAAATTGAAGATTAAATTTTGCCCCTTGTTTGTATCTGATTATTTGAATAGTAAATTACAGTCCTCTGGTAGCTCTAGCCTGAGCTTTGTTCAGAACATCAATTATTTCTTTAAAAACTAAAACTTTAATCAGCCGCCATTTTGGATAAAAGTATCATAGACGATTCTTATTGATGTCATCTTTCTCGTTTTGAGAAGGCTTTCAAGATGATGTATCACACAATGGGTATTTACATTCAAAATCTTCGAGTTACAACCCCCAAGTCACCAGAGGTTGAAATTCAGTTGTATGTCAAAAGGTGGAGTATTCGACCAATAACTCATCCTGAAAGTTACAGTATTATATCTACAACAGTCTCCAACTTATTGAAGGGTTGAAGACTGTGATGTTTTGAAAATAAATTCAATTTTAATATAAATTAGTGTTGTTTCTTCATTTTATTAAAGCAAAGATCTCCCTATTGGCCATCCAGACATTTATGGTTTTTCCCAATGGGTGATGCAAAGCTATAGTGACATAGTGAGGTCCACTATATAATGGCATGTAGGAAGATGGGAAAAAAGGGTTGCCAGATCTCAGCCTTGCCACCCAAATAGCTGATACTGGTATATCTGATGAATTTAACTGTTCATTATTGTTGAAAATAGTTAATCATATTATATTTGTCAAGAAAATATATTTTTTAAAGATGTGATGAGAAATTTTCATGATTGAGATTAAATATTTTGTCAATTAGTTGAATTTCTACATTGTTGATGAACGATGTGGCATCGCAATGCATGAAAGAGATAGCGCCATCTGCATTGTTGAACGATTGACAAGGATAGCAACACCATTGCAAATCACACACTGCCATTAAAACGTGGACCCCACTATAATACAAGCAAATGGCTGATACAAAGTCCAACAGCTGAAAAAAGAAGCTTACATGAAAAATATTTGAAATTTGTCAGTTGTTGAATGATTACAAATCAAAATGAGCTTTCTTTTTGTAATTATAGTGTCCAGCTGTTAGATTGCATATATCACCTACTAGGAAAAATCCATTTGTCTGAATAGGACTTGATGGTTCAATTTAATTTTTATTCAGTTTTGTGTAAAATTATTGTAAAGTTAGGGTAGAGAATTTACTTCACATTATATTGTGGTTATTCAATAGTTTTATAAGATTTATAGTTTTTCAATGTAAAAAAAATAAAGAATTGAAAAGGTTATTTATTTAGAATTATAAAGGTAATCCTTCTCTCTTCCCACAATAGAATATTGTAAAAATGTATTTTAAAAAACGTTATGTTCATGTGAATTTTTGGAAATTTTCATGCGAAAGAAATGACCAAAAGTGGGACAAGAAATTCAGAAAAAAACGTTTTATTCATGTTCTTTTCTGAGAGTTTTCACATGTTCGGTATAACGTGAAAATGTTAAAACAAAAAAAAAACGTTATTTTCAAGTTTCAGTTTCACGTACTTTTTACGTGAAAAGTTGGAACATTTGCACCTTTTTTTCACGTGAAAATATGGTGTTTTCTCGACTTTTCCACCAGAATATGACGTAATGTAAAACTGTGAGGACATATTTTTCCCGTGAAAAAAAACGCTCTTGTGTTATCTTGGACTTTCCTTTCACAAGAGGGAGAGTCATGCATATTTGAATACATTTTTAGGTTATTGAATAAACTTGCTAGCAGATTAATTCAGGAAATAAAATCCTTATTTTCTAATTTTTCAAGATTTTATACTTTGAACTGTTATTTGTTCTAGAAATGTTCAAACACCGGATCCTGGAGGAAAATCTGAATGCTTCAAAAATTGAGATTGAATTGAGGTGCAGTAACATAAACCGGTATGTAGCTCGAAAAATTGCTACTTCAAACAGGAAGAGAATAAAGTAATCTGGAGCACCACAATAAGGACCTTTCTTCATAGATAAATGACATGCATATGATTTATTTTAATAAACAACTTTTCACATTATTTATGTCTTAACTATTCACATTTCTTAATTTTTCATCAATATGTCAATAGACATCTATTCACTGAATCCAATTTGCTTATATTGATTATAGGTAATTGAACAGGTACACTCCCTTGTCTGATGCTAGTCGCAGCTGGTTCAGAATATTATAATCCTGGCAAATGTTATCTTCATCCTAAGCTGCTCTCCTAGATTTAAAAGAGGATTTTTTCTATAAAGGGGACAGGCTGTTTATAGATGGCTATTGATCTGTATTGATATCAATACAGCTGGTTATGTATTGATATCCATGGCTACCTATTGATGTGTATGTTGATATCATTAGGTATTTGGGCCAATACACTTCAATATATATCCATGGAAATGTATTGATGTGCATCGATATCAATACAGCTGGTTTTGTATTGATATCCATGGATATGTATTGATTTGTATTGATATCAATAGGTATTTGGGCCAATACACATCAATACATATCCATGGATACCTATTGATGTGTATTAGCCCAAATACCTATTGATATCAATACATTTTTTTTATTGATCTCTATTGATCACTTCCACTAGGGAACTCTATGTTTCATTGAAGAACTTTGCAGCTGGTAGATCTAGCTAAAGAAGAATACTCAGGTAATTATAACTTTAACTTCTAATTATGTAGATTTCAATTACCATATCCATAATTACTATGGTGTAATGTGTTGTTATTATTATAATAAATTTTCAACTGAGCCAAGAGAGGCTTCTGTTTCTAGTTGATGGTTTTTCATTTGTTTGTGTTGCATTTATTGCCAAACAGATTACCGTATATATGATGTAATATATAGAACAACACCAAATCGCTATGTTTTGAGCATCAAAAGCTAATTTCACACCGACTTCTGTCTAGCCTATTGATGTGACATCTCTATATGACAATTCAGAATGTGTCATACTGTATACGTTGAGGCTATCAAGCTAGAGTAGAGGTTCAGATTCGATCTTCAAAAGATGGTCGCATAAACACTACCACTATTTTAAAGCTCTGAAAATTCTCAACATCTGCTATGGTGAGGTCCACGTTATAATGGCAGTGGATAAAGATAGAAGAATAGCGATGCCGATTCTCTGCATTAAATTATTTTATTTCCACACTGTCATTAATAATAATTGGCATCGTTGTAGACCTAGAAAAGGATAGTAGCACCGGTTTTGTCAAATGATAGACAAGGATAGCAAAACCAAAGTTGATCAAATACTGTCATTATAACATGGACCTCACTATAGTTGAAAACTTCCAAGCTGTTGATCAAACCAAATTGTTTAATTTTGAAAAGTTTTTGATTCCTTTCAATAAATAGTCAAATCAGATAGAAATTATGGATTTATTATTTGAGAAGCTTTCATAATCTGCTTCATTTTTCAGATCCACCCTGCAAGCAGAGAGCTCTTGATGGAAGCAAAGGATTGGATGCTGTAAGAATACTAAACTTTGCCGATGACCCACGTCAATCAAAAGCTGGTCCAAGTGATGGAATTACTTTCAAAAATGCTAAAGGAGACCATACTACAAGGAATGATTCAATTCAACCAATTGAACAATCCGATTCTTATACTTCAAATGAACAGTGCTCTAATGGATTCAATAGTGATGCTGACAACAGTGATAACAATCCACTTACACCAAAAGCTGGCCCAAGTGGTGAAATGACTGAAATGAGTGGAGAATGCAGAAGAAGACCATACTACAAGGAATGATTCAATTCAACCAACTGAAGAACCCAATCTTTGTACTTCAAATGAACAGTGCTGTAGTGAATTCAATAGTGATGCTGACGACAGTGATAATGATCACTGTCTTGTGATAATGATCACTGTCTGAGTCTTGTGCAATCAAAATACCTGCATTGAGTGTAATAGTTGTTTCCATTTATAGACCGAGCAGCGCTTTGTCAAGTAACTTCTCCGAATTTCTGGACATATTGCATGAAATATTAAATTACCTATGTACTTTCAACTGTCATATAATTTTGGGCGCAGATTTCAATGTTGATTTTAACGTAGCAAACAAGTACAGAGATGATCTTTTAAATTTATTGGCCAGTTTTAACTTAAGAATCACAACCATGAGACGACACGACCAAACTTACATACAGGTGGTTCATGTATAGATAACATTGTCACTGATATTCATCACACTAGGTGGGAAAGTAAAATTGTTTATACTGCTCTCTCCGATCACTTGGCTCTAACCCTTAAAGTGAGAATTAATAATAAATCCGGTGCCAAAAAGAAACAGGGAATACACCTATCAAGAATGGTTGGCGATTATGGAACGTGCATATTTGTAGCATCAATTCGACGTATAAATTGGATAGCCGTTTATGAATTGGTAGACATTGAAAAGAAAGTTGACAAGTTCTACAGTCTTTTCTTGAGGGCTGTGGACACAGCGTATCCATTGCTACAGAAGAGGACAGGTTCAAGGGCAGCCAAAAATAAATGGTGCACACCTGAATTAAGAAATTTGAAATATAAATCTGAGCAGCTATTTCATAAATTTAGGACACTTAGAACCGATAATATCAAGGTAGAATACAACAGACTTAGAAGACAATACAGATCAGAAATGAAGCTAGCTAAACTCAATTACAATAGTAAATGTATACAAGAAAGTAAAAATAAAATTAAAGCTGCATGGGAAGTAGTTAATAGGCATCTTGGTAGGAATAGTTCTTCATTAAATAGTTCCTGTAAGTTGTCCGGTGATGAAATAAACAGATTCTTCTTAGATAGAATAGAAGCCCAGAACAAAAACATTCCTAAGAGTACTTTCGACTCCAATTACTACTTATCAGAAGTGCCAAAGCCAGAATCAAAGTTCATCTTTGAGCATTTCACCGTGGAAGAAGTTTTTGACACAATTCACAGAATGAATAACAGCAACTGTCTGGATGTGAATGGCCTTAACTCTTCAATACTGAAAACGGCTGCTTCCGAGATCTCAGAAGTTCTAGCCCACATTTTCAACCAGTGTCTGGACATGGGGATTTTCTCTGACAAACTGAAAAGGGTGAAGATGATCCCTGTATTCAAGAAGGGTGATAAGTCTGACATAGAGAATTACCGACCTATTTGTATAATAGAAATAATTTCTAAATTATTTGAGATGCTGCTCCACAAACAATTATTAGGTTATTTCGAAAAAAACAGTATACTGACAGAAAGCCAATATGGTTTTCGTAAGAACCTGAGTACTTGTGACACTGTTTTGAAGCTTGTTCAGGATGCTATTGAAAAGTTGGAGCAAAATAGACGTGTCAACCTTAGAGCCTATGATCAATCCAAAGCATTTGAGTCAGTAGAATATGGTATCTTAGCGAACAAACTCTCATACTATGGCCTTGAAAACGCGGCAGTAAACCTCATTCATTCATACCTAACCAATAGACTGCAGTTTGTTTGTAGAGATGGTAAATTTTCAAGTGGTAAAGTCGTTAAGTTTGGTGTGCCACAAGGATCCATACTTGGGCCACTTTTATTTATCATCTACATAAATGACTTACCAAGTTTGATGAGCAATTGTCACATTGACAACCAACCCTACCTTTTCGCTGACGATCTAGGTCTAATAGTGAATGGTTCTGATAAACAAAGTGTAGATACAGTGGTTGAAACAAGCACATTGGCTATAAGAGATTGGTGTGCATCAAACAGTTTAAGCTTGAACCTACAAAAAACCAACGACCTTCAGTTCAGCTTCAACACCAGGTCCACCGACATAGGCTATCTAAAGTTCTTGGGTTTTATGCTAGACACTAATTTAAATTGGAAGTGCCATATAACATACATAGCTGGGAAGCTGAGTAAAGGTTTATTTGTATTGCGCAGGCTGAGACATATTGTTAGACATGATGTTCTAATGAGTGTGTATTATGCTCATATCTTTAGTCATCTAGCTTATGGCATACAATTGTGGGGAAACTGTTCCACAATTATCACACTTTTCAGACTGCAGAAGAGGGCTGTAAGAATTATCTGTAAGGAACCACCCCGAGCTTCATGTAGAGCGCTATTCCGTAGATTAAGGTTATTGACTCTGCCTTCACTTTATGTGTTTTCATGTTGTTTATATGTTAAAAAGCACCTGAGTAATTTTAGATTAAATGGTGATATCCATAGTTACCCCACAAGAAGCAGTCTTAATGTTAGAATTGAGAGTAATCAATATACAAGCTCTCAGAAAAATTGGAAATACATGTCGGTAAAGCTATTCAATGAACTTGATGTTGACGTTCGAACGATGAACGTTCCAAAATTCAAGACTCACTTGAGGGATTTGCTAATAGAAAGGTGCCTGTATTCTGTGAGAGAGTTTTTTGTCTGACCAAAGCTAAATGTGATATATTGTAAATTGTGTTAGGCGTCTAAGTGTCTGCTATTATTATATTGTATTATTTTACTGTTTACTAATTGTATCGTCGGTCTTTGTATAATCTATTGTAGGAAATGACGTTTTTTGTAACATTTATATGTTCCTTGACAATAAATGATTGATTGATTGATCCACTATATTTACCAGAAAACGGAGTTGCATCGACACTGGCAGTATCAAGCTACGAGGATGATAGTAATACATCAGATCCGAATATTACAGAAAACGTCACAAAGAACCGATCCCGCGAAGTAAGACATCAGAGGAAAATAGACAGAAATGCTGGCAAGGCATATGTCACTGAAAGTGGATAACAAGTTGGAGAAAGAAAATTTCATAAACTAACAACTTGTCGCAGTAAATGCAATGGAAAAATTGATGAGAAGAAACAAAAAGATATCGTTGATAATTATTGGAAATTGGGAACAAGAGCTGCATATAATATATCAGGTTTGATCATGTATGACAAACCTAAATCTCAACGGAAAAGGAGAATGACACCAGAGAAACAAAAAATCGACAGGTTACTTTCATTTACGAGATACCTTCAGGTGGATTGCACATTCAAATTTGTAGGAAGTGTTTCTTACAAGTTTTTGATGAGTCACCAAAATTTTCATGGACTGTATGCCAACAAATCCAGAAGTCTCCAGGAAATGCTCCAACTCCAGATAAACGAGGTCGTCATACTTCAACACATGGAATATCTGAGGATAGAATCAAGATTATATAGAATCACTTGGACTCTTTTCCCTCATATGAGAGTCATTACTGTAGAAGAGAAACAAGCAAGTAATATTTACCTTCATACTCGACAATAACAGAAATATACAAAATGTACTGTAAAGATGTACAGGAGCCTGTTAGTTACAAAATATTTTCAAAAATGTTCCATGAAAGTAACTTATCAATAAAGAAACCCAAAATGGACATACTTGTGCTGAACTAAACCTTAAACTAACCTATGCCGAAGAAGATGAGAAAGCAGCACTCAGAGAAAGACAAGAAGAGCATCACAAAGCTGCTAGACTAGCTTTTGAAACTAAGAGACAAGATAAGCAAAAGGCAAAAGATTGTCAAAAATTGGCTGTTTGTGCTTTTGACCTACAACAATGCTTGCCAACACCTTCCTTGCAAACATGTCTTTTTACAAAAGACAATGTGGACCTTCAATTTAACCGTTGATAACATGAAAGACCATAAGGTCTCATGCTTCCTATGGTATGAGTCATTGGCTAGAAGAGGTGCCAATGAAATCTCATGATTCCTTTTCAAGTTTTTGTAAGATTTAAATAACGATATTGAGCACGTGACACTGTACAGTAACTCATGCCCAGGCCAGAATAAAAACACACCATTTCTCACCATGTGTATTGCAGCAGTGAACATGACAAATATAAAAGTTTTAGATCATAAATTTCTGGTTCCTGGGCATAGTAGAATGGAGTGTGATACAGATCATGGAAAGATAGAGAAATTGAAAAAACGGTATCACCTCCCAGTATCACATCCACATGACTGGGCACAGTTAATCCGACTGGCAGGAAAGAAGAATCCTTTCAATGTTATAGAAATGACCCAAGATACATTTTGAAATTTTGCAATGCTGTTGAAGAGAGATATTCAGTTCAAAAAGTGCAATCAAAGGGGTGAGAAATTCGTTTGGCAGAATTTAAAATGGATTCGGTACTGTAAAGATGAGCCGTTCAAATTTTTCTACAAGACTTCACTCCAACAAGAAGATCCTTTCAATATAATGGATGTATCCCGACGTGGTTGTGCCAAACCTTCTCTCAAACCTGATTCGTGCTACAAAAACTTACTCCCCATTTGTGAGAAGAAGAAAAAAGACATTCTGTCACTTTTCCACTAGTTTTCCACAATTTCGAACATTCCAAGTGGTCGTATTGAGGACCCTATTGTTGACTCAGAAGATGATGATTAGGACTACAAAAAAGTGAAGTGTGTGTGTTGGTGTATTTCTATATTTTTCAAGTTCAATATTGAATTAAAATTGAGTTATTGGAAAATTAACTCTAATGAGAAATGTCATTGATGTCAAATTTGAATATAAACTTTCAATAACTCAAATTCATGAAAGAACAATAATTCTGAATCGATAAAATGAATAACATCTTTATTGGCAACTTTGAATATAAACTTTTAATGATACATTCATGGTAGAACAATAATTCTTGGATCCATAATTTTCCTGACATTTATGGCATTAAAAAAATACCTGACTATTCCACTGTAATATTCAGTACACAAATGAATAATTTCATTCAATGCTAAAACAGTTTCAAGTAAGTACATCCTGTTCCACAAAGATTGCATGAATTCAGCTTCTAAATTTTTATGTTATTATACATTTTGATAGCTCAGAGTTGCTGTTGGAAGTAACAAGTCAACAAGTTATCAAGTCATGAGAAAGTTATGTGGAGGGTAAAAGGGAACAAGTCACTGAACTAATTTAAAACAACTATTTCAAAGATTTAAGTATATGTGTGTGATGATATACAACAGAAAGTAATTAATCCTAGAATAAAACAAAAATTATTACATGAAATAAAAGAACTAATGTTTTTCACTTCTGAAAAATGCTAGAATCTGACTTATTCCCTTTCACGCTGAGACCGTCCTACTTAATCTCTGCTTCCATTATCACCATTGTTTCAAAGTATTTATTTTCCAACGAGTGAAGCTAGTGTGGCTGGACCTGGAACTTGGGCAACGTGACAGTGGAGAAGGATGGAATACTCATTGTTAACTTGGAAGAAGGATATATTGAAATTCATTTTAATAGTTTATGATCTGCACAGCTTGAAATTACATGTGGAATCTTCGATAACAGAGACTGAATTTCTTATACAACATATGCCAAACATACATTTTCCATGTTTTAGATTGATGTGCTCCCGTCATTACACAACATGCTTTGAAGGCTCAAATGTACTGAGAGAAATGATATTGGCTGGTTAGCATGATCCTCAGTTGAACTATATTTGTCGAAGAAATGCGATCATGGTCGAAGTGAAATACGAATTTTGTCAGTTACATTTATAAGGCCTGTTTATGAAGAATGCTCATGAACTATATTAACCAAGTAAGGTTTGGTAGTCCAGCAACCAGCTACAAGAATTGTTCTGTTAATGTTTGCTAGGCAACCAACGCGTTCCTGGCTATTTTCGTTTATGAGAATCGTTACGGCGCTTTGTAACCGTAAATGAAGAATGAACGGAGATGGAAGAGAATATTATTGTATGAGTCAGTTGAGTTGCTAATAACAGTGCCAGGCCAGCACAGGCCCAATAGGATAAGTTAGCCAGGCAGACCAGGTGAGACAGCGGAAGCTCCGTCAGCCAAGGTCACGCTCCTCCTGTTGGAATTACCCAGACACCAGGATTTTCCATCGCCGAGGAAAGTCCGCCGATCCAGTTTTCCCCAGCTCAAACACTTCCTTCTTTTGTCTGGCAGTCCTCTCCGGCATCAGCATCCTTGTTCGATGGCACCCTCTTATATTAATGTGTCAATGTTTCCTGCGATTACATAATATACTGTAAATTTATTCAGCCGATTAAGTTCAGAACCAGAAACACTGGATTGTGCTTACAAAAATACAAATCATTATTGAGAGGCAATCGGAAGTGACAGAATCGTGCAGTAATCAAATGGATATAGTGAGAGAAAACTTTGAAAAAAAATATGAAGTTTTAAATTATGAATAGTGATAAAATAATATTGTTGATCCTGAAATCAATATTGCTTTTTGTTCACATCTTTATTGTGGAATAATATTGAGGCCTGAGTTTGAGAAGCGAACAATCGCCACTTGGTGACAAAATAGTTCGTAGCTGATCTTACAGTAGCTGCCAAATCGATTGGTTTAGGAATCAGATTTCTACAGTGATTGGTTGAAACTAAGAAGTACTTTTTGACTCATCACCTTTGAAACTTCGTATTCATATTGGGAGGTGGTGGCTATTCAGCTTATTCAATTATTGATTTAACGGTGTATTGATCGGCATCCAACCGTTCAGCTTGACAAAACTCAGAGGGATTTTATCTCATAATATTGCTTCGTTTTCTTTTCAACAAAGTTGAAAAGAAAGTATCCACCATGATCTGGGTTAGAAAAATAATATTAATAACCAGATAATATGATTTTGTAATAAGCTACCACAGCGTTTGAAGAGCTTAAGGCTAGTGCTACACTTGATATATATTGATATTTTCACATTCTAACCTGCCTTTTTTCATACTTATAGTCTAAGAAATATGTTTGAACGAGAGTAAACACACATCGAGTTTTTAAATCTAAGAGCGGTATAGATTCTCATCGATCCATGAATTGATGCTGAGTAGAATTTGGTTTATCATTAAGCTACTATGACCAAAGCAATTGATTCCCAAATTTATGACATCTGTAGACCAAAGTGAATCTCAGATTCACTTTTCATTAATAAACAAAGAAACTTTCTCTTCCAAAAACCTGATGAAATACAAATTTTTTGAATAAAGTTGAGAAATCCTCTCTCCATAAACCATTTATTATATAATCATCAATTATTAAAGAAATGGCAAATTAATTACAAAGAGTAAATATACACTTGACAATTCATATGAATATTAAAATAGTACATATTGAGAGAAAATAAAAGTAATTCATTGATTTTTTGATTTCAGATGAACGTGAGTCAAGAAGAATATGACAGGATGCACAAAATATACCTGAAAAGAAACCCCACAATGTCAATGCACACTTTCCCGGTTGGAGGTGAGTACCAATATTAACACATAGATTTTAGTCAACATATAGATTATGCCATCTTTAGTCAACACATAGATTTTTTTCTTAACACTTCATTAGTGATAGAACTCCAATTATTAATACCATGAACAAATGATCTATGAAAAAATAATAGTGTTGTACATTCATTATGGAATAATGTTTTAGTATCAAGGGTTAATATTAGTGAAATTATTTTGCTCAAATAATCATCTGCCATCCATGGGATGCATTGAGTTTTGAATCCCTTGCAACCCTACGAATTCTATTCTCATATACAGTGGCTTAGTAAAGAAACCAGATTACAGTGATTTTACCAACTTACTGGCCAACAGATAGAGCTAAGATCCCAGACCTGTTAGACTTCTTCATCACAAAGTACATATCACCCAACACTATAGAGGTTGAGGAAGAATTTGATATTAACTCCGATCATTCACCAATTGTCCTTACAATCCATAGCTCTGCTGTGAAAAAACCCGGAGCACCACAACTAATAAATAAATATGCAGACATAGAATCATTAAAGCACATGATAGAAAATAAAATTGATTTAGACACATCTCTACAAACGATTGAAGAGCTGGAAAATGAAGTACAAGAGTTTGTAACGAACATTCAACAATCTCCATGAGAAAACACTCCCCCACTTCAGAGTAAAATTAGAGGTAATTGCTACCCCCAAGTAGTAAGAGAGCTAATAGCAGAAAGAAGAAGAACTAGAAGAATCTGGCAAACGACAAGAGATCCAAGAAGTAAAATAGAACTGAATAGAATTACACAGAACTTGAGAGGAGCAATACATGAAATAAAACAGCAAGAGATTAACACTTACATGGAGGAACTAAGTAATAAGGCCAGTACCAACTACTCACTATGGAGAGCGACAAAGAAAATAAAGAGACCAGTGGAACAAGTGGCACCAATAAGGAAAGAAGATGGAACATGGGCTCACAGCAGTAAGGAAAAAGTGGTTTTGTTTGCAAACCATCTTGAGAAAACATTTACTCCTCATGATGATAGAGTGCTCAATGATGGAATAAATGTGATCATACAGCCAAGACTTTTGGATAATATCCCTCCAACATCGCCAAGAGAAGTTAAAAAAGAAATAGATAATATGGCAATGAAGAAATCACCCGGATATGACCTCATAGCAGGAGAAATACTTCAACATCTTCCTAGAAAAGCAATTGTGAAATTGAATCATATTTTCAATGCAGCTTTCCGTTTAAAGTACGTGCCAAGTTTATGGAAAGTAGCCGAAGTTATAATGCTACCTAAGCCCGGAAAGTCACTAAATGAAGTAACCTCTTATAGACCAATATCACTCTTACCGGTACTATCAAAACTTTTTGAAAGCTTACTGTTGGCAAGATTAAAACCAATTCTACAGGACAAACAACTTATACCTTCTCACTAGCTTGGATTCCGTAGTAAACATTCAACAATTGATCAAGTACACAGACTAACAGATGTAATAGAAAGATGTCTTGAGGAGAAAAAAGTATGTTCTACTGTCTTCTTAGATATTGCCCAAGCTTTCGACAAGGTTTGGCATGAAGGCTTGTGCCATAAATTTGAACAAGTCCTACCCGCAGCATATAGCCAATTATTGAAGTCTCACCTGGACGAGAGATATTTCAGAGTGAAGCTGGATGATGAATATTCTACACTAAGGCAAATTAAAGCTGGTGTACCCCAAGGTAGTGTGCTAGGACCAGTTTTGTATACACTGTACACTAGTGACATTCCAGAGCCAGCAGGAGTCACTATAGCTACATTTGCAGATGATACTGCTATTCTCTCAGTCGCAGAAGATATTGAGGAATCTACAGAAAAGCTACAAAGAGCAGTTAATGGAGTAAACAAATGGACAAATCATTGGCTAATTAAACTAAATGATACCAAGTCTGTACATGTGAATTTTACTAATAAAAGAATTCAATATATTCCAGTATATATAAATGAGAAAGTCATTCCACATGCTAATACTGCCAAATATTTGGGTATGACACTGGATGTCAAGCTCAAATGGAAAGCACACGTCAAGAAGAAAAGGGAAGAACTAGAAATTGAATTCAAAAAGATGTATTGGTTGCTGGGAAGAGGATCCAGGCTGTCCATATACAACAAGATTCTACTATATAAACAGCTACTGAAACCAGTATGGACTTATGGCATTCAACTTTGGGGCTGTACTAAACCATCCAATGTACAAATTATCCAACGATTTCAAAATAAGGTACTAAGAAATATTGTTGACGCTCCTTGGTACATCAGAGATGCTGATCTTCATCGCGACCTTCAATTGGAGACAGTCACGAAAGTTATTGAGCACTTTGCGGCCAAGCATGAAGAGAGACTCCACCAGCACGACAATATAGAGGCAATCCAGCTGCTTGATGTTGATAATCTGGAAGGAGGCTCAAAAGAACAAAACCGCATGAGTAAGTGAAGTGAAATTTGTGTTGTGAATTGATGGCTTGAAGCTGGTGTTAGTGATAGTGAAATGTTCATCCCTTCAAACCAAACAAATTATTATTGGCCTACTAACTTGATTGTATGGAACTATTTTATAGGATACAAACTAGACTAATTAATTGTAGTCAAAAACTAGACAAACTGAATCATAGGATGAGGTTTGAAAAAGTCCATTTAGTAAAATTAGGATAAAATAAATAGCTTATTAGTCTCTGACTAGGTGCTAATTTTTAAATGATGAAAAAAATATATATATACAGTGGCTTGAATATAATCTGTTCAAGTGACTGGAAAGTCATTCGAGTAGTTAAAAGCCCAATATGTTATTCATCATTTTAGGCTCAACATATTCCCATATAAATAAGGATAGGCCTACACAGAAATATATTTTAAAATAGGCTAATATCTTCTTCCTAGCATTTGAATGAATAAAATCTCTTCAAATAATATATGGGCCTGCCTTATTGATGCTGGAACTGATCTCTTTATTTTCTTGTGTGAACATTCCTTCAATTCTAAACGTACTTGCAACGGCTCAAAAGATACTCAACGTATAATACCTTTATCTTCAACACAAATTTTCAAGTTGTCAATCATCTTCATTTTTGATTGATGAAAATTAGATTGGTTGATGAAAATTAGATTGGTTGATGAATATGCTTTTCAAGAAAGAATCACGGCCACATTAAACTGATGTAGTTGTAGCTCATCAAGGCAATTGACTCGTCTGATTGAATATTACATTGCTGCTGCTCTCGGCCTCCCTCACATTATCTGGAACATTCCTGTATAAAATCTGAGCTACATAGTATGGTGATTTGAGTTCAGTTCCGTGTATCAATCTAGGTATATAATATCCATGGTTTTTCCTATGTCGTGTTTGATAATTATGTTCGATATCGGTGAATAGATCTGCTTTATGTTTCCTAATATAACTGAGTGATGTTTTGATGTATAGTTGTCTGATGTTGAACACAGGGAAGTCCGAGAACAGCAGTGCTGTGGGGTATCTTGATTCTTTTTTCAAAATTGTTTTTAAAATTGTTCTCTGGGTGACAGCAAGAGGTTCAAGACCTGCAGATGACACTCCCCCCAAACAATAATGCCATACTCCAATACTGACTGTGCATAGGCATGATAGATCCTCCTGCACAGTCTGATATTCAGCACATTGCTCAATTGGGAAAACCCATACAACAATCTTCTCAGTCTCTGTTTTAAACACTGAATATGAGGAACCCAACTCAGACGATAATCAAACATGACCCCAAGATACTTATACTGGTCCACTCTATTAATAGATCCACAAGTGCAGGTTGATGATCCTATATTTCTACAGGAGTGCATCTTGATTTGCCTTGAGCCTGGGTCTGGTTGATTCCTGGTCACAATGGGCATATATTTGGTTTTGCTCAAGTTTACTGATAGACTATTGTGGTCAAACCAATTTTCAATTTTTGATAGGTCAGAACAGGCATTCTCATAGGCTTCTTCCCACTCTTTACCTGCTGAAATAACAATTGTATCATCAGCAAATAGGAGTACTGTGCTTCTTGTGTTCAGTTGGGAAATGTTGTTAATGTAAATCAGGAACAATATTGGGCCCAGGGTGCTGCCCTGAATGACACCGTATTCAACACTATCCCTCTCACTAAATTCCCCTCAAATCTGCACAGATTGTAAACGCTTGTCAAAGTAACTAATGAACCAATGGAGTGCAGAGTTTTTAATTCCCACAGCTTCAAGTTTTTTCAATAGCTTTCCCCTATCGACCGAATCAAATGCTTTAGCCAAGTCAAGGAAAGAAATAATTACTTTATTTTTCGATTTTATTGATTCTATTATGTATCTAGTTACCTCAAAAAGGGCATCATTAGTATTTTTGAATTTTTGAAAGCCATATTGATTCTTTGCTAGAATATCATTACTTGTCAAGTATTCCATCAATTGTACTTTGACACACTTCTCAATAATTTTTGAAACAGAGGCTAAAAGGGAAATCGGTTTGTAATTTGTGAGTTCGTTTTTGGGGCCGGATTTGTGGATTGGTATAATTTTTGCAATTTTCAGGTTCTCTGGAAACTGCCCCAAATGAAGGCTCAAATTAAATATGTGATGGATGGGATATATTAATGAATGTATGTTATCTTTGATGATTTTAATTGGGATAAGGTCGTACCCAGGTGCACTCCTGCCTTTAAGACTATTTATTACATTTGCAACTTCTTCAAGTGTTACAATCTTAAACTCAAATACTGAATCAACTCCACAATCATTATCATTAATTTCCGGTTCTCCAATTGGGTTCAATGATGTGGCTAGTGAGGTTCCAACTGAGCTAGAATATTTATTGAAATTTTTACAAATAACATTGATACTTTGTTGTAGGGTCGTTTCACTATCTCTAGGAAATGTAATGTTTGGGTATGATTTCGCGCCTTTGGCTTTCCCAGCAATTTCCTTAACTACAGCCCAGAACTTTTGAGGGTTATAAGATACTTCATCAACCTTACTCCTATAATAATTATATTTGGCTTTTTTAATAGCGGAATGTAATATATTTCTGAAACGGATAAATTCTTCTTTCATTGCGATATTGTAAGGTTGTCTGATAAGTCTCCTTTTAATTTTGTCGCGATGTCTGATAGAGTTAATGAGGGCGCTAGTGATCCATGGTTTTATTTTCGTGTTTTTCGCTGAAATTTTAATTTTTGATGACTTTTCACAGATGATCTCCTGAATTGTTTCTATAAATGAATTGGTAGCCTGATTGATATTGTTTTCATTGATGACATGGTTCCAGTTTTGTCAAGACAGAGAATCTTTCACACCTTCCCAATCAGTTTTCACGTAATATTTAGCTTCGTTATGAGATGGGATAGGTTCCAGTGTTGAAAATTTCATGAAAACAGTATAGTGATCGGTGATTAAGGTTTGAATTACTATAGATGTCACCTCAAATAAGGGAGGCAGCTTGATAAAATAGTGATCAATGCAGGTGTTGCTAGCTGACCTGGTTACTTTGTCAACACAGCAAACGAGACCTGCATCGTTCAGCACATCTACAAGCCTCTCTTCTATTGATTGGGAAATGGCATTTAAAACATTACAATTCATATCACCAGCAAGAATTTTTATACACTTGTCATTATTCGTATTCCTCTGATTGTTATAATACGAATCAATTGAGTCAATGGAAATGCCAAGACTAGAATTGGACTACGATAGCAGGCTAATAGTTCACATGGCACCCCGGCCCAGTCGAAGGTAAGGGAGAGACAAGTTGCAATACCGCCTAATTGGAGCTCGCGAAGAACAGCAGATATTTCACTATCTATATATACTACTACTCCATCGCTTTCATCGATATTATTGAATGATCTGAACAAACTATAACCTGGGATTTCCATCAAATCACTCTCATCACCTAACCAAGCTTCAGTTAGAATTATACATGTAAAACGATAATTGAGGCTTTGTAATAATATGCTAAATTAATCAATATTTTTCTTATAACTCCTAATATTTTGTTGGATAACTGTAAACTTTTGATGGGTTGCACTCCCGGGTCCCCCGCTCTCAAGAAATTTGCAACGGAAATTTTGAATATCTGTACACTCTACACAATCTATAGATGCTGTATCTAATAATTCTACTGCATCTCTTATCATAATAAGAGAAAAAGAAGAAATAATAAAACGAACGAAGTCAAGCCGTCCGACCAGCAGTGAAAACGTTAAGAGAGTAATTGACCGCATGAAGGAATATTCATATGAAGATGGTGAGTACCTTTCAAATATGTAAGATAAATGAAAAACAAGAAAGGAAAGATAAATATTGAAACAAAGTTGACTTTGATACTATTATATTCCTTTGCTTTCACGCAGATTATGAACGTTTGCAATTGAGTAGCGATAAGCTGCATGGGACTAGGTTTTAGTGCTGAAGGCCTGTTTATCAAATTCCAACGATAAGAATTTGACCACCTTTTGTAGGCCTCTTTTTTAGTGAACCTTACCAGTGGAGGACAGTAGGCTATGTAAAAGTATTTTGCTCTCTGAGCAACAATCTTCTTCTTTCCTCACTCCATTCCTCAAATGCGTATAGTTAAGGCTGTTATTGAATGTTTTTAAGAATAGTATAAACAGCTTGAATTTTGTACACAATAGAAAAGGCTAAATCTGATACAATTAAAACAGTACAGTAGCCTATTATTGAAAGGAAGAAGGATACATAATCTTAGTCTCCATTCAGTAAGTTGGTACGGTATTTGTAGATATGATAAGTTAATTCGAATATGAAATGACATAATTATCTTTGGAGATTAATACTTCTTGAATAAATGTAAAGAATGGGCTAGAATGTACTATGGAACAATGTAACTTTGTTTGATCTAGTTTATAATGATCATTATTTAAGATAATCAATTGTTGGTGTAAATTCACTGTGTGAATTTCATTTATATTTATTGTATAAATATGTCCTTGAATAATTAGACAGGAATGGAGTAGCGCAGTATTGATAATAGATGTGGCAATTTGCATGAACAGTATAGTATGAGTTACTTTCTTGTAAGATAGAGTATTATTATATATATATATATTATATATGGAGTCTTCATTTAGTAGAAACTTTATACTATGAACAATGATTTTGAATGTAAATATTTAACTTCAATTGAGGACTTTAATGAATATTTTAAGAGTAATGAGAGTCTTATTTTTTTCCATATGAATATTCAAAGCATTAATAGAAATTTTGATGAATTTTTGTTATACTTGAACAATTTAGAAATGAAACCAGATTTTATTGTTTTGTCTGAAGCGTGGATCCAGCCTGATGTAAATATAAATATATATGATATTAAGGGTTATGTTACTTTATTCTCATGTAATGATAACAGATGTGGTGGTATTGTTGTTTATCACAAGGAGGAATTCACCTGTTGCACAGTAGCTAGACAGATTGATGGGGCAGATTCTCTTATATTGGAATGTGTGTACAATAATGTTTGCTTCACTCTGATAGGAATTTATAGATGGCATGGAGTTCCGGTTGATCGTTTCTTGACTGATTTTAGTGATATGTTGAGTAGCATTAAGAGTTCGGTTGTTGTATGTATTGGTGATTTTAATATAAATGTTAATAATTCTGATCGAATTAGCGACAGGTACTTTGAAATAATCTCTTCTAGTGGTCTTGAAAATTTGATTGATATTGATACACGTGTCACGGAAAATACTTCAACGTGCATTGATCATGTGTTGCTGAGAGGTGTTGGTCCATCTTCTGCGCGCTCTGCTGTTCTTGAGGTCTCTATAAGTGATCACAGAGCTGTGTGTCTTTCTATGCTGGCAAAAAGTCTCGGCCAGGGGTGAATTTTGGTTCATTTCATGAAATAAATTGGGATGTTCTCACAGGATTACTTACAATCCAAGATTGGTCTGTTGTATTCAGTGCCAAAAGTGTTAATCACGCATATAATTGTTTTTGTTATGTTTTGGACTCTGCCATTCAATCATCTAAGGTCACTAAGTCCACTCAAATAAATCACAAGCAACGATTATTGAAGCCTTGGATGAACAGTGGACTTTGTGAAGCTATTCGGTCAAGGGACAAATTATATAAGAAGACAATGAATGAGCCTGAGAACATCAGATTGAAACATGAATTTGTTACTTTGAGGAACAAGATAAAAATGTGGGTAAAGATAGCAAAGGAGAGATATTACTATGATCGGTTCCAGACTGTAAGAGGTAATTCCAAAAAACAGTGGAAACTTATCAATGAATTGATTGGAAGAGGAGCCAAGAAAAGTAAATTCAATTTGGTAACCGAGGATGGTGTTGTAAGTGAAGATTCAGAGGTTGCTAATCTGTTCAATGAATACTTTGTCTCTGCACCTAAGTCTGCTGTTCCACCCCCTTTTCCTCAGCAAGCGTTGAACGACTATAACAATGTTTTCAGAGAGCCACGTTGTGATAGATCACTGTTTTGGTATCCGATTTCTTCTTTGGAGATTGAAAAAGTCATTGCATCCCTGAAAAACTCTAAGGCCCCTGGCATCGATGGATACTCATCAGTCATGGTCAAGAAAATAAGCTCAATCATCAGTCCAGTGTTATGTTTCATATTTAATTTAAGCATTTCTGAGGGTGTTTTTCCATGTAAACTCAAAATTGCGAAAGTAGTTCCAATTCCCAAAAAAGGTAACCCAAAATTAATCCAGAATTATAGATCCATTTCTCTTCTCTCTGTTTTCTCAGTTATATTTGAAAAACTGATCAAAAATCGCTTGTTGACTTTCCTAAATTCAACTAATTTTTTCTCAAATTGCCAATTTGGTTTTAGAGAGGGCCTAGGAACTGAGTTGGCTTTGAGAAAGTTCATTTCAGAGATATGTTTGAACATCAATAATAGAGAGGTGAGAAGAGTATCTGGCTTGTTTTTGGACATTCGGAAAGCCTTTGACACGGTTGACCATGCAACACTCATTAGGAAATTGGAAGCAGCTGGTATTCGTGGTTTGCCTCTGACTTGGTTCTATTCATACCTTTCTGAACGGTCTCAGGCAGTTAGCATTGGCTTGAGTTCTAGTCCACTTCTTATGGTGGATTGTGGAGTTCCACAAGGCTCTGTATTGGGACCTATCCTGTTCCTGGTGTATATTAATGACCTGTATCATGGCCCTTTCAGTGGAAGGTTCACAGTTTTTGCTGATGACACTGCCCTTTCTTATGGTGCAACCTCAGATTCGGATCTGTATGATCAGATGTCAAATGACCTTCGCTTGATTTCTGTGTGGTTTGCATACAATAAATTGAGCCTGAACCTTGAGAAAACCATCTACCTGAATTTTGGGATTGCATCTTCATTCATGCTTATCCAGCCCTTGAAGTTTCATTTTGTTGGTTGCAATGAAGTTGATTGTGGCTGTGGAATTATAAATCAAGAGAGAAATGTAAAGTATCTTGGCATTACCGTTGATGATGATTTATTGTGGAAAAACCAGATAGAGTCAATGAAAAAATACTTGCGTTGCCTTCTACATAGGGTTTTCAGTCTTAGAAACTTGTGTCCAACATTTGTTCTGAGAGACCTCTATTTTGCCCTTGCTCAGTCTCGTCTCTCATATGGATTAGTTTGTTGGGGAAGTACTTACATAACCCATTTGAAGCCTGTATTGTCACTCCAGAGAGCCTTAGTAAGAGCAATAGTTGATAATCAAGAAAATCTGGATTTATTCTCTTCTTTTCAGTCTATGAAAATTTTGCCTCTGAGACACTTGTATGTTTTCAAGGTATTATCTCAATTCTATTGGTCTAGTGGGAATGAAGGCGCTACCTTGGGGCACGAGGCCAATGATAGGAGAACTAGGTTTGCTGAAAGGTTCCCATTCCTAGACCTCATAGTACTTTTTTCCAAAAGTCTTTCTGTTTCCTGCAAGGAAGATTTTTCAAGCAACTGCCTCAGGATATTGCTTCTGCTAGTTATCCTCTCCCAATTTTCAAAAGAAAAGTGAAGAAGATAATCTTGGCTCTCAATATTGATGTGATTGAAAGTTGGTACCACATCCTAAGATAATCTATTCAATATTCCCTTAGCTTCATATTTCTAAGATCTGGCATTTCAACATAATATAGCTTTCAGGTTATTAGGTTGCATAACTGTTATTGTATTTTTGGCAGTTGCTGCTATTCTCTAAGTTCTATTCAATTACTATTTTTCTTAGCTCTATCCACCTTTCTATTCCTGGGTTATATGATTGCTGGTTTAATTCTGAACATTAATTAATTATATTAATCACATGTTTTTTTTTCTAATTATAGACCTCATTACTCTCATTACTCTTATAACAATGTTTCTTTTTCATTAACTTACTCATTATATTATGGATGTTTATTTTTTTTCAGTTTATTTTCAAAAATAGTCCTTGTATTGTAATTTTAGAGATTTATTGATACTCCTGTGCGCGGACGGAAATTTCATTTCTTTGCGCCCAGTACATTTGCCATAATATTATGTTTGCTTGTATTTGAACACAATGTTACTTTTGCTTTTCTTTTGTTGAGATTTGTAATCTATTGTTCACTATTTTTTGTATTTATTTGAATTTTTTATGGCAAATAAAAGTTTCTATTTCTATTCTATTTCTAAGTGCCTCATCCTCTAGGGCTAGAACGTTGAAACAGTGCTTCATTATAAGCATAGAATATTTTAAGTTACAAAATATGCTTATTTTAATGCAGAGCGATCTTTCGACATACTTTATTCTTATCATTTCTATCTGAATACTACTTTTTTCTGTTGGTGATTTAATTGGGAGTAATCGCGCATTACTAGCCTTCAACTTGAGTTCTCAAACAGATTACCACATCTTATTATGTGAGGCTCTAATGCCTAACTAGAAGATATATATATAAATAGAAGATAGTAGATATATACTACTGGAGGATATAATAAACAAAATACTGCATTAATCGAATACACTTCTACGAGTACCAAAAGAAAAGAATAACACCGAGAAAAAATAAATGAAATCATGAGCACAAGTCCGTACCAAGTCCAATGCAAATAATTAAAATCATTCGTGAATGAAAATAATTCAAATGAAATATAGATATAATGCTCAGTAGTGTTTTTGGAAATAATAAAAAAAATAGAATACTCTACGTAACTGAAAAAACTCTACTCACAGTCAAAAGCTCACCAACCAAAATCGTTTCTCAAACCCTCTTATTACTTCACTTCACTGGCGATGTTAGGTTCGGAGTTGGCGGGCGGGGGAGCTGCTATGCTGGCTTCGCTGTTGTTTGGCGGCGGCGTCGTCGGAACCCGATCTTGGCTGGCGATGCTCTCCACATGTGCGAGGTCTCGCACGCGAAACGGACGCTGCTCCGCCGATACTTTCGCCATGATCTTACAATCCGAAGTCCAAACAGCCGATAGCTTATTGTTTTTCAGCAATTCTCTGGCAGCGTTAAATATATCTCTTGTTTCAGGAGTTAGATGCTCGTTCATATAAATAGGGTTGTCGGGAAATGCTATATTAAGGTCTTTTGCATAGAGTTTTCCTTTATGCCTTCTTGCAGCCAACCACATATCTTTTGTCAACCGGGAAGTAAAATTCACGACAATAGACGGAGGTTTCTTGTCTGATTTCTGACCACCTAACCTATGTGCAGCTGATTTAACAGTGTGATAAAAATTCACTTGGAGAACGCTGGCTATGTCTCCTAGAATTACAAGCACATTCTCCCTGTACGTTACCGGCACACCTGATATAAGAATATTGTTTTTACGCATCTGTTGTTGGAGATCCTGTACATTCAGTTTTACGTTCCTCAGTTCATCTTTAAGACGCGTGTTCTCTTTCTATAGTTGACTCACGGTTACACATGTTTCATTACACCTATTTTTGATGACTTGGAACTGTTTCTTCATTTCCTCCCACTATTCGTTGCTCTCCTCCCACTTTTTATTAGTCTCCTTTCTGAATTCGTTGATCGCATTCAATAGAGTTTCATTGGAAATTTCACGATTAGCTGTTTGATTAGTCCCGGAACTCGCAGGTGATTTAGTACATTTTTCGCACTGCCACTTCTTATTCTTTCGTGAAAGTACACAGTCCTGATGAAAGGTGATTTGGCAAACTGGATACTTAACACAATCTTCAGTGATTTTATCGTGACACCGTTCACACTCCATAATACCGACTTTAGTAACACTCTTTATACTGGATTGGAAATATAAATTAAAAAGACGTTTCAACTCGAATAACTTTGGTAGGATAGAATAATAGGTAGCACGCTGGCCGGCCGGCTTAAACTCGCTGTTTAGGAGCGCGATAAGATACCTTCCGACCGCATCTTCTGCTCGATCATAACTGTGTGTTTTTTGTTTGAAATAACAAAAAAGATAGGCAGCCTCTATGAATGGGATGACTTCATTATGCTTCATCAAGCATCTCTTCCAAGGAAACGCTATACAACTACTATACATCAGGAACAGTGACGACTATTCATTCAATATTGCTTGGCTACTATCATTTCAGCTTATCTATGAGGGAGATAACTGGAATTTGAGAGAGATGATAAAGTGAAAACGTTTCTAGATCACTCGTTCTCGAAAACCCTGCAAAAACGCATTGAAAACGCAAATAATAACTATAAAGACGTCGATTTCTAATCAAATTTTGGGAGTCTTAAACATTTTTCAACTCAACATTTCCATACCTAAACTGAACGTTTGTGCCGAATTTAAATATTTTGTTCATAAATTCAAAATACGTCCTTAGTTGGCGTTCAAAGGTATAACACACAACGTTTGTTAGTTTCTGGTTCAGTGGATTGCTAGCTCTGTTGAAGAAATCTTCCAAGTGAATGAAACGTGAAAATCATTTTACTTTAATATACAACGATTGTAGATTGGCATTGAAATCGAATTGAGTTTTTTGATCCCTTGTACTTGTAAATTGCTTGTGTAGTTGATCTTAAATCTTTTTGATATCTGTGAAATATTCATTTGCAGTAGTTTTACTTATTTACTTGGAGAAATGCAGATGATTGATAGAAGCATAATACTTGGAACGTCGCTCATTGGACGTCGCACATTAAACGTGACCGTCGGCAAGGGGAGCCTATAGTCATTAGGGTTGCTTTATTGTTGCCGATACTGATCGCATTATTTGTGTTGATGTATGTGAGCAGGCCAACGATCACATTATTTAGCCTAATCACTAGAGTGTTCACATACTTTCATTAGCCATTACCGGCACCTAATTATTGCCTTAATTATTACCTTAATTATAAGATAAGATTGATGGAATGTTCGTTGCAGATTGGAAGTACAAAGTACATCCAATTCAACTTACATCTTGGGCGTTACCTCATACAACCTTGATGAATTGATTGTTAATTGTTTGTATCCGTATCGCATATAACCATTCGCATTGAGGAATAACCTCAGACCCTGTGCCATTGCAGATTGTCTGAAAAATTACTCATTATTCATTAAGATAAGAAATATGAAGCTCATTGGGACTCTTCACTCATCATATGAGGGAATGATGATGAATATCAATATCGGTCTACAATAGTCTAATAAGATGCGGCTCATACACTGGTCCAGCATTGCATGTCGTGCAGGACGGGCCAAAAAAGGAAGGATCGTGCCAGTGTGTGAGGAATGTCGTGCTAAGCACGTCCTGCATTGCACAGCACGATGGCAATCCGAAAAGGTTTGATTTCCGTCGCGCCAGGCCAAAAAATATCTCTTTCATAACCGACTTCTAGCACGGCACGAAGCGAGCTGAATTTGTAGTGTATGGCGCTCATCGTGCTCTGCCCAGCTGGTCGTGCCAATACAAAAAATGGCAGAATGTGCAATGCACGAACAGTGTATGGGCCGTTCCAGTCTTCAAATATGAATGAATTATGAAGAATGATGATTCCTAAACGAAACTAGATATCTACATCAAAAGAGAACTAAAAAATGTAACTTTTATCCAGTTGTAAGAATGAGCTTCGAAACAAGTATATTGAGTACCTTTTCTTCTAGAAAACAGTTCACCACTTTGCTATTGTCAATTGAAAAGCCAACTAATAGTTTTGATATCGACTAACAAGTATTGTTTCAGAATTGAGTAACAACCAGTGAGAATGGAAATTACATTCTATACTCTTGGGTGAAAACCAGATACGGTATTAAATTTCAGAAGCCTATGTATATGTAATCTTTACTACAAGCAGAGGTGAAAGAAATATTCATAATTACTAACTCCTCTCTGCTACAAGCAATGATTTTTATTTACCAGTTTTGTCGAAATAAAAACAAGTTTGGTACGGTATTGTGTAGGTCCAAACTGGAGTAAATAGCAACTAACAAGCTCAGAGCTCTTTTAATTCGTTACTGTAGGAAGAACTGTTCTTTGAAATAAGTTTAACTAGTTTCAATTGTTTTCAGATGTAAACTGAATAAATTTGCATGAAAATTTAGTATTGTTTACCAAGGTTCTCCTACTCGGAGATGACAAACAAATAGATTACAATTATTATTAAGAACAAGTGAAAAACCTAGGAGTCGATCAAGGCTATAAGATACACTGAATTATTATTATACGGACTGTTACAAAAAAAAGAAAAATAAATAATATGTTGTCGTCTAAAAGCCTTCACAGCATAGACAACGTCGATATACAGAATGTTCTGAAAAAGGTGCCTATAAGTCAGGGCGTGGTTCCTCATGTTAAAAGAAGAAAAAAGTTCCAATTAACATAGGTCCGAAAATGCTTAGTTACCAAGTTAATAGTTATACAGGGTGAAAGCCTGTTGGTAAGCCTGGTCTACCGGTAAAGAACCTCTCAGTTTCGTCGGTCTCCAAGTAGTTGTTTTAAATGGTAAAATTAGCCTATTTAACCCAAATTTATGTTTTAAAGTGAGTAACTAGTGATTGTCTGACCGTGTGAATGTGTGAATTTGAGTTTCCAGTCTGTAGTGCAGTTATTTTCGTGGTATTAGAAACACATAACCTCGAATATCGTGAGCTAGCCTAAAACAAGTCAGCTGTCTCAATTAACGCGGGATGATACTCAAGTGCTGTTATTGTGATTGTTTTTGATGATGAGCTTGAAGGTGGAAGGTGAGCTTATTATCTCTTGTGGTAAACTGTCTCGCCTCAATAGATAAAGATAAGGTGCTACAGTCACACGTTGATAAGATAACACGTTGCCGGTTCCTGGCGTCATTGGTTGTCTTGGTAACACGATGTAAACAGCTGTTGTTGAAGGAAAGAACCGCGCCAAATTTTGAATTCTTTTCATCTTGAACTGATCTTGATTTTTGAGACGTCTTATTTTGTGACATGATTCATACCTATTAGCGGTGTCTAGACATTTATTATAAATTTGCACAGCTCTATATAACGGTTTCAATTATAGTTGTTTCCTTTTCTTGAGCCAGTTCCCTCTTCCTACTTCCTACTTTTTATCAGGAGCTTCCGATTTTGATCCTGCCTTGTTGGCTCTCTAGGCACTTTGTCTCTCATACTCTTATCCATTTTCCAGTTACGCCTAGTTTGAAATGATGAATTCAGAATTAAAAACGTACAAAACATCAAAGCAAAACCTGATTTGTACTATAAGGGCTATTGTTTTTGGAAAAGCCACTCTCTCGTTAGTGGAGATATTTGCTGGCGTTGTTGCTCGACTGGATGCCCTGCCTCTAAAAGAAGTAGTAACAACTACTTTCTAAAGAAGTAGTAACAACTTCTTTAGAAATTGATAGCGTGAAGAATTATACAGAAGCATGCATCACACCCAGTTCCAAAAGATCTCTTGTGTACTCCGATTAAAAGTCCAGTTTCAACTGTCAGGCAGCCACCAAGGTGTAATAGAGCATCATTGGACTCTTCCATGGGGTCTTTGAAGAAGCCTGTCTGTTTCGATTCCAGTTCTCAGACAGATGATGATATTCTAAAATCCAAAGATGAATTATTAGGGAGAATTAAACAGCTTACAACGAGTCAGTCTGCCCTAGTTGAAGAGATTCAGAGACTTACCATGGAATTGGATAACCGAAATTCTACAAATTCTCTTTCCAGTGTGACTCTGGTTGATAAAAGTATAAACACCGAAGCGTTTATCCAACCATGCGAAAGTTGTCAGAGTATAAATAAGAGTAATGCCAAGTTCAAAGAAGAGAATAATTTTTTAAGTCAGAAAATTGGAACCATGTCAATCTCTATTGAAACAATAGAGGCGGACAATAATGCCTTATGGAATGAGTTAATAGCACATAGGAACGAAGCTGATAAATGGAGGTCAATGTATGACAATTTATGTGCTGTGTCGAACACTGGTAGTCCTATTGAAGTGTACAACAGATTTTCATTGTTATCTGTAGATGAATCAGACTCACCCACGACTGTTCACGGACCTCCAGTAAAGCTACGGATCTGTAAATCACCAACATCTCGAAATCGTAAAACTCAATTTGCGAACCATGTCAAGTATATGAACTCTGATAAGAGTTCGGATAGAATTACTTCTCCAATTCCTCGCGACAGTGAAAGAGTTGTCTTAAGCTCGGCGCGTAATTTGAATAGACGACAAAATGCGGATGGTGTAATAAAATTATTTTCCGCCAGCCAAGGAAGGAGACTGAACGATTTAATTTCAAAAAGGACCGATGCTCGAGTTACTAGTATTCTGAAGCCTGGGGCACGTTTCGGCTCAGTTATTTCGGAGTGTGATAAGGAATGCGGATCCATGTCTCAGCGTGATCTCACGGTTCTGATTGGTCGTACGAATGACTTTTCAAACAGCTCTGGAGAAGGCTACCTCGAAAGAATGGAAGCTCAACTTGAAAAGCTGAAACATAATCGGGTTTTTGTTGTAAATATACCGTGCAGATATGATCTTCCTGTGTTTTCACCTATTAATGTGAGTATCTCAGGCTAATGAAAAACTGAAGCAGCTTGTCAGTCGCTTTAATAGTGTAGAATTATTTGATGTGCATGGCATAGGTAGGCGTTTTTATACTCGCCATGGTCTACATCTAAACATCATTGGAAATAACATTATTGCTGATAAGATTCTTAATAGTTTTCGAAGTGTCGGGGTTGAGGTACTACAACGACAGAACTCTTTGGAAGGTTGTGGTTTTTTACGACTCTAGATTTAGTGAAAGTTATTGCTTATAAAATACCAATTAGAATGAGTCAGTCACACACTGATAGAAGGTTTCAGTTACACAATGCTTCTCATAATCATGGTGTTGACCTCAGTAATTTAGTTATTATTCCTTGTCAAAATTCGACGAAAAGAAAGATGAATCCAAGTATAGGAGGAGATGAATCTCGCATTGATCACTGTGATTATGCTTCAGTAGGCTCTCTAGAGTCATGTTTCAAAGTAATTCACCAAAATGTAGATTGTATTGCTAACAAGATACATTTTTTAAATAATTTAATTGAGAATGAAAACCCAGATGTATTGGTAATAACAGAGCATGGTCTTAGAAAGTATGAAATCGATTGTATTGTTTTGAAAAATATGTTTCTTTCAACTAATTACTGTAGAGATCACATGATTAAAGGTGGTGTGGCCATTTATGTGAGTGAACAGGTCAATGATCGTTCGAGAGCTTTGGATGTGGAGCAATTCTGTAGTGAGGGAAATATTGAGGCATGTGGGATAAGGTTCAGGTTGAGAAACAGGATTCTTGTTATTGTAGGAGTTTACCGTTCGCCAAATGGTGATTCTAATTTATCTTTTGAAAATTTCAAGTCGATGATGGATGAGTTGCTTGTAACCATTGAATACAATATAATACTGGCGGGTGATTATAATATTGATATTCTAAACGACTCTCCTATCAAAAGAAATTCATTAAATACCTTAAATCAATTTGGTTTATCTTATACTGTACATATTCCAACCAGAATAACTGCAAATGGTGCTACAGCTATAGATAATGTAGTTACAAATATTCCTGAAGAAGGCTATATGGTTAGTGTTTTGCATACATTTATATCTGATCACACAGCTCAAGTATTCTCGGTATTTCATGAGGGAGATTTCAGGGTGCAGAAAAAAAATTCAACAGGGGCGCATGATTGTAATGAACAGAACATAGAATGTTTGAGACAGGCATTCAGTGTTGAGAGCTGGAGGGCGGTCTATGACCAATCCGATCCAGATCCATAATTTATAAATTTCCATAGGAATCTGCTCTATCATTTCAAGGTACATTGTCCGGTCAAAACAGTCAGCAAGAGATTAAATGATAATATGCTAAGAAAACGTTTGAAAGGTCAGTGGATGACTAAGGAGATAGAAATAATGAGATCTCTTCTAGAGATAGCAAAAACGAGAGTGAGTGAAGGAGTGGACATAGACATGAAACTACTTAAAAAAGTAAAGGAGCATTATAACAATAAGGTTGAAGAGGCAAAGAAAAAACATTTCAGTGAATATATACTTTCCTCTGCCAACAGAACCAAGTCTAGCTGGGAGATTGTGAATAGACTTAGAGGGAGTAACAAAAAAAGATCAATAGTAGATTACATTAGACATTTCAGACGGGCTTTTTTGCTCCAAAACCCCCTCCAAATCCATATTTCTACATCTAATGCTATACTGTCAAATTAAAGTGAATGCTAGATGAGGGAAAAAATAATTTCCCTTTCTACTGACAGATTAAAGTGAATCCATATTCCTACATCCAATGCTATACTGACAGATTGAAGTGAATGCTAGATGAGGGAAAAAATAATTTCCCTTTCTACTGACAGATTAAAGTGAATCTGTATTCTCTACTGTCAAATTAAAGTGAATCTGTTACATCTAATAACTTATAATACTGTAAAATTAAAGTGATTGCAAATTGAATAATTCGGAGGGTACAAGAGAGAGAGATACACCCATCGTTTCTCTGTCTCTCGCATAAGCTTAAAGATTGTGCAAACTACTAGGTGGAAAAAACAGATGGTCCCATGCATTATCTCCTATTCTCAAATCACCATATCTACCGCTTTTCCTCTATTGCGAAAGTCATGACAAAAATCAGACAAGTAACTGAGTTCCTTTTTAATCCCGCCTTCCTATACTGCCAGTTAAAGTGAATCCATATTTCTACATCTTTATACTGAGTGAATCTGTTACATCTAATAAAACTTATACTGTAAAATGAAATTGATTGCAAATTAATAAAATTGGTTTGCTTTCCACCCGACAGTTAAGAAAAATTTCACAAATTTATATTGAAATTTTCTATGTGCTGTACAAACCGCAAGCGTTATTGTGTTTCTCCGAGAATATCTATAGTAAATTTAGAATGAACAAGCATATCCAAAAATAGGTATAGATATCCTCAGACCTATATCACTTGGGGTATCAGCTCTATTGATGTCTTAACAGAGAGAGGTCAATGATCTAAGTTGATCTTTTACATTTTTTATCTGCAATGTCATACAAGCATTTCCAAAGTTCATCGGAATTTGTAACAATAGTTGACACATCATTTGCACTACAATAATGTAGATGGCCTGTATCTAGTATATCGAGCAGTTCGAAAATCTCAGATAAAATTGGAAAATGTACATTTTCTGTTTTTGTTAACGCTAGATCAACATCATCGCCTTGGAATCCTGTTGAAAATTTAATATTTTTTGCAATAGAATCAAATTCATTGAATGAAATTGACATCAAGAGGCGAGTTAATTTTTTGAATTTTGCAAAGCTAAAACACTGCATGACCTAGATCAAGCTATGAACTATAATTGATAAGGTAGGAATGTGCACTTAGCTGTAACAGTTGTGTCTGAGGGGGCGTATCTCTTGATAAGGTAGGAATGTGCACTTAGCTGTAACAGTTGTGTCTGAGGGGGGCGTATCTCGCGTCCTCACTCAATCAAGTCTACACTGATACTAAACCAAAATGTTCGAGGAAATATCTGAATTAAAAATTTGTTTACAACATTTCACTACAACAATACATAACTTCATCTTCAATTTTAATTAATTTATCTATAGACAAATTATGTGGACGGTAATAGCACAAATAGTCTTCTATATCGTTCAAATTAACTGTGCTTAGAAAAATAGCCTTTAATTGTTTCGCCAAACTATAATTTTCACGAGATGATTTCTTAATTGCAATTTCGCATTCATCATACCAGTCTATGCAGTTTTTTAACCTCACTTCCAACTGGTTGTCAGCAGCTAACCACTTTGTCGGATCCATTGTTGTCGAGCGAATGAAGTAAACTATGTGTAGGCAGGCACTATTATAGAGTAATTAAACAGTCTTTCTTCATTAATAATTGACGACAGACAACATGTGCGTGCTTTATGCAGTCTCAATGCATGCAAGCAATAAACACACTGTAATTCCTTTCCATTGTAGAAGAATCCATAACATGCAAAGTTTCTTTTCTGCGCACTCGTATACATCGGTGCCAATTTCATACTTTGCATTCGATTGTTTTCGCACAAGAAATTATTTGTTTGATACATATTTTTAAACAGCGAAGAATTATAATGTTGGGCAGAGAATAAAGCACATCTTCCATCGGGTCTATATTTATGTATCTTACATGCATCATAACACCACGAAGTGGTGAAAAAGCTGAAATCAGGTTTTGGAAAATCCTCTGGTATGCATTGTACGTTAGAATGCAATCTTCTTAAAAACTTTGCTTTCTCAGTTCCTTTTGTGAAAATTTTCTCATAACCTGCAAGGTAATCACGTATTAATGACTCACTGTATTCTAAATCTCCATCTTCCCATTTTATTTTATGATAGTGACGTTCTAACCATGTTACATCGTTATACAATTTTGCACTCAATTCTGTCTTTGCAAATGGTGATTTGAAATGGAATACGGCATAATTATTAAACTGATCAATTATGGCAAGTTCTTTCACAATAATTTGATTACAAGTTTGTTTAAACCAGTGAAGATCAACCGTAGCAATTTTCGTAGACGTCTGCTTGTCCATTCCTTTCTGTCCTTCTTCATTTATCTGTTCCTCCTCACGTTTCTGCTCCTCCACCTCCTCTTCCTCCTCCTCTCCCGACTTCTGGATTGGTGTACTGCTTCTCCTTGGTTCATAATAGAAACTATCAGATTCGATATTGTAAAGTACTGACTGAGTTTGAGCTTTGTTCTCACTCTCCAAAATATCAGAATCGAGATCACACTGGATACCAATAGAGCGAGTTTGTGGCTTGTCCAAAATATCAGAACACAAAGAATAGGACATGATTCCTGTTCAAAGGTAAAACTGATAATGGCTTACATTTGGCGCAGTACACACCTTATATATAATATTGCATGCAGTGATGCACTCTATCAACAAATTACTGAACTTCTTTCACCATGCTCGTGAGAGGCGTGTACTCCATCACACGATCGCTAATTAAAACGCAATAAGCGGAAGTATTTGCAGGTACTGCACTATTAAATTCCATTTCAATACGAACATCTGTCGATGATTTCAAATGACTTGGTTGGTGTGAACAATCTACAACAATCAGCGGTGTTGATTCACAAAACGTTTTAAAATCGATTTCTGTTCCGAGTTCGCTATTGATTGAATGATTATAATACGAGGGTACGAAATCCAGGAACATCCGGTATAAAACTTCCTTCTTACCTAACAGATTTTCGTATGGATAATACTCACTATTCAAATATACTTTAACATTGTAAATATCACTGCTGTAAAAATTAGATATTGATTTTTTAATTTTATTCTTTTGATCAGTTTGAAATGCAATTATAATATATTTTGGAGTATCAAAATTCGATGTCGTGCGTACTGACCAAGAATGAACAAGCGAATTTTGCAAATTTGGTAATTCACAAATTTCCCAATGGCAAAAACTTAATTTCAGTGGAGTGTCGGCATCGAGCAGTCTCAAAAATTTCAATCGCACATGATCTTCTAAAGTAATGTAGGGCATCCGCCATTGGAGCTTAGTAATTTTTACACTAACCTCTGTACCGGTTGCAGACTCGACACAATTGAGGTCTGAGGGCGACCTCAATAATACAAGCTCTTGTTTCAAGTTTAAAATTATTCTTTGAAAATCTTCAAAAAATGGAAGGATTAATTTCAACGGCACACAGAAAGTGAATTTATTATCTGTTAGCTCATATCCTGCTCTGTCAAAACCAGCTAAATGATATGTGTTTTTATCAGATGCGTTCTTCACAAGAATAGCTTTAATTGTAGAAGTTAAACCAATTAATCTTGATTTGGAAATTTGTTGACCTGCTAATTCGTATCGTATTTCATAAAAAAGGTTGCCCACTATGTTACTGCTTAATTTATAGTCTGCTGCAACGGGCGCACCAGCCGGTTGAGTTGCCTTCCCTGCTACTGTAATCGCAGGCGCTGCCGGTTTTGTGCAGCTAACTGTTCCCTCAATCAATATAAATGATTTACAAGGTAAAGTGTACACATCCAATGAATTTATTCCTATCCGAGCTTCATCAGAGTTTTTTATTTCTTGTCCCGAATAAACTGTATGAGTATGAAATTGGAATTTGGTTATGTCATTATAAAACTGAAGCTCTGTCTCCACATCCAGAATATCACTAATTGCTGCGCCTGACATTCCGCCAATCAACTATAAAACCTAATTTTTCCAATATTCTCGCGCTTTTAGCCGATAACGCCCTATTGCTTTTAGTAGATGTTGACGCTATTGCGTTCCTTTCTCTAATGACTTGATTGGTCTTATTCGAACGTGGGTTGAAAATAAGATAACCCATTACTTTTCACGTATGTGCAGTCTAATTGTAATTGTATCTCCGCGGAAATCAATAAACGATCCGTTCTGGTCTGTTACCTTTACATTAATAGTTTGAATTCGATGCGTATTCAAAGGTACATAAATAATTGGAGAGGGTACTTCGTTTATTAAATAACTGCTAGGAACCTTTGGCAAAAATTCGTAGATTATATGTTTTTCTTTTCCGTTGAAGTAACTGCCACATGCTAAATTACACTCAACAAGAATACTGTCTATGCTTGTTATGTTAACCAAATGTTTGGAATAATACCATTTATTTGCTTGCAAAACAACATTATCAAAACCGAGTATCTTAGCAATCGAATCAGAACGTGTTAAATCAATAGGCTTATCAGAATGAATTTCAATCTTCATAGTATTTGCGTTTGCACGTATAATAAGTTTATTCTTCTTCCCATCAATATTCAATTTATTCTTTAAAGATTTTATAATATCTTCAAGTTCATATGCGCCGGTATCCAACATGATTAACTTATCGCCATATTTGAAGATAGAATTTGTTCCTTTGTTTACATTTGCAATGCTATTGTAACTAGAAAAATTAATCAGTCCAATTTCCCATTCACGATTTTTATCCAATTCTATAATTTCTTGTAAATGTTCATAGAGGTTACTTGACTTTGATCTTAAGGTAATAACGACCATCTTGTGTGTTCAGCACAAACACTTAATTACAACTGATTTGCAAGAAACAATAATGTAAGATGACCACAAAAATCGCTTTTTAATGGTTGCATATGCTCCACATTATAAAATATATTTACTCCATTTTCTTTTTTCCAATATTTGTCCAATTCGTATGGCGGTTGTAAATTTCCAATTGGATCAAAATACTATACATTAGAGCCAACTTTCTTATATGCTACCCAATGTGTCCCATCCTCGCTTTCCCTTGCTAAATTCACAATGGCATTTTCGTTTTTTAGAATTTTTCTGGGTAATTCATCTAGCATATATATTCCTCTTAGCTGGATCTGTAATAATTTCGACCAATCAATCAAATCATAATTACTCAATTCTCCTTCAATATTCATGTCTTCTTCTTCTTCATCTTCTTCCTACTACCCTTCTTTGTTGTTCTACGTTTCTTAACTTGAGGGAATAAACTCACTCCATATGATGATGGGGGTAGGGGTAGAAGTCTGCCACCACTAAGCGGTGGGTAAGGCTTCAAATAATATCCTTTTCCTGCAATATGTTGTTTCAACTGAGCTATAGCTTTGCGTCCAATATCGTTACTATAACTTCTCCTCTCATTCTTCTTCTTCTTCTTCTTTCTCAAAGACCCACCAAACGCCGCTTCAGCTTTCATAACGTTTGTAACAAGATAGCTAAGTGCTTTCTCGGCAAGGGGTGTTTGAGGATTTTTGAAAATGTCCCATGCAGCGTTTGCTAGAGCTCTGTCAGCTACCGCTCGAGTTTTATTATCGCTTTTTTGAGTATAGGCTATATCATGTATCTTGCAAGCTCTATCTAATGAATTTATACCTTGATCACCTCTCTTTAACCTTTCATTAACCTTGGTGCCCGGCCCGCAATACTCGTATCCCGGAATATGATATTCTTCTCCCAGGTTATCAATTACCTTATTTAAAATAGTTGATGTCACATTACCTGCCAAACCTGACACACCTTTAAAAACTCTTGCCGCTGAACTCAAGATACCTCTACCCCGTTTCCTCGAACTCTGCTTTTTTCTCCTACATACCATTTTTCATTACCTTTCAACTCAATGGTTGAACATTAACTGAGGTTAATTAATCAATACATCAACTTGAATTGAATTGGTTTAATTTTCAATCGAGTTGGAAATGAATTCACACCACAATCAATCATAGTCAAAAATGTCTAGACTGAAACAACATATCGTTCACTCTCTCTCACGCAACTGTTTACAAGATTTTATGTTTTCGGGCCCAATATAAAGTCTTTATATCTGGCTAAATCCATTTTTTCTGTAATAATTTGCACTACCTGATTTTCTGTAAGGCTATGTTGTTTGGCCTCAATCCAGTTCATGTGAAAAGAAACCTGGGCGTATTTGGATACGATGTCCAGGGCCACTCTGTGTATGAATAAATTCAGATAGTCAATGAATGGAGCCGAACATTGCAGTCTCATGACAGCACCCTCTTCCGAATTTTTAATTGCCTCAGCTATTTCATCACGAACACTTTTCACAGCTACTCCCATCTCGTTTTTCTTAATAAAATCTCCTATATCATTTTTAGTTGCGTACTTTTCTGCAATTTGCTTAATTAGAATAGCAATAGCATCTTTTGTAATGAATTGTTCAATACCCTCCATAATATTAGCTTTTATTGCACTCGCCATTCCAGATAATCGTTTTCCAAACTCTTCCTTTGTTAATGAAGAACTAGTCAATTTCTGCAAAGCAGATTCCAAATATTGCTTATCAATTAACGATGGATGTGTTTCATTTACTTTAGTAAAAATTTCTGTACTAAGTTGTTTTAATTTAGTATTGAGATAGTTTCTGTCCAACACCTCCAAATTCTTAATTTTATCCGATATGGCTTTTAATTTCTCATCTAAATAAGCTTTATCAACTTTATCGTTGTTAATACTGAGCAACTGAGATGAAAAGCTGTCTGTTAAAGTTTTCACTTCTCCTAGAGCGGATTCTAAATTTAGAGTTCTCTCTGCAATAGCTTTATCGATATTAGCACTGAAATTTTGTAATGTACTTAGAATATGTTCTCTCAATTATGCTCACTCCAATATTCTTTGTATTTTCCGAAACGAGTTTGGTTATTTGCGAATCTAAATAAAATTTCACAGCTTCGCTGATTCCTTGTTGATTTATCGATTCGATTATCTTCTGTGTTATCGAGTCAATATCACACGTAAGATTAGCAACAGCTCCGCTAGCACTAGCCGTATCAATTCGTCCGAATCGATGTAGAGTCATCGTAACACTGAACAATTAATTTTGCTTCTTTTAGCTCTTCAATTATAGACGCGATCTCAACATCATGCCCGGTGTTGCCACTAGCTTTTGAGGAATACAGTAAATTTAATCTTTCCACTAATTCGTCAAAATTATCAAAGTATTGATAAATTCTATCATGAGAATTATTTTTTGCAAATTTCAATAAACCCCAACCCTTCTTTTTACTAAGTTTTTTACTGGGAAATAACTTTTGAATCATTTGCGATTTAATTCCCTGATTTCGTTTAACATAGCCTCTTCGATCTAAATGTATGCCTGTAAGTGTTAAGATTTTTTTATACTTATCCAGATCTCTCTGATTATAAAGATTTGAGTTTGGTCTCGCACTGAATAATAACTTAAGTAGACCATGTGTTAAACGAAATCTTTCATTATTAATATCTATATAACCGTTATCGAATATTACTTGCTGATTTCCAATATAATACACGTCATCTTTAGAATTATATGAAATTCCATAACTGATTGAATTATTCAATTTTTCCGCATGAAACGTTTTTAGATATTGTATCATCGTTTCTGCTAGAACCAAGTAAACTGTTTTTAAATTTAGTCGAGCTTAAAAAATTGTCTGTTGAACTCTCATAACTCTCTTCATCCCCCTCCTCATTATCATCAATTTCCATACTCTCTTGTTCCTCTTTTACTTCTTCCTTTTTAGGTGTAAAATCATGATTAGAGTGCAAACTAGATTTGGTTTTTCCCAATTCAATTATAGGTTCTATTAATGGCGAAAGAGTTTTCCTATTGAATTCCTCCGTTCGTTTTTCAAAATTGACTAAGCTTTCATGCTTGTCACTGATCACCTTTCTCAATTTCTTAATCTTTTCTATTAAACTCTCCTTCTTGTTATTTACTATGCTATTTCCTCTCCTCTTCCTCCTCCTATGTGTTTTAGACAACATGACTGTACAAAGAGTTAATCTCTACTGAATGGAAAGAATTGTGTCCAGTGAATCCCGATATTTTCCTTCCTTTATATTACATTCTTTTAAAATTGTAAGAAAATTATGTGGTTTACGATTCCAAACTGTATGACAAAGTTTACTGAAATCTTTATAAGACATATCTCCTCCAACATGATCTCTGTGAATTAATTTCAGACTCAATAAATCCATCTTAAAAATTATTATCATATTTGCATTATCTCTAGTGAAATGTTTCTGTGTAGCTCCATAACTCTGAATTAAATATGCAGTGTCAATATTTCGATGTCGTCCCATAGTAAAATATTCTCTTATCTGTGGGACATTACTCAGTTGCAAGTCATCAAAAATTACCAAGCTATATTCAGGGATACGGTTTGGATGGGGAATTTGGCTCACATCATCTTTCATGTGAAATCCGATATTTTTCAAACCTGCAAATACCTTGCTGAGAAAAACATATTTTGGTTGATATAAACTTTTGCTAAATAAGTAAATGTGCTTAAATTTTAAACCATTTTCAGCAAATACTAAATTAAATAAGAGATTTGTTTTTCCCCCAGCACTGGGTGATATAATTAACATTCTTGCATTGTGAGGTAGTAGCTCTCCATTTTTACAAAATGCAGGCTTTTCTTTATTTGTAATTAATTTATCAAAGTTAACAATTGGTAATTGACTCATGATTACAAACGTACAGAACGTGATCTGATAAGGTACTGAAAATTTTTACAATAGTTAGAGCAATGACTGAGCGCATGTTGGCGCTACATGTATAGAGGGGCGTTTCCCAGAGATTGGAATGCAGGCAACACTCTCCACCTCCTCTCCTCATCATCATCATCATCAGACAGATTATGGATGTTCAAAAGATTCTTATATTACGAAATGAGAACCAATGTTTGATGAGGAGCTATTATATTTTCAACGAATGTACATCATGATATTTACAATAAATGTACATGTTATTTACAATAGATTATTTACAATAAATGTACATGTTATTTACAATAGATTATTTACAATAAATGTACATGTTATTTACAATTGATTACAAAAGATTATTTTTCATCTAATAATTGATCTTTACTAATATAACTAGGTTTAGAAAACCCAATCCATTTCACTAACAATCCTTTTTTATCACGTTTTAATATTTTTTCAATCAAATACACTTGTCTCTCCGTTTCGTTTAATTGTGTTTTTTTAATTTCTTCTGCATAAAACCTACCACTAATTACTTCTCCATTTAGATCTCTCAGTGAGTAGGTTATAGGTTTAGAAGGAAATATAGAATGAATTACAAAATACTCTGCGCTCCAGTTTATGTTATAAGATTTATCGAAAAGAACCCTTTTCTTTGAGATTCGTACAACATCTCCTAGCTTAAATTTCGGTTTTGAATTTTTCAATTTATATCGTCTATTGAATGCAGAATTCAAAGACATTAAAACATGATTACGATCTTTTTTCCCCACATCTTTAGGTTTCATTCTAATGGATGAATGCATTGTTGCATTATAATCACGAACTAAACTGTCTAGTTGCGATATCCAGTTTTTGGTTCCATGTTCAGTTAAATATCTATAAATTTTTGCTTTAAGTGTTCTATTAAACCTTTCAACTATGGAGGCTTTCTTATCGGTAAAAACATGATAATGTTTAATACTATATCTATCTAATAACGCTTTAACTTTTGAATTAAAGAATTCTGTTCCCTGATCTGTTTGGAACAGCTTAACTCCCTTATTTTTAGAAATAATTGGTTCGAGAGCGTTAAATACCGATTGGCTTGCCTTGTCTTTTAGTGGTACACAATATGCAAATTTTGAAAAACAATTAATAACAGCTAAGATATATTTGTAACCCTTATTAAAACGCAATAAACTCGTCATCTCAATAAGGTCGGCTTGAAGCAAGTCTTTTTCACTTTTCAACTCATATTTGCGAGTGGGATAGTTCACACGCAGCACGCTATGAAGCTCTAAAGCTAGCTTAGATCTAATAATATTCATGATATTTACAACAGTCAAATCAGTGGTGTTGGATGATTGTCACGGGACATACTGAGCAATCAGTTAGAGTGTTGGCACTCTATAATGTCCAAATGGGAGAGTATCAACACCATTCTCAGCAATGTACCTCTTATCATCATAAGGGCTCAAACAGATTTTTGCACATTCAACCTGATACATGGTGTGATTATAGGATCTTAACATATTGAATTTTTCAATGTGTTCACTATGTTCAAACAATGATTTCTTATATATATTAAAATTAAGTTTTCTACATTTCACTCCGCTCTGTACACCCTTTGCTATACATTTATTTACAGGTTCTTCATTCTCGTTACATACTAAAAATGAGTAAAGTTTCGATCTAAGGCCTACAAATCTATGGACAGGTTTTGAGGCGGTCTCATCCTTGAACTTTCCTACAACTTTATTTCTCTCCATGGAAAAGCAAGGGTGGGTAGGTGGATAGTTAGAAGTATCGAAAAGGGTCAAATTTTCTCTAATCAACTGATACACATCTTCGACTCTTAGGTTTAGAAGAAAACTGTCGGTGTCAGTCATACACAGTTCTATACGATCCCACGGTATAATTTTCTGTAATTTGCAATAGAAAAAATCGTACATATGGAATTTACTCAACTCCAGTACGGAAAAGCCGGAATAGACAGGCTTGTTCATTTTAAGTTCCAACTTGCGAGAGAAAACCGCGATCACGTTCGGACTAATTATTTGCCAGCGTTTACATAGTGGATTTGAAATGTACTTATCTAACCGTTTTTCATCCGTGATAATTTTAACATTCATTTGCTTACGACTACTCTGTATCGTTTTGCCAAATATTAGGTTACAACAGGCCTTAAAGAAGGATATTTCAAATTTATTTTTCGCGTTCTGCCTATTCCGGATATTGAAGTCGATGTAGCTTTTCAGCCAGGGAGATTGGGAAAAGCTAATGACGCGATGCACTTTCAATAATTTCAAACCGAGCTGAAGGTAGAGCTTTAAATTGACATAGTGAACAATGTACTTTTCACGGTCGAAAAGTGTGTTCATGAGCTTTTTGGTTCCAGTTTGACCGTTCTCATTTGTTTGGTAGTTCGACAGCAATTCGCGCGGCGGCGTTTGGTGGAGAGGTGCGAGTGGGAAGCTGGCGTGCTTATCATGTAACTCTTGAGGGTACTTGAGATCACATTCTATTATATATCCGGTTTCTGAATTGCTGTCCAAATTCGCGAAATCAAGGCTGGAAATTTCTTCCTCTGAGAGGAATTTGAAATTTCCAACAGGTAAGCTTCGGCTCATAGCTTCCGAGTATAAACTGTTTGCATCGATATAAAGCAGATAATTAGACGGTTTTGAAGGATCGTATGTTTCGGGTAGATGTTTGTTATTTGCTTCGCAATAACGTTTACCGATAAATGACACCCCACCCCTCATCCCTGCCTCAAACATAAGATGCATGTCAGGATGAGTAATCAATTCTAGTTCGACTTTAGTGTGTTTCAGCATGCAATTCCAGGTGAAGTGCGCGAGAGAAAGAAAATGGGTCACATCAAGGCCGTATGAGCTAAAAAGCGTAGACCTCATGGATTCAAAAACTACCGCTAATAGCATTACGTCCAAACATAAATAAAAATCGTGATATTCACCCAGATTTTTCAGCTTGAATGTTGAGAACACTCTTTGCGCATGCTCATATTCTTCGCGAGACAGAGGTGTATCAGTTAAGTCGTTATGAAAACATTCGATGGGGGGAAGCGATGTTTCCACGAATTTTTCAGGACAGCTCATGTACGAGTAGGGATATACTCCTTTTTTCAACAAGAGCTGTCTGTGTTCGAGAGGTGGGTCATGAAACACCAAAAATAATCGTTCGAACTTCTTTTCCATGTCTGTACTTTCTACCAAATTACGCACCAATACTTCCAAGGATTCAGACATAAACTTGTAGGAATCTAGAAATTTAATTTTGCCTAATGAAAGTGTCAAAAATCTCTCTGACGTATTTGCGATGCAGGAAATTTCTTTTTTACATTTACTGAGCGATTTCAGAATAAAATGCGAATCAAAACCGGAGAAATTATGAAAATAACATGATATGTACTCCGGAGTATGAGCTGTTAAATTACAAGAAACATGTGCCGCACACAAGTAATTACCGGTTTCATGCGCGTGGTGACGACATTTAATATCGCTGTCTAAAAACGGTTCAGCACAAAGCCCGCAGTTTACTGAATTTTGAAATTCGCGCTCTTGACTTTCGGATAAAGCTTGCATCGGAATTTCTCGTTTCATATCCTCATACAAAATGTCGCCGAGATCTGTAATTTCCTGAAGAAATTTCTCCATGATTTTTTCGTCTAAACTACTCGATCTATGGAGTACAGGTCCGTAGGCGATTTCCCCGTTAACATCTATAACAACGAAACAATACCCGCAAGGAATATGCCGCGCCGTTTTCTTTGTGTAACTACGAGTAATTTCATCAGAATCGGAATCATCATCATCATTAATATTCACAACGTATGTTTCTAAATCCGCGTAAATGGTGTACTTTTTCTTCAACGTCGCGCCTAGTTTCTTGAATTTAATTGTCTCTCCGCGTTTAGGATATGAAACGCGCTGAGATTCAAACTTGGAACAAAGTTCCACATGTTTCAACAAATTTGCTTTACCATCACAATTTTTAGTTTTGTTTGATATGAACCGGTGGAAACAAAAATTACAAACATGTACTTGACCATCATGTTTTGAAAGGTGGGAGAGAAGACGAGATAGCCAGTTTTTCCCGTTCGCGGTATTTACTGAACAGAAATGAGTTTTTCCTGCATCGCCTTTTAGCATTAAAAGATTAATTTGGTGTTTACGAGTGCGGAAAATGCTTGTACGGAAGGGGAAAAACTTTTTGTTGTCATACGCGATGACGTGAATTGCAATGTCCGGATTGAGTATTTCAAATTTCTTAATATCGTGTGTCGTCACCGGGAAATTTACTCCTCGCGTATCAAGTGTGTGAGCAAACTTGCTCAAATACTTTACAGTCAAGTCCGAATTCCTTGGCTTCTGATGGAAATACGCGAGCACTGACCATAAAAAGCATTTTTTGTCAGAGAGATTTTTCACATTTATAATACATTTTTTGTTTTTCAAAAACTGCGGTGTTTGAATGAAACTGGATGTGTATATAGGATTAAATTTAATCACGTTCACATCCAGTGATTCAATTTTCTTTAGCACCCATCCACTCCCATGTCTCACGAAATTTTCGAAAGATGAGAGGATTTTTTTCACAGCCAAGAAAAAATGCTCATTAAAATCTTCATAGTTCTCAAGCACGTTTAGCGCTATGTTGGGGTAACTATGTAGATCTATTGGAGATGAGACAGTCTCACCAACCTGCTTGTTATCCATCACCACTAATTTATACAGCAAAACATTTAAGACTATAAACCATTTAACATTCCCATCATGGCGTGCCGCATGTTCCCTAATTATATCGAAAACTCGACGTTTCGAGCTCTCAAGCACGTTGGTAATGTCGATATCCTCATCCTCGTCATCGAGGGTGATGCGATGGCGGACTGCGCTTGAATTGATGCCACGAAGTCTGCGTTCCCTCGGCATGATGCTGAAAAACAAAAGAATAATGATCAGGATGGCATAGGCAATAGTGTGTGTGTGTAAAGGAGTACAACTACAATTCACAATCAGTTGTGAATTAGCATTCACGATGTTATCACAAGGACAGATAATGTTGCATGAAAGATTGAGATTATTAACATTCGATAAAAGATGGACAAAAACTAGTCAGAATTTGTCCGCGGAAAACATGGCGAAAGAGGGATTTATATTCTCATCTGCACCAGACATTGTGCGATGTGTATTTTGTTCAATTTATTTGGGAAAATGGGAAGAAAGTGACATACCAGCAATAGAACATGCAAGGTACAGCCCGAACTGTAGAAGGAAAGATAATATAACAATTGAAGAGGAGAATTTCGATAATAATATCCTACGAGAATATGAAGAAAGATATTCAACATTTAATTGTGTAGAAGATTCATCCGTTCAAGGAGAGTATTTTGAAAAGCATCATCATCTACATTGTGACTTTTGTAAATCATTATCCAATAAAGCAGAGTATTTTGCGAGAAATGGTTATTTCTTACATAAAAATCCATTCTATCTGCAATGTGTCTATTGCAAATATATTATCGAAAATCCATTTGAAAAAGTAATGCATTTACCGTTTTGTTTATATGAAGAGTGTGAGAAAGAAGAGCGGGGCTTGGATGTTCCGGATATACCGTATCGTAAAGATGAAGTAAAATCGCATGCATGCAGTATATTGTAGAAGGTTTCTTATCCTCCGAGGACAAAACTGTCCTCGGAGGAGAAAAACTGTCCTCGGAGGAGAAAAACTGTCCTCGGAGCACAATTTTCCTCCTCAGAGGATAAAATCGAAGTAAAAATGTACTTACATGTACTGGTTGATGCTGCGTGAATCTCCTCGAGTGTACAGGTGTAGATAGCGGCCTATGGTACAGGTGTATATAGCGGGCTATGGTACAGGTGTAGATAGCGGTCTATGACTCCTTTCAGATTGATTCCTCTCAGGTGTAGATACCGCCTTTGACTCCTTTCAGATTGATTCCTCTCAGGTGTAGATACCGCCTTTGACTCCTTTCAGATTGATTCCTCTCAGCTGTGTTGTCTCGACGAGAGCTCAACTGGTTATGAGGTTCGGAACTCGAGTTGAGAGGTGAGAAAATGCTGTGAAAACAATGAAATATTTGATAACTGAACTGAAATCATTCGAGAATGCTATTCAAAAAAGTGAGCCTCTATCTTGAAATGTTGTAAAATATTTAATAATATTAGAAATCAATCGAGAATGCTATTCCTGTATGTTGAAATGCCGTGAAATATTTAATAATATTAGAAATCATTCGAGAATGCTATTCAAAAAAGTGAGGCTCTATCTTGAAATGTTGTAAAATATTTAATAACTGAACTGAAATCAATCGAGAATGCTATTCCTCTATGTTGAAATGCCGTGAAATATTTAATAATATTAGAAATCATTCAAGAATGCTATTCAAAAAAGTGAGCCTCTATATTGAAATGTTGTGAAATATTTAATAATATTAGAAATATGTTTGAGTGAGTAGACATGGGGGATTTCAGCTTCTAGCAGGTGAAGTCTCATGCTGAGTTCTAGACAAGATTTTTTTTTTTTCGTCTTCTAACACATGGATGCTATTTGAAAAATGATCGAGTCTCGGAGAGAGAATACTTACAATCTGATAACGATGTGGGAGCACGTGTTGTTGGAGAGAAATTCGAATTTTTTTTTTCGCCTTGTAGCATGCTCTCGCTCGCACGAGCCTGGAACAGAGAGAGAAACGTATGCTATATAAACAGAAGTGATGAGAGGAAAATGCAGGGAGAGGAAAATGATGAGAGGAAGAAGCAGGCGAAGAGGAAGTTGGTGTTTGGGGACGAGCCTGAGGTTAGCGGGGAAGAGGAGGAGGAGTCAATCTGCTCACAAACAAAGGTTAGTTTCAACAAATATTATTAACTTGTGTATGCACAGATTTTTTCCGTGATTGATTGTTAAAAAATCTGTGCACATACAAGTCTTTGATTATTTGATACAAATATTATTTGAAATGATTAGAATGCAAGGAATTTGAATTATGAGATATTATTGTTTAAAGTATTCGATCATGCATAAATGTTAGCAATATTTCCTTGAACTGATTAGAATGCAAAGGGAATATTATTTGAAGCGAATAGATATTATTGTTTAAAGTAATCGATTATGCAACAATGTTAGCAATATTTCCTTGAAGTGATTAGAATGCAAAGGAAATATTATTTGAACTGATTAGAAATTATTGTTTAAAGTAATCGATCACACATAAATGTTACCAATATTATTTGAACTGCTTAGAAATTATTGTTTAAAATAATCGATTATGCAACAATGTTAGCAATATTTCCTTGAACTGATTAGAATGCAAAGGGGATATTATTTGAACTGATTAGAAATTATTGTTTAAAGTACTCGATCATGCAACAATGTTATTTCAATAACTGATATTACTCACTTTATGCAGAGAATTCGATGATGACAATTCGATGATAATCTGATGTAGAGATCTTGATCTGTTGTATGATCTGAAACAAATAAGACACTAATCAAATATTTTTCAACAGAAACGAGCTGTAATGGATGAGGACTCCTCACTCGTGCCGTTAATGAAGGAGGTGGAGGGTGCGGGAGAGTTGGACTTTGTCCAACTCATAAACAAACCTCTACCCAAACCGTGGATCCCGCTGAGGGAGTTGAAGGAGGATCTAGCGTACCACATCATCGGAGCTCGAGAGGAGACCAATAAACACGGTCGACGTGTAATTTTAAAAATAAGGAATGCAGGAAGCAAATGTGAGGTGTATCTACCTCAAAGATTTGCTTCCTGCATTAGCAGAGAAAAAAAAGAACATTTTAACATCAACTGTAAGAATTATGTGTTGCTAGTAACACATAAGTCGGCAAATTGATCGGATATAAAAATTGTTATTGCTTAACAATTTTTATATCTGTATACATATGACCTATGTGTTACGAATTGTATAAATGTATGTATGTGTGAATAGATCAATAAATTGTAATATTGTTTCTATAAAAATTGTTTTCAATTCTTACCTGTTGTTGTTGTTGTTGATAAGTTCGTAATGAATAGTAGAAACACACAGAAGAAGAAATGCTGGTTCAGCTGCTCTGTTGTGAATGATATTTAAATAAGGTGACTGCGTCTTTTATAGTTTGTTGCGAGCATGCTCAGTAGTCTTTACCGCTATTTCTCTCTCTCTATAACCTTGACGCGTGCGCTGGATTTCACTACATATCATCATTAGATAAGGAAAGTGTAGCATGCATTCCATTAAGTTAATTGCAGGAGGTGTGTCTAATCGTTCGAGCTGATAAGACGAAAAAATGTCTGGTTATTTTGATTGCACAAGTTTTAATGAATTCTCATCAAATGAATAAATTAAATTTGAAATTTTTCTTAACTGTCGGGCGGAAAGCAAACCAATTGTATTAATTTGCAATCAATTCAATTTTACAGTACAAGTTATTAGATGTAACAGATTCACTCAGTATAAAGATGTAGAAATATGGATTCACTTCAACTGGCAGTATAGGAAGGCGGGATTAAAAAGGAACTCAGTTACTTGTCTGATTTTTGTCATGGCTTTCGTAATAGCAAAAAGGAATTTAGAAATATGGTGCGAGTAAGTGAGAATAGGAGATAACGCATGGAGCCATCTGGCAATCTCTGTCTGCTACTTGTGAGAAGCGAGGGGGGCATATCCTGCTCTCTCTCTCTTGAGACTGGCATTAAGTGTTTGACATCAGCATCATGATAAGGAAAGCCCACGTTCTTATCCATTAAGTTAATACCATCAACATGTTGATAAGGAAAGTGGGCGTCGTAGCACGCGATGTACTTTCATTGAGCACATACACTTGGCTCTAATCGCTCAAGCTAATAAGATCAAAAATGAGTGAGAATTTTGATTGCACAAGTTTCAATGAATTCTCAATTGAATTCTCAATTGCACCTAGTCAGGTACAAAGCAAACCATTATTATAAGGCATTAGATGTAACAGATTCACTTTAATTTGACAGTAGAGAATACAGATTCACTTTAATTTGACAGTATAGCAATATGGATTCACTTTAATCTGTCACCAAGGGAATTTTTCCCTCTCAAAGAGATTTTTTTCCCTCATCTAGCATTCACTTTAATTTGACAGTATAGCATTAGATGTAGAAATATGGATTCACTTTAATTTGACAGTAGAGAATTTTTCCCTCAAAGGGAAATTATTTTTCCCCTCACTGAGAAAGGGAAATTATACAGATTCACTTCAATCTGTCAGTATAGCATTAGATGTAGAAATATGGATTCACTTTAATTTGACAGTAGAGAATACAGATTCACTTTAATCTGTCAGTAGAAAGGGAAATTAGAAAGGGGGTTTTGGAGCAAAAAAGCCCGTCTGAAATGTCTAATGTAATCTACTACAGATGTATTGGTAATAACAGAGCATGGTCTTAGAAAGTATGAAATCGATTGTATTGTTTTGAAAAATATGTTTCTTCCAACTAATTACTGTAGAGATCACATGATTAAAGGTGGTGTGGCCATTTATGTGAGTGAACAGGTCAATGATCGTTCGAGAGCTTTGGATGTGGAGCAATCCTGTAGTGAGGGAAATATTGAGGCATGTGGGATAAGGTTCAGGTTGAGAAACAGGATTCTTGTTATTGTAGGAGTTTACCGTTCGCCAAATGGTGATTCTAATTTATTTTTTGAAAATTTCAAGTCGATGATGGATGAGTTGCTTGTAACCATTGAATACAATATAATACTGGCGGGTGATTATAATATTGATATTCTAAACGACTCTCCTATCAAAAGAAATTCATTAAATACCTTAAATCAATTTGGTTTATCTTATACTGTACATATTCCAACCAGAATAACTGCAAATGGTGCTACAGCTATAGATAATGTAGTTACAAATATTCCTGAAGAAGGCTATATGGTTAGTGTTTTGCATACATTTATATCTGATCACACAGCTCAAGTATTCTCGGTATTTCATGAGGGAGATTTCAGGGTGCAGAAAAAGAGTTCAACAGGGGCGCATGATTGTAATGAACAGAACATAGAATGTTTGAGACAGGCATTCAGTGTTGAGAGCTGGAGGGCGGTCTATGACCAATCTGATCCAGATCCATAATTTATAAATTTCCATAGGAATCTGCTCTATCATTTCAAGGTACATTGTCCGGTCAAAACAGTCAGCAAGAGATTAAATGATGATATGCTAAGAAAACGTTTGAAAGGTCAGTGGATGACTAAGGAGATAGAAATAATGAGATCTCTTCTAGAGATAGCAAAAACGAGAGTGAGTGAAGGAGTGGACATAGACATGAAACTACTTAAAAAAGTAAAGGAGCATTATAACAATAAGGTTGAAAAGGCAAAGAAAAAACATTTCAGTGAATATATACTTTCCTCTGCCAACAGAACCAAGTCTAGCTGGGAGATTGTGAATAGACTTAGAGGGAGTAACAAAAAAAGATCAATGCCCACCGAAATTGAATATAATAACAAACTGATAACAGGTAGCAAGTCCATAGCTGAAAGTTTTAATCACTTTTTTGTATCCATGGCTCCAGCAAATGAAAACTCTGCAGCACAAGAATCATTGAAAAAGAAAAGTCATAAAGAATGTTCAAAAAATTTTTTTCTTTTTCCCACAAATGTCAATGAGGTTGTGGGAGTTATAAAAAACGTAAAAGCTAAAAAGTCTGTGGGCCCAGATGAAATCCCGGTGTCAGTAATTAAGGCATGTTGTCATGAAATAGCAGAACCATTGGTATTCATTATCAACTCAATGTTTAAGACAGGTATATTTCCAGACTTATTGAAATTGCCAAAGTGATTCCTATCCTAAAAAAAGGTTATGTTATGGATATTAATAATTATCGACCTATTTCAGTTTTGAATACGTTGTCAAAGGTTTTTGAGAGGCTCATTCATGATAGAATTATGAGTTATCTGTTAAAATTCGATTTGCTTTTCAATTGTCAATATGGTTTTATGAAGGGAAAGTCAACAATCACTGCAGCGGTAAATTTTTTTGAGTCAATTGTGAAAGGGATTGATGCTGGTGATTATGTAACTGCGCTCCTATTGGACCTGTCAAGAGCCTTTAATAGTGTTAATATCGATATTCTTTTATGCAAGTTATCAAAGCTCGGAATTAGAGGCGTGGCAAATAGATTGATAGCATCATACATGAGCAACAGGTTCCAGTACACATGTATATCTACTCCTAATGGGTTAGTAAACTCAGCCAAGTTACCATTGACACGAGGCGTACCACAAGGCTCCATTTTAGGTCCATTACTCTTTATATTATATACAGATGATATTCAATTCAATGTTCCTGTCACTGATAAAATTACTCTCTATGCCGATGATTGTACCTTGCTATTTAAGAGATCAGATCTCATAGACTTGGAGATTGAGGCAAATAACATGGCAAATGAGGTTGTGCAGTTTTTTAATGCACTTAACCTCACTATAAATTCAAACAAAAGTCATGTCATCAGCTTTGATTATAAGTATCGTCCTTTTCACCCCACCATAACACTTGGTGAAACGAACATTGAAAGTTGTACTGTTGTGAACATGTTGGGTTTGTCGATGGATTCCAAGCTTAATTGGGGGGATCATGTAAACAAGATATCATTGAAATTGAGTAGGTCACTTTTTGCATTTAGAAATATTGTTAAACGGGTGCCTAAAAAAACAGCAAAAAGTGTCTACTATGCACTGATTGAATCCCACATTACTTATGGCATTGAATTATGGGGGAGTACTTCGAAGCAAAACATTCAAAGAATTTTTGTTCTGCAAAAGTCCGCAATAAGATACCTGGAAGGGCTCAAATTTCCACAGACATGTCGGGAGTCTTTTAGTAGCCTAAGTATTTTAACTGTTCCATCATTGTACATTTTCAAATCAATATTACATGTGAAGGATAGATTGAATTCATTCCAAGTTAACTCAGATATTCATGATTATAACACTAGAGGAAGGAATAACATTTCAGTTGAGACACATAGGCTGAGTGTATTTGAGAAAACACCTACTTATAGGGGACAAAAGTTTTTTGCGAAACTTCCGGCTGATTTGAGAAGTATTGTTGAAGAAAAACAATTCAAAACAAAACTATATTCTTTTCTCAGTGAGAAGGCTTTCTATGAGGTTGACGAATTCTTGTTAGAGTGAAAAAATTATCATCTAAATTTAATGAATTGTTAAATGTTATTAGAGTTTTATTTTAAGATTGATATTTTATGTTATTATGTTATTTATCTGTGACGTTTTTCAACTGTATTACATTATTTTTGTTATACTTTTGTTGAGAATAAAATATTATTATTATTATTATTATTATTATTAAAGATTTCATCTGAATTTCAGTACCCCTGCCCTACAGGTATTTGTTGGCTGTTAATTAATATGTACAATTCAGCGTACGTATGTAAAATGGACTAAAAAATTGAATAAAAATGTTTCCAGACCTGTAGCTACAGTAACTTTTAGGATATGTGACGAAATACGCCAAACTTGGTCCAAAAACAAGCTCGTTTAAGGTTTGAAGCAGATTCACTATGTTAAATGTACAATAAACACAAAATATATTATTACAGAACTTGTAGTAAGTTCAATTTCGGATAGAAAGATGTAAAATAAGTCTATAATAGAAAAACGCAACCTATAAAGAAAATAATACTTGATTACATAGGCCTACTTAATTACAGTACATTTGTTGAGAGCTTAATAGATTTTGTCTATTTTTCATATGTTTTGTAAGTAATTAAGGATTTAATTTTTTAAGGTTGCGTTTATATATAGACTCATTTTACATATTTCTCTTCGATATTGAATTTTCTACAAGTTCTGTAATAAAATATTTTGTGTTTATTGTACATTCAACATAGTAAATCTGCTTCAAACCCTGTTTGACACTCTGTATAAGGTCAAGCATTAAGATCAAGTCACATACTTCTACAGTAATATATACATAATGTTCATAGCATGATGGTGAATATTAATAAATAGAATAACAACAACAATAACAAGAAATATATTCAAGTTGCATATTTTTACTATATAGTATTACAGTTGATTAATGAAGAAGTTGAATTTAGATAACAAGATAATCAGACTAACCAACACTTAGAAAGGTAGCTACTCATCAAATTCAGTCAATTTAAAAAATGGATTCAATACTATCCAACTATAGTATTATTTACAACTACTGTATATATTTTTGTTTAAATATCCTTTGTGACACATGATGTGAATGGGAAGGCAGTTTGTTGAACAGTTTTTGTCCTGTAATCTCAAAACTATTAAGAGATTTTGTCAGTCTTTGATGTTGTATCTCAACGCTATTTCTGTACCTAGTGGTAATTGAAAGAACATCACTCCACTAGAGACAGGATATGCTATTATGAAAATAAATGAGGATATAATATACATACAAGTTTATCAGAGTTAAAATTTTCCGATTAATGGAACAATGGTATGCAGTGCTCAAGATACGATGAGCTTGTTATAATTCTTGAAGTTTTGTTTTGGATAAGTATAACATCATCGATATGAGAGGCATTACCTCAAAGGATGAGGCCATACGACATTATATTCTATGAAAGAAAGATAAATAGGCCGTTCTTTAATATTTAATAGGTACTACACCGGATAGACTTCTGAGCAAATAAATTACTCTGCTGAGCTTTGATCTGATATGATTATTTGATATGTGGCTCCCATGAGAACTTTGAGTCCATTTATGAATCCCTAAAAATTTCACACTTGCTGGATTATTTGAAAAGTATATATCCTTGTACAATAATGGTGCACTACATGCCAAATAAACATGAAATGAATAGCTTACAAATTTTCCCCATAGTTTCCCAATAAAGCGCTATTTATTTGTTTTTATACTAATCTTCGTATCCTGATAAACGTTGTCATTTCGAATGGCTTGAAAATTATCTGAAATTTGCCCATTTATTCAATGAAAGTAATGAGAAATTTCTAAAATTTTCCGATTGATTCAATGAAAGTGATGGAATGTTTCTACTGTACAGAAACTCTATTTTATTGTGTGTTTAACTTCATTAAAGAATGTGTTGTAAAACTCACATTTCCAGGGTAAAACGTCTGAGCGCATGTCTGTCTGTCAAATCATCATCTCACGCACAAGTGAATAGCTTATGTGAGCATCATAAGCTGGAAATTTGAGTCACTTCCAGTGAATAAATTGTTTTCTATTATTGCTATTCTGTTGACGTGGTTCGGATAGACACGTTAAGTGGTCGGTTCCAACTGCCTAAAAACAGTCGTTAGGTCATGCCAGAGGCCTGAAATTGATCATGTGCGACCTGAAAACTCTGACTTTAGACCTTAAGCCAGCCAGGTCACTCGATAATATTAATTATTCCTGTTATAAATTGTTAATTTAAGTCAAACATTCTTCTCATGTCTTACTCGTTCTGCTTTGTTGTTGATGGTTCAGTGACGAGAAAAGTCACAAGGCCTCTGTAATCTTAAATGTTTTCTCCTGACTAATCCATCAATACCTGTTCATTAACTGCCTTGCCTAACCTTTATGATGTGTTATTTGGCAGTGAAAATCTTGCGTGGGGAAGGAGTGAGACTCGAAGTGAGGCTGGTGTTGAAGGAGGCTGCACTGAGGCCAGTGAAGGTGACATTACGAATGCTTGTGCGCTCAAATGGCACACTCCGACTGATGGTTGGCAGGAGTCAATCTGTGGCACTGGCTTTGCTTGCCCCTTATGGTCCCCGTTGGGCTGACATCGATCTCACTCCACACATGCACCAAACCTACAACCAAACGTTCCTACTTCTTGCTGAGTGTCAACACTGCATACATGCTGGTCATCAGGATCCACTGCTCGAGCCTGTGTTGACTGTTCTTTCTGAACACTCCCGACAGAAGTAAGTAGCTTGCAAGATTAGGGTCCGGTTTGTGGGATACTTATTTAATCTAAAGGACCATTACATCTACATGTTTAATGGCCCATTAGATTTATGAGTGTCCTAGAAACCGCATGGGCCTGAGTCTTTCATCATCATCATCATCATCATCATCACCACAATAATTTTCATCAAGATTTCATCTGTTATTATTGATTGTTTTTTGCTCTACCCATCTTGATTGTACCTGTATGATAGTTCAATGAGTAGTGCATTTAGGCCCGTATGCAGATACTTATTTTAAACGGAGAAATGTCAGCCGTTCGTTTGAATCCCATATGAAACACTTTATGATAAATGCAACCATATCTACAAGTAAACGTGGTTTAGCATTGAAATTAATGTTAGTGTATGACCCTCGAACGGAAATTTTAAGCACATCCCAAGTAGCAAAACAATATTGTGTGGATAATGGAAGGAATGTTTTTCCAATATTGTTAATATTGATCGATGTTCTGAAAATACTCTGACAATATCTTTATGAAACCTTCAATATTTTTTTGAAGATATTTTAGCATTGTTGGTTTATGTTCCTAAGATATTTTGACAAAATATAGAAAAATGTTGACACAATATTGGAAAATATTTTTTTTTAAATATTGTCTCAATATAGTGACAAATATTATCACAACATTGTTCAATGTATTGGAAATGTTGGTCAATGTTGTCAGAATACTGTGACAATATCTTTATGAAACAATATTTTTTCTACAAGATATTAGAAAATATTGGTGGATGTTGGGAAGATATTTTCCTAAAATATTGGAATATATTTACACAATATTGATAGACTGTTGAACCGAATATTTTCACAAAATATTGTGAAAAAATTACCCCATAATATTGTGAGAAAATTATTCCACAGTATAATTGTGAGAACATCATTCCACAATTTTGTAAAAAAGTTTTTAACACTATTTTTTTACAATATTGTGAGAACATTACGGTACAGTTGTACTATGTGCAAGCTTGCTCAAATAAGCACTTTCAAGCTGGCAGTGCCAACTTACAGGTGGAATCGATTTTTTTCAAATGGATGAAACATGTTATGACATGACCAGAGAGAATGGAACTAATTCTGCATTATTCCTAGATTCTATTTTCTCTGTGTATGTCATGAGGTGTTTCTATGCATGTTACCAGATTCTGTTTTTTACCTGTAAGTTTTCACTACCAGTTTGAAAGCACTTATTTGGGCAAACTTGCTCATAGTGTAACTGTACCCTCATTTCACAATTTTTTCAAGTATATTATTTATTTATTCGTGGACAGAATCACAAATCATATAAATATGATTAGGAAGGAACAACAGGCTTGGCCCAAATCTATTCCATTCCCAAATTTTGATAAATTAATAAAATGTCCAAAAAATAGGTTATGTTTCTATTATAAGTAAATTTCTGCAATTTTGTGAAGTTCAATTGATATTTTTAACAATATTGAAATTTCAGGGATTGATTATCCGATTAAAACCCGTGATTATAATCAATTACTAATTTATTGATTATGATGAGAGTAAATTAAACAAGTAGACAAGTTTTATGAAAATTTTTGTCGCTACTATATTCTGATCTATCCAAGTATAGGCCTATCCCCTTCGTGAGGTTCATCTTCACAGTTATTGTTGATTGTAGTTGTAACTGGGGAAGCTGGTGTTGATGGCTGATTCCTGGAAAAAAATGAAAATAATAAAAAAATCAGAAAGAAACTAATACAAAGCAGAAAATGGATGATCAATTTGTTTTATTAATACTTGATGGTTATAATTGGATATGAAATCATAAACTTGAATTTTTTATTGATAGAAGTTGTAGAGAATCAGATTCTGAAGAAAACGTTAAATGCGGCGGTGATTGTGTTGAAGTGACTCAAATTTCAGAAATCCCGATCAAAAGAAGACAAAATAGTCAAATCATAGCACATCTGAATCAGTGTTTAGTCTTTCTATTTTAATCATTTGATCACAATTTCTGAGATTTGGGTAAGTTTTACACAATCATGCCAATCAACATTCCTCCAGAATTTATTTTATTCATTTTATTTAATTTATTCATTCTATAAAATACTATAATCATGATACAATTATGACATTGGAGGAAAACTAGGCTAAGCCTGTACTATTTCTCTCCAAAGATTTTGATAGAATGTTAATGTTGTCCAAAAGATAGGGTTATATAGTCACACACTGCTTCGTCACTTGATTTTCGGTCTAGAAATGATGATTTAAAATTTTGAATGTAGAATATAGTTATAACTAAAGTACCCAATAAAAAAATTGTTGGTTGGTGAAAGACAAGGTTATTAAAAACAAGACTACTCCGATTTGAGGAAACTAAAAGTGATGGGGAACCCGAAAAATAGTACAGATCAGAGATCCCGACTTCCAGTGTAGTCGGGATCTCTGATGTGTACTATTTTTCGATCACGACTGGCTCATTGAAAATATTAATCATATTGAGCTTTCATGGATCATAACATCCACAAAGTTGCTTCAATAAAAAATTATTGATCAGTTGAGTTTTAAATTTTTATGAATGTTTCAATGTTTTACTAGTAATATCATGTTTCTGTAATGTTGAAATCAGATCTTTCTATTAGATTTAGTCAAAGTAGAAACCAAGTGAAGTGTTCTATTTTGAGAAGTGTAACAAGATAACAACATAAATGACATTCTTGCTGAAAAGACAAGTGCATGCGCACGGTACTAGAATTTCTGATCTGTGGCACTTCAAAAGGCCGGGACACATATAACTGCACCGAGCCCGTGCTGAGGTAAGGCCGAGCTACGCCCGCGACACGGTGATGGTGTTAGGAGAACACACATATCCGTGCTACAGCAGAGCGGCAGCAGTGTCTCAGTTCTGTGTGGTCTGATTTCTGAATGTGTTAAACTATTGTTAATAATATAACACTATTGAAGCTTGTTACATCCGATTCAAAATTTTCAATTTAAAATTAATTACCTGTAGACACAGAAGATGAGAATCATAGTGCTGGTATATATTTCGGTGCATAACAATACCACAATCAGTCATGTGTTCTGGAAATATATATCAGCAATGAAATTGTTATCTTCTGCCTTATGTATATCTAAACGTAATTAGTTTTAAATTTAAAATTAAGGACGCAGTCATGGGTTCATCTTTTATACTTTTCGTTGTTTATTTTATTATTTATTATATTATGTATATTATATATTTGGCTTAAGTTATTTGGTTCTACTTTTACTTTTGGTTTATCTTATTTTTCCGTTCAACCATATTTCTCATCACTTTGATCGTATAAAACTGGAAAATTCCGTATCTCTTCAATAAGTTTTCCACTCTCTATGTTGAACGAGCCGTTAAAAAGTAAACTGAACTAGTCGGTGACGGCGCGGGCACGGCTCGGGCAACAAACTCGGTGACGGTACTGACGCAGTGCGGTACCTACACGTTTGAAAGCTTCTGTTTTCTCTCTCGCCTTAGTACGTCCGACACTCGGCCGTGCCGCGGCGCGGGCTCGGTGTGATTATGTCTGTCCCGGCCAAATTCTACTCTCTCCACCCGATTTTCATTTTGTCCCAATATTAGACAGTTACGGAACAACCTTCTTTTTAATAACCTTGGGTGAAAGATGCTTATTCAGGAAACAGCTCAATACAGAGTGAGTGACAGGTTTGAAAACGGCTTGATACTTTTCGTAGAGGTAATTTGATGGTCGGTGACGTAGGGGATCGTGCTAATATAAAAGTTCCTATATACTCAATCATGACATTAAAAATTTGTTTTTGGCTCAGTCATATTGAATCCAAGCTCTTTTTTCGAATGGGGAGATGGTGTGTTATTCATGATTCCAATGCTGTTTTTCAAGAAAAATTGAATTTTAAGATCAATGCTTACATTTTGTCCAACTTGGATTGGGCTTGTGCAAGCCACGTAGCAATTCTGCCTTCGGCCAGCATCGGTTTGTAGCAGCTGCTGTAACAATAAAATTTATGAGAACACTATCAATCTCTTACACATTACTCATTACAATGCGAAAGAAAAGTATAAAGAACAAACAATGTATGAACAAAACTACTTGTTCTAGGTGGGATCGGCTGGAAAGATAATATGAGGAGGAAGAATATTTTATGAATCATGGTTTATCATGTAATAGGTATATTGTAATAAAACATGAACAGGAAAGTGTTTAGAAAAACCGAGAAAAAGTCTGGATGAAATAATGTGAGAGGAAAAAGTGAATCTTCTGAGCATGTGATAAGAAAATTGTAATAATTATGGATTTCCAAAAAATATCCAATATTCAGTAATGGAATCATGCTTTTTATTATGTAGGATTAACATAGTGTCCTACAATTAGGCTTCAGTTCGGCTTCAGCCGTTGAGTAGATAAGACGTCTCGGTTATCGCTCTGAGCCTGTACCGTGATACAACAATTAAGGAGCGTCCGCCTGCGATTATAGTCAACTTCTATAATCGAGACACCAAAGAAGAGATTCTCAGGAAGTTTAGAGAAGTAAGAGGAAAAAACCATCTGACCGCCAACACAATCAACAAGAACTTCATACCCAGTAGAGTTTATGTGAATGAACATTTGTCACAGGAAAACAAACAATTCCTCTCCAAGCTCAAAAAAAAGTGCAGGAGATCGGATATGCTTTTGTATGGTGCCGAGATGGAAAGTGTTTTGTTGGAAAAGCTGAGGGGGAAAGAGTGATGAAGGTGAATACACTTGGTGACATTCGGAAACTAAAGTGATTGACTTTAGAACTCCTAAACCGAGTCATTTAAAGGTATTTGCTTCTCTATACAATGAAATCTCAGAGATACTGGGAGAGTGAGATCCTTGTTTCAAATACATTTTTTTTACTATGCTGTTGGAATTTTTGAATTAGTTTTTTATTGAGGATTCGGATTAAATTTTGATATTTTTCTATTCTAAATGAACCCAAAAACTTATTACCATGATTTGAAATTGTTTTTCAATGACGATGATAATCTTTCCTTAATATATGCAAATATAAGAAGCGTAAGAAGAAATTTCAATACCTTAGTTGCTGAATTAAGCCAAATTAAAAAAAAAATAATTTTATAGTTCTGACTGAAATCTGGATTAATGATGACGAAGTTAACTTATATAATCTACCAGGATATAACATTTTTGCCAATTGTAATAACAACTATAGAGCTGGAGGGGTTATGTGTTATGTAGATGAGAATATTAATGTATCACAGATGAGTTTTGATAATGACAACCGCGGATTCTTTACTTTTAAATGTAACTATTAATCATGCGTACTTTAAGCTAATCTGCCTGTATAGATTGCATTGTTTCTCGGAAATTGATTTTATAGATGAATTGACAAATAAGTTGCAAAATGTGAATCATAATATAATTTACGTAGGCGATATAAATATAAATCTAGATTTAGTAAATAGCTGTAATAACGTACAAAATTACATGAGTAATGAGCGGATATGGATTTACCTCCCTCATTAATGATCCAACAAGAATTACAGAGAACACAAAGTCAACACTCGATCATTTGTTCATTAGAAATTCAAATATAGACTCATTTAAAAGTGTAATTTTTGATATTAATATTACTGACCATTGCATGTTGGGCTTTTTAAAAATAAATAATTCTAGTTCCAAGTTTAAAAAAATAAAGAATGTAACTGATAAAGATTCTGAGCTCTCTTCCTTTGATTTTAAGCTAGCAGCTGAAAAACTGATGGGAGTGGACTGGAGCTCTCTTTTCTTCTACAATGATGCAAACTTTTGTTATGAAAATTTTTGTGATATAATAACACAAGTCAAATGAATCAAATTGGTTAGTAAACAGAATAGACTGAATAAGGCTAAAGTTTTCAGTCCATGGATGAACCAAAATTCATTGACTAGAATTAGGACACGGAAAAAACTATATTCAATTAAGAAGAAGCGGCCTTATGACCAGTCGTTTAAATCATATTTAATTAACTTTTGTGATACGCTTAAAAATGATATTGATGCAGCAAAAAATAATTTTTTCGCTAACAAAATTAGGAGTTGTAATGGAGACTCCTCTCAATGTTGGAAAGTTATTAATAGTGTATTAGGAAAGTCGAGTAAGAAGACAGTTGATAAGATTGAATCAAACGATGGAAAAATTTTAGATGATCCGAAACTGATAGCTGAGGCAATTAACAGCCAGCTTATCTCAGTTCAAGTACAAAGTAGCCTAAATCAGCCCACACCTACACCATCTTTATCACTTCCAAACCTGCAATGTAAAACCCGTTATCTATGCCAATCCATGTTTATTTATCCTACTACTGTCGATGAAGTCTTATCAGTAATAAAAGGTTTAAAAAATAAAAAAATCGACAGGACACGATAAAATTTCCGTGAGTCTCATTAAAAATATAGCTGAATCAATAGCTCCAGTATTGGTACATATAATTAACTTGAGTTTCCAAAATGGAATATTCCCAGATAGATTGAAAATAAGCACAGAAATACCAATTTTCAAAAAACATTCTTCATTGAAACTTGTCAACATCCGACCAATTAGTTTATTATCCGTTTTTTCAAAAATATTTGAAAAGCTTATGAGGAGCAGATTAGTTGTATATCTAGACAGGATAGGCTTTTTCAGTCGTTTTCAGTTTCGTTTCAGAAAAGGAATTGGAACGGAGGACGCCCTTTTTTCAGTAACTGAAAAAATCTATGATAGCTTCAATGCAAATTATAAATCAACTGGACTCTATATCGACTTCAAAACCGCGTTCGACTTGGTAGACCACAAAATATTATTAGCTAAACTGGATGCAGTGGGCATAAGAGGAACGGCAAACAAGTGGTTCAATAGTTTTCTTAGCAACAGAATACAGAAAGTAAAAGTTAAGGATCAGTTCACCACTCATTATTAGAACAGGTGTCCCTCAGGGATCAGTTTTATCAGCCACTTTGTTCCTGATCTTTATCAATGATTTACTAGAGTTACCCTTACATGGCCATGTGAGCGCTTTTGCGGATGATGTGGCACTTTTCTACTCCCACAGAAATATAATAGAAGAGATATGGGCAAATATTAATGAAGACCTGACAAGACTGAGACAATGGTGTGATAATAATAGATTGAAGATAAGCATAAATAAAACAAAGTATGTGAATTTTAGTGTAACAAACAGTTTTGATTTTCCATCACCACTGTTTTTTCATAATTTGCAGTGTAACAGAATAAATTGCAAATGTGAAATGATAGAAAGAACTACTACGTTTGAATATTTGGGTGTTAACTTTGATCAAAATTCGAATTGGAACTTCCACATTCAAAGCTTTCATAAGAGCATTAAATCATCGGTGAGATCTTTTTATCTCTTGAAAAATTTGTGTAATCTTAATCTCTTAAGAATACTATATTTTGCACTAGTACAATCCAGACTGCAATATGGGATTCTCAGCTGGGGGGGGGGGGTGCTTGTAAGAGTTACATTGAAAAGCTGAGAGTATCTCAGAATAATATAATTCGTATAATGTGCAACAGTACTAGAAGAGAAAGTTCTTTTCCATTATTTTCCTTCATAAGAGCATTACCTCTACAACATCTCTTTGTATATAGAGTCTTAAAGTTATTCTATGTCAGAGCTGGCAATACTGATACAGAGAATTTATATTACAATACAAGAAGAATCACACAAAGAATGTTTCGTTTACCAAAAGTCAATAAATCAATTTTCAAGCAATCATTCCAATATGTAGCTCCAAAATATTTCAATCAATTACCATACGAAATCAAATCATCTGAAAATATTAAGCCTTTTTTGAAACTTTTAAGTGCTTGGCTAATGTCTTTCCAAGTATTAGATCTTCTTGATGCAACACTGACATAAGTATGAATATGTTTATAAAAAAACAGGTTCTAATAATATACAAATTAAACATTATATACATTTTTTTCTCTTTTCGATAATTGGAATCGTGAGAAATATATCGCAGAGTAGTAATGTTTTTTAATACATTCATATAAAATAATAATGACAGACCATATATATTTTTTTTTAATATTCAAGATAAATTGTACTGGTTGTATATTTTTGTTCACAATGGTTTGCAGACGTCACGGAGTGCAAGAGATTTTCAATGAATGCTAGACTCAAAAATCAATGGATTTTTTTTTGTATAATTCTAAATCAAGTTATAATCATTATGTAATTTTTTGTAATGATGATTAATTTTTTTTCTGTATGTTGACCATGAATACTGGTTAGAGTGGTCAACTTAGTTCCTACTTTTTTAAATTGTAATTTGTTATGCTTTTTGTGAAAGGAATCAATAAATTTCATTTCATTTCATTAGTAGGCCTATCACCTTGATATTCTAGAAGCTCGAAATAGAATGAAATATATTTGGATAAAAGTCATTTATCTCTAGTTTTCCATATAGTATTTCTTTATTGGAAATTGAAAGCTGGTCTTGTTATGCATGTTATCATCTGACTTGCTACCGCAAAGCAAGTAGGCCCCGCCCTCCGAGGTTGAAATGAAGGTAACGATTCTCTCCTATTCCAATATGGAATTTCCACATGAAGTGAATGTTGAAAACCTAAAATCAATAGGACAAAGCTATGTGGAGTGTTGATCACAGACTTGTAGCTAACTACAAATCAATTAATATTTCCAATACTAATTAATGATCAGCATTATAATGACCACCTCCCAAATTGAAAAACTTAGAGATTCAATATTGCAGATCCTATGGATGGAATGACCTTTTTTTATTAAATAGAATAGAATGACTTCTCCATTTTAATGACGTGGCGAAGTTTATTGGACAGTAATGTCCACTCAACCACGGTGTTTGTGGGTGTTATGTTTAGTGGCGAAATAAAGTTTTTGAGTCATACGGTGGAGTAGAATTTTCTATTTAAGGGGGATTTTGTCTGACTGATATTGATATTGCAAAATTAGAGTTGTTTGAAAAATATAAAGCAAGCTACACAGTGAACTTCAAAAAGATAAATTAGCTGAAATCTTACCAATCATAACTTTAGTTATCAGAAGGTGTCCTTGAAAGGTTTTTCTCTCTCTTATGGTCGTCCTTGCTTTGGATGGTAACGAAGGGTCACCAGCTTCCCCATGATACTCGTGATTGTACACCCTTCCGAAGCTTTATCGGCGCATGACGCGACATACGTCTCCTTTGAGCAATGAAGAAAAACTTTAGTTGAATAATAAAATTAAAGTTCTCTCAAAGGGATCTAGTATGTCTGATGAATTCATAATGTAACCTTTGATTTTTTACAATTCATAATGTAAACTTTGATTTTTTACAATTTCTAAAAAACTCTATTAAATAACAGATTATGTATGTAAATCATTTTTGTTCTAGGTGCTAAGTTCGGTTCCATTTAGTGGAATTTATAGGTACGGCAAAAAATAATATTTTTGAACTAGGGGTTTGGATTCAGGATTGAATACGGAAATAATAATTTTAAAGCTAGTGATTTGAAAAGATTTTGAAACGCTGAACATTTGACAAAAATTATAGGCTCTGATACTCTTATACTGATGGAAATAAGAGACTAAATTTATAACCCAACCCAAATTTGTGGGCTATTGTATGACTGGGGGAAAATAAGGAGGTTCAAGCTGTAGCTCATTACGGGGAGATGTCAGTATACACCACCCTCAAAGTCAGACACATCCATCCTAGCACTGAAAATCAGTCTTGTTTTGGCGGTGGCTGCTTTTGTCATTATTGTGCTGAAAAAGAAGTGTCTTGTTTTGGCGGGGCGAGTCCGTGACTAATTTCTCTACCTGGAAAACAGTCTATGGTTGTGGCTATCACCTCTTGTCGTTTATGTAAGTTTGCTGGTAGAATGGTTAGGGAGTAAACTGGTTTGAATGTTGGCACAGACTGTACCTTCTTGAGAATATTCTATTTTTAACTTAGTGTGACTGGAGAAGTGTGTGTTCAATCATCAATACTCCTGCGTGACATTGTCTCTTATCTCAAACTTAGTTCTATTGCTTCCTCTCTCACACACACACACACACACTCACTCACTCTCTCTCTCTCTCTCTCTCTCTCTCTCTCTCTCTCTCTCTCTCTCTCTCCATCCCTCACCCTCGCGCTATCACTCATGCGCCACTTCCTCACACATTCACACACACACACTCTCTCTCTCTCTCTCTTACCCGGTTGTGTGCTAATTGGAAGGATACTATTTTATAGCCTTTTCAGAGAATCGACAATTCAAATGGCATTGAATCTTTATTCTCATTATTACATTTTTCAAACAAGGAAATTGCGCTATTCGGTTTATCGGAGTGACAGGGGTGGGGGTGATGGCCGTCAGAGGGGAGGTGGTGTGCTTATTGCAGTTAAGAGAACGTTGCAAGCTGTTCTGTGCGATGAGCTTTCTAAAGAGTTCAACGAATATGACTCTGTCGCAATTAAAGTAAAGTTAAATGCAACCTATTGCTACATAAATGCCGTTTATTTTCCCCCTTCAACCCATTCAAATATTCTTCTCCAGTACGCTGAATACGTGGAATCTCTTAGTAATCTACTTAATGGTAATTTTATGATTATTGGAGACTTTAATTTACCAGAAATTTCATCCTCCGATTATGATTTTTCTATTGGCTCAGTAAGAACAAGAATTTTGTATAACTTTATGTCTTTTTATGACCCCAACTCTTATAGCTCAGTTGTAAATGAACTTGGTAGGACCCTAGACCTTGTTTTGAGTAATTTCTCCGTAAGCATTGAAACGGATGATGATCCCCTCCTTCCTGAGGATGGCCATCATCCTGCATTGAGTGTTGATGCCTTGTACGTGGTAGGTCCAGAAAGTAAGATCCGTTTGGTAATAAAATTGAATTGTGTACAGATACAGAAAAGTCATTTATTGCATAAAATTCTACAACTCTTAAACTCCTTTTCAACATATCTACCGAAATTTTGCAGACATTTGTCATAGCGTGGCACAAGTTTTTGTATGCCTTCTTCATAGAAATTTGCCGCCTGTGTCTTCAACCAGTTGGAAACAGTTTCTTCCAGCTTGTCGATATTTCAGTTTTCCGGTAACAATTTCATGCATTAGTGATCGTGGAATTTGGGGAAATTCCATAGCGAGAGCACTAATTGTAAACCTTCGGTTTTCATGGATCTTGTCATCAATCGCGTTAACCAGTTCTTCTGTAACCAAAGATGGACGCCCACTTCGTTCTTCATCAAGCACATCACTACGTCCATCATTGAACTGATGGACCCATCTTCTCACCATTGAATCACTCATCGCACTTTGTCCATAAACATCGCAAATTTGCCGATAAATTTCACTTGGGTTCACTTTCCTTGCATTCAGAAAACGAATCACAGACCTGATTTCACAAGCGGCGGGATTTTCAATCAACACCGACATTGTAAACAAGCACAAAAAAACGTACGTGGCTGACAGCGATCTCCAAATGATGCACGTTTCTTCTCCTTGATACAGAGCGTCTACCGCGCATGTGCGGAACTGCGATCGCAGCGCTGAAGCGGATATAAATTGAAATGGAACTTACTTTCTGGACGTGCTATCGTAATATCGTATATTGCATTTTCTTCCGGGGTTAATCCAAATAATTCCCTAGAATCTAGTTATAATTATGCTACAGGTGATTTTTTCAGGTTATATTGTCTCCTAAGAGACAGTTGCTGGGACTCCCTATTTCACTGCACTGATGTGGATAGTGCTGTGGATGAACTATATGAGAAAATCTATTATTGCATGGATGAATTTATTCCTAAGATAATAAGTAAGAGAAAGAGCAGTAAATATCCTCCATGGTTTACTCCTGATATTGTTCGTGATCTGAAAGCGAAAAATAGGTATTCACGGAAAAGAAGATCTTCTCCTTACTATGATAATATTTTCAGAACGTTGCGAGCTTCACTCAAAGCTCGAGTTTCCCTTGCATATGATAATCATATTGCGGGTATTCAGGCTGGCATCAGAAGTGACGTGAAACATTTTTGTAATTACATTAATACCAAGAGAAAGACATCATTTGTGGAGTCATCCATGACTCTAAATGGGGAGTTCTTCACTGGTTCTAGCATTGCCGAGGGATTTGCTACTTATTTTCAATCTGTATATGAGGCTGATGCACCAATCGCCCCTGGAGGGCGTGAGAGAGGGCCGGAGGTGTCTGGGATGTCTGGATTGATTGTTGATTTAGCTACAGTGTCTGGTAATGAGATTATTACTGCTATAGGTGCTTTAAGATCTGGCTGCTCTGAGGGCCCCGATGCAATACCCACATTTATTGTTAAAGGCTGTGCGGATGTTCTAGTAGCTCCCCTGCACTTTATTTTTAATCTATCTGTGAAAACTGGGAAATTTCCTCTGAAGTGGAAAACTGCTAGAATTACCCCTGTTTTTAAGTCTGGTAAAAGAGCTGATATTAGTAATAATTACAGACCAATTTCTATCTTAAATTGTTTTTCAAAAATATACGAAAAAGTTTTACATTCTAATATTTTTAAACAGGTCAGGAGCATCATTGCGGATGAGCAGCATGGTTTTTTACCTGGTCGTTCAACTGTCACTAACCTAATGACCTTTAGTGATAAAATATCTCAAGTTTTGGATGGGGGAGGCCGTGTAGATGTTATCTATACGGACTTATTCAAGGCTTTTGATACTATTAGTCATGGACTACTGTTGAAAAAGCTTAGGCGGATGGGTTTTGGTGATAATTTAGTGAACCTCCTGCAGATTTATCAGCAATCAAGAATGCAGTTTGTTAAAATTCAAAATTTTCAAATCCAAATCATTCATATGTGCATCTGGGGTACCTCAGGGTTCCAATATCAGCCCACTTTTGTTCCTCTAGTTTATAAATGATGTCCCTACTATTATAAAGAATTCTTCCTGCCTGATGTACGCAGATGACGTCAAATTGTTCAGGGAGATTAAGAATGTAAATGATGGGCTTGCTTTACAGGGCGATATCAACAATTTTTACCAATGGTTTGAAACTAATGGTCTGGAGATAAATGTTACCAAATGTAAGTTCCTAAGTTTCAATCGCCAATTGAGACCGTACATTAATTTTTACCACGTGAATAACAGGCCATTGGAACAGGTGACGAATTTCAAAGATCTTGGAGTGAATTTTTCTTTTTTTCACATTTCTTTTTTTCTTCAGATATTTCCTACAATTCACACATCGATTCAATAACTGCTAGGGCCAATCAACAAATGGGGTTTATTCTGAGGACCTGTTCACCCTTTAGTGATGTAGGGCCTTTGATTCTGATTTATAAGTCACTAGTGAGATGCTTGCTAGAATATGCCTCAGAGATATGGAATCCATATCATATGGATAGAATAAATGTTCTAGAATGGCTTCAAAATAAGTTTTTAAGAATCATGTTCTATAAGAAATTTAATCGTTTTTGTCCTTTTGATTTCCCAACAGAGTCACTGAGAACTTTATTCCATATTACATCATTGAAAGTTAGGAGTGATGTTAGAGCATTAATTTTTATCATTTTTTATAAGTTTTCTATATATTATATTTTAAGATTTTGCATTTTCTTGTAAAGGAGACATGTTTGGGGAAACCCGTTGTCTCCATTGTAAATGAATAAATAAATAAATAAATTCGTCATTAATTTATAAGCAATACTATCGTTTGATGTAAATCAGTGTATAAGGTACTGTTTATAGTTCACAATATTATTATATTATTGACATTCAATTTATTGCATTCTACATTCATTGTGATTAGAAATATTTTTAATACTTCTCTCCTTTCTTTTCCATCAGGGTTTTGTTATTATTTCATAAAATGCATCAGACATATCATCTTCTACCTATCTTAAATTTGACTTTCCCATGCCTTCATTTGTACATTTTTTGTGTCAATTATATTTATTACTATCAACTCTTGCTAGTAATATTGTGAGTTCCCTCATTCCACTGAGTAGGATTGTATAATATAGTTGATGTAGCATCGTACTGGAGGGTTGATGGTTGAATGTGAGAGAGGGCCGGCTGTGCAAAAGAACTAAGGCAGCAATTAAATTAAATCCTCACTTCTTCATTTTCTCACTATAGGCCTATCTCTCTCAGCAACACACTATCTTGTAAAATATACAATCCCCTACACTGAAATAGTTTGACTCCTTCAAGTTATTTGCTCCCAACATGGTTCTTTCTCTTGCCCGTTGTCCTCTCAATAATATTTATTGAACGAGCGTTAGCAAGTTCTTAATTTTTACTCAAGTTCAAAGTTGTTGCCAGTCTGTGGGTTTGTTTGTTTGTTTGAATGTACTACATTAACTTTGGAAAGAGTTGATCGATCAGCTTCAAATTTTGAGCATGCACTCTTCGAACCTTTTTACAGGTCAAGTTCGTTGAACAACAATAGTAGATTTTGCACCTAGGGCCGAAAATGAGACTTTTCCGGCTCGAAATCGGTTTTCAAGTCCGAGGCCGGAGGCCGAGAAGTGCTTAGTAAACAATTAATATTATATATATAGTATATTTATAGAATATATATATATATATATATATATATATAATATATATATATATAACGGAGGATTGGCAGCCTTGATTGTGGGCTGATTAGTTTGTGCTTTCCTCCCCTTCCCCTTCTCACAAAGAGGCAAGATAACCTCTCTCCCTCACTCCTCCTTAATCCTTCTCGTTTATCTTTCCACCCAGCACTTCAAGAATAATGCTCGAGAAGTCAGCATCGTTTTTCGTTTTCGTTCCATGGCGTTCGAGCTTGAACGCAATTAATTATCACATATACACAATATATGTACAATATCATATAGGACTACGCATAAAGACAGGATATCGTCAGCAGTAACTTCTACACACGAGATACAGTCCACTTCCTCGCCAGTTCCAAGGTTAGTGCAAATTAAAGACTTACTTTTAGGGTTGTCGCCGTTTTCGTGAATTAAATCTTAACTGTACCCCAATCCATAGGTTTGGGGACAGGACGGGATTTGCAAATGGTCCGACCAGGCCTAGGATATGTTCTATTTCCAAGAGATTTATTTTTCAATTTAAATTTCAATTCGTTAATAGTAGAGTTACTTGTTGATACATGCACTGATATCCATGTCAAATCCAGTTACAAAGCTCCTTTACAAATCTTCTTGTTTATCTAATCAGTTACTTAGTTACAATGGCAAGCCCACAAGCCTTGCTTACTATTCGTTTGAAGAAGAAAGAAACTTTGTTTAGCCGTGTTCAACAAGCTTATGACTTGTTGAAGGACATCAATGATCCTAAAATTCAATCTCAATTTTTGATAAGAAGTATATCTATTGAAAATACTGTGAAAGAATATTCTGCACTCTTAGATGGAATCAATGAATTATCTATTCAAGTTGAACCTACTAAAGAACCTGAATATCAATCACTCACCGTTATTGATAATTTATCCTGTGCAATTATAAATGCTCGTGATAAATTGAATCAAATTAAAAATGAGAAACCGAAGGAGAAAAGTGAACCTTCACCTTCAACCTCTCATTCTCCCCGTTTGAACATGATATTACCTCCAACTGAAATAAAACCGTTTGATGGCTCTGATATTTCAGACTGACCTAGATTCAAAAATATCTTTTCATCATTGATTGTGGATGATAAATATTATTCTCCTGTTTATAAATCTCATATTTTGCATAATTTGTTGAAAGGCGAAGCAGCCAGAGTAGTGGAATCTTTTCAGATAAGTAGTGATTTTGATTTGGCATGGAAAACTCTATGCAAGCGTTATGAAAGTGATAGGGTGCTAGCTAACTACTACGTAAATGAGATTTTGAAAACTAGTTCAATCCCATTTAAACCTCCATTGCAATCGCTTCAAGATTTTCTTGTTAAAGTAGGTGATAGTATTACCACTCTGAAATCGTTGAAAGTTCCTGATTTGGCTGATTATATCTTGTACTCATTAGCTATTCGTCAATTAGACAAAATATTACGTGAATCGTTTGAGCTCGAGGTAGCTGATAAGAGCTTTCCTTCTTGTCAACAGTTGATTGATTTCGTGAATAAGAGAGTTAGATCTTATCAATTATCTGCATCTGATGTGCCGTCTGTTAATGAACAAAAATCTATCGATAAGCCGAAAAATAAGTCTTTTCAGAAAAAGGTTGTCTTATCTACTCAGGCTAATAACAGCGTTCGAGATAAAAGCAGCTTAGTTACTTGCGAATTGAATGATAGTGCTGAAACAAAATGCTCATTTTGCAACTCAACGAATCATTCGTTATTCAAATGTCCTGCTTCCTTGAAAAGAGATCCAAAAGCTAGGAATGAATCTATTTAATCATTGAGAGTCTGTTTCAATTGTTTCTCCAAATTTCACGCTGTGAACCAATGCAAGTCTAAATCGTTGTGTTATTGTGGTCGTATGCATAATAAATTACTTCATTATCCTAGTAGTAGTGATACTAGCCGTTCGAATTCTCCTGTTCGTTATCAGAAGTCTACTGATAACATCTCTAAAGTTGCTTTGACATCGAAATCCGTTGATTCGATCACTCAAACTGATAGCACTATGAATGTTGTTGAGAATTCAAATTCTTCTAAGCATTGTGGTATCACTGATAATGTTATTGATAAGTCATCAATTGTTAGTTTAATTCCTAAAACGAGTGTTATTCTAGGTACTGCTCAAGCAGTTATTAAAAATTCATCTGGTTCGTTTATTGGTGTTCGTTTAATGATTGATTCTGGTAGTACTGCCAATTTCATCACAAAAGATCTTGTTATGAAACTTGGTTTATCTGTTCATGATTTTCATCAAAATTTCTCTGGTTTGAATTCCTCGAGTGTAGGGAATTCTTCTGGTGTTGTGAAATGTTTGTTGAAACCTAAGGGCTCAAATCACCCTCCTTTAGAAGCTGAGGCTTATGTGATTGATAATATAGTTGGTTCATTGCCCCCTATTTATCTCAGTTCAAAAGTGCAAAATGAGTTGAAAAAATTCAACCTTGCTGATCCTGTGTTCTATGAACAACGTTCCGTTGATCTTATATTGGGATGTCAGTTATTCAACAAAATATTACGTCATCATAGTCAAGTCTCATCTAGTGAAGAGTGTTCATTTTGCGTGATTCGTTGATGAAGAAGATCGTTCTTTACTTCACATATTGTTTCGTGAAGATCCTTCTGATGATATTGTCGTTTATGAGCTCAGAACAATCACATATGGTTTGAAACCATCTGGTTTTCTTGCTCAACGTGCTCTCATTCAACTGGCGAAAGATGAAGGAGATAAATTTCCGTTGGCAGCAGCAGCTATTCGTGATGATATATATCACGACGATTCTCTCACAGGTGCTAATTCGTTGGAAGAAATCTGTGAAATAAAATCACAACTTTGTAGTCTTCTAAACTGTGCTCATATCAAGTTGAATAAATGGAGCAGTAATTCTCCTGAGTTCTTGGATTTGATTCGTTCTGAAAACACTCAAGTATCACTTCATATCAGTGATGAGCCTAATTCAAATGTGAAAGTTCTTGGCGTGATGTGGAACCCAACTACTGATTGTTTTCATATTAAAGTCTCCGTTCCAGAGTTTCAAAAGAAAAACTCTAAGCGCACTGTTCTGTCCGTTATCGCGCGTCTGTATGACCCTCTCGGTTTTATACCTCCAGTAATATTCAAAATGGAATGTTTTTTACAAGAGCTGTGGAAGTTGGACATCGATTGGGATACGCCGATTCCTGTTGACTATAACGAATGCTGGAACGAGCTGATGAGAGAGCTTCCTGCTCTAAGTTCAATTTCAATTCCTCGATGCGTTTATGGCGATGCTTCTTCTTGTCAAATACTTGGGTTTTCCAACGCATCGCAGAAAGGAATCTTGTGCTTGTATCTTCTTGAGAGTTGTGTTCTCAGAATCTACTGTGAAATGCTTCCTGTTGAAAGCTAAAACTAAAGTTGCATCTTTGAAAACTCAGTCTATTCCTCAATTAGAGCTTCAAGCTGCGTTGCTGCTTTCGCGATTGTATGTTTCAGTCCTTCCTTCACTGGAAAAAATCAATCTTCAATCTACGTTTCTGTTCAGTGATTCAACTATTGTTTTATCTTGGTTGCATATACCTCCTTACAAGTTGCAAACGTTTGTTGCAAATCGTGTTGTGAGAATATTAGAGTTGACTAATATTTCAGATTGGAATCACATTGGTACTGACTTCAATATTGCCGACGTTGGATCAAGAGGCATTTCTCCCCAAAACTTGTGCAATTCGCAAGATTGGTTCAATGCTCCAACGTGGTGTTCTAATTCGTTATCATGTTGGCCGTTGTCATCTATGACTTACCCTGCTACTGAAATTCTGCCTGATGTGAAACAAAATAAAGGTGTTGTTTTGAATATCACTGAAGAGACTGCTGTTATTCAGATAACACGTTTCTCCTCATACATGAGATTGTTACGTTCCTGTGCTTATGTTTTACGTTTCGTGAATAACTGTAAAGCATCATTTAGTGGTGTCTGTCGTAAATCAGGCGCACTTAGTGTTCAAGAGTTGAGATGTGCACAAATTTATTGTGTTAAAATTGTTCAAAAATGTCATTTCAATCGTGAACTTGACCTATTGAAAGAGGGTAAACCTTGTGATAAGAGTTTCCAAAGATTGTCTGTATTCTCGGATTGTGATGGTGTGATTCGTGTTGGTGGCAGATTGGTAAATAGTGCTTTAGGATATGAAGCCAAGCATCCTTGTTTGATACATAAAGATAGTCATTTTACTAAACTCCTCATTGAGTATTATCATATTTCTCATCTTCTCGCTGGACCAAGAATAGTGCGTGCTTTCATTCAGCGTTAGTTTTGGATTGTTGGAGCACACAGTGTTATCAGAAATGTGATTTTCAATTGTACTCGTTGCCGCTTATTCAATGCAACTCCTGTTGCTCCCGTCATGGGTGATCTTCCCAGCTCTCGTGTTGTTCCCAGTGCTCCCTTTCTGAAGGCTGCGGTCGATCTAGCTGGTCCTTTCACTGTCAAAGAGAGTATTCGGCCCAAAGCTCATACGTACAAGGCATACTTTGCACTGTTTGTCTGTCTGGCAACAAAAGCTTGTCACATTGAGGTGCTTACAAGTCTTTCATCCGAAGAGTTCATTAACACTCTCCATCGTTTTGTTTCTAGGCGTGGATTGCCTAAAGAAATATTCTGTGATCAAGGGACGAATTTCAAAGGTGCTGCGCGACAATTGAAGGAAATTGTTGAATTTCTCAGATCATCAGAAAATCAATCCAACGTCTGTGATGCGATGTCATCTAAATGCATCCAATTTCGTTTTAATATTCCACATGCTCCTTTCATGAATGGAATCTGTGAGTCTAATATTAAAAATAGAAATTAAAAATATATATAGAGTATATATATATATATATATATAGTATATATATATGAAGAGTACCCTTTCCAGCCGCTAACATGGAACTAAGAAAGGTGATCAAAAAACTTTCCATTATTTGTGTTCATTATTCAATAATTGAAACATTAATAATAATATCATCTTATTGTCATTTGAAAGAATAAAAAATTATTAACTCAACCTCCCACATAATTGAACATCTTTAATCTTTCAGGTTATTTAGACAAATCAGAATAAAAAATAAAAATACTTGGACAATTTCCTGATATTCAGATTACCTCAGATTTGCTAGAGCTATGACCTTCCACTTCTGCTTTCAGAAGTGCTTAGTAAACAATTTTTATCATATATATATATATATATATATATATATATATATATATATATATATATATATATATATATATATATATATATATATATATATATATATATAGTATATTTCGCACCTAGGGCCGAAAATGAGACTTTTCCGGCTCGAAATCGGTTTTCAAGTCCGAGGCCATAGGCCGAGGACAAGAAAAGATGAGAGCTGGAAAAACATTTTTGCCTGTGGTGCAAACGCTATTTTTTGCCACACAGAAAAATAAACAATATATATATATATATATATATATATATATATATATATATATATATATATATATATATATATATATATATATATATATATATAGTATATATAATATACATATATATATTGAAATGGCTCGTTTAAAAGACCATTTGCCCCATTCTCCCAAAGACAAGACATCGGTTTTTGTTCAATTTGAAATCAGAGTTATTGGAATAAGCACACATTCTTTAAATTGAAAAACAACAAGATTTATTGAAGTTCGTTCAATATTCATGTGAAAATTTAAGAATACAAAAGGATAATTGACACTCACCTCTATTTAGTAACATACTTACAATACATTGCATATTATGCGAGTTCTTATTGATCAATTGGTAAAATAGCCATATGTATTCCATTTTTCATTTCAATTCTGAGCTCAATTTTGATAGCAATGACCAAAAACTTGAAAATCCTCACCAAAAAAGTATCTAGCTCCCAACAATGAACCATTTTTTCCAAGAGAGCCTCTAGCTTCACACAAAAACTTCCAACTCATCCTAGATTTCATTGCCAACCTAACAAACTTTACTAGTGGATTTACTTATCAATGCAATAACCTTTCTACATTGTTTCAAAAACTTGTATAATTCAATATTGAATTTATTTATGTTTATTTTGAAGTGATTTTTATTTACTTTAACCTGTTTCAATTTAGATTTAATTTATGATATTTGGTAACTCAAACAGCTGTTTGTATGAATGTATTATCAATAATCGATAATGCCCAATTATAGTTCAATAGTCGATACTATCAGATAAACATCGATAATTGATTCAAACATATTAAAGATCGACTTTTTAGTTAGCGCCAAATTCAACTAATAATTCTGATTATTACAATATACATATATATACATATATAATATATATAGTATATTTATAGTATATATATATATATATATATATATATATATATATATATATATAGAGAGAGAGAGAGAGAGAGAGAGAGAGCTGAAAAAACATTTTTGCCTTTGGTGCAAACGCTATTTTTCGCCACACAGAAAAATAAACAATATATATTTAAAAAAAAAGATTGGCGAAAAATAGCGTTTGCACCACAGGCAGAAATGTTTTTCCAGCTCTCAATCTTTTCTTGTCCTCGGCCTACGGCCTCAGACTTGAAAACCGATTTTGAGCCGGAAAAGTCTCATTTTCGGCCCCAGGTGCGAAATATACTAATATATATTATATATATATATATATAATATATATATATATATATATATATATATATATATATAATAACAATTGTTTACTAAGCACTTCTGAAAGCAGAAGTGGAAGGTCATAGCTCTAGCAAATCTGAGGTAATCTGAATATCAGGAAATTGTCCAAGTATTTTTATTTTCTATTCTGATTTGTCTAAATAACCTGAAAGATTAAAGATGTTCAATTATGTGGGAGGTTGAGATTATACTTTTTTATTCTTCCAAATGACAATAAGGTGATATTATTATAAATGTTTTAATCATTGAATAATGAACACAAATAATGAAAAGTTTTTTGATCAGCTGTTTTTTGATCACCTTTCTTAGTTCCGGCCTAGGCCGGAAAGAAACCTGTTCTGACATCAGACGAGAGTCATCTGCGAACAATGTCTTTCTGATATAGGTAGGGACTGGAAAACAGCTGCTTTCTGTGCAGTATGGTGAACAATATTTTACTGGATATAAAAGTAAAATTGAAAGTACATGACATAAAATAACTTGCTCCTGTGTGTCTGCCTATTATCTTTCAGTAGCATACACATAATAATATTAATGATCCAAATTGTGATGGCAGTTGCTATGTCGTTGGTATTATTAATTCAACGAATTTGAATTTTGATTCCGAATCATTCACCCATATGGAGAAGCCTATGAAGTTCTATGGATTCACATAGGCCTACAGCTGAATATTAATACTAACATAGGAAAGAAGCTTAATGATCCTTTTCCAAAGATAATTTGACAGTGGGATCCACTGGGAATCCTATTCAAATAAAAAAAATTCTGTAGGTAACTTCAACATTTTTGTCTGCCATCTTGGATCCGCCACATTAAATCAAACATTCTTCATGGGAGGTTTTAATGCTCACCTGTATTTTTCATTCGAGCATGCTTCATTCCATCAGAAAGTCAAAGAACTGAGAAAATGCAGAAAAGCTGAGAAAAACGCTGATTTTGGGCATATCTTTGATGGAATAAAGATATGTCACCTAAATTCACCTCATCACAAAATTCTTAGACCCTCCAAGTAGCAAAACAATATTGTCCCAATATTGGAAACAATATTTTTACAATATATAAAAAATATTGGTAAATATTTTAAAAATATGTTTTTGAAACGTTTCACATTTTTTTGAAAATATTGTAGCAATGTTGGGAAAATATTTTATCAAAATATTGACAAAAGGAATATCGTAGCAATATTGCTCAATGTTCAGAAAATATTTTACCAAAATATTGACAAAAGCAAAATGGAATATTGTTGAAACAATTCTCTTGAAGAAACAATGTTATGACATTTTTTACAAATATTGCCTTAAAAGAATTATTTTCTCAATGATTCAACATGTGTAACTTTTTAATTTCGTGATAATGCATCCACCCTTTGAAGGAAGGGATTTTGATGGATGCAAAATAGGTTCGAGTAAGAACAACAGTAATTGTTGAGTAATAAGAATTTAATCAATTTATAATTCTCCTAAGGTCTCCAAATGGAAAGCCAAAAATATTTTTAGAAAACATGGAGAAGCTTTTAGACTGGTTTGAATTTGAACATTTTCAAATATTTATAGGAGGTGACATAAATCCTGTATTTGATGTTAAGAAAAACCAATGGAGCACAACTGAACTAATAAATTTTATGAGACAGCACAATATGATTTATTTGAATAGCGAGAATACTAGGGGGAATGCCTGTCTGGACAACATTTTCACTAATGTCTGGAATGCTGCTACTACCAATAAAGTAGTATCACCACTAGTATCACTATAACTGGTCCAAGAACACTACCTTGTGGAACTCCAGCCCTTATTTCCTTCAATTCAGAGACGTCGTCACCTTGTTTTACTCTAAATAATCTGTTAGTGATGTATGATTTTAAAAGTTTTACAAGTTGAGTGGGAAGAATTTTATTAAGTTTACTGATCAGTCCTTCATGCTACACTTTGTCAAATGCCTGTGCCACATCGAGGAAGATTGCTGAGCATATAGATTTTTTTCTTATTAATTCTCTATCACATTGGTGATTCTATGTACTTGGTCCAGGGTTGAATGCTTTTGCCTGAAACCAAATAGATGGGCTGGTATAAGATTCCTGCTACTTATGATGGGAGTCAATCTCTTTATTGGCAATATCTCAAAAAGCTTTGACATTACAGGTAGAAGAGATATTGGGCGGTACGATTCTGCTTCTTGTGGACCTTTCCCAGGCTTTTGCAACATAATGACTTCTGCCACCTTCCAAATTGTAGGAAAATGCTGTAATTGGAGTGATGCATTGAATAAATATGTTAGCATGACAATACCTTTGGAAGTTTCTTCATTATTTTACCTGTAATCAGATCAAATCCAGATGCTTTTTTGGTATTCAGATTTTATTTTATTTCTTCTTAAACTTCATTTATAGAAAATAGATCAATCTCTGTATCTAAATCATCTATCCTAATCGATCTAAATAATCTTAATCCAAGCATCCTAATCTATCTCTGTATCTAGATCATCTATCCTAATCTATCTAAATCATCTTAATCCTTCTTGTTGCTTTCCATAATGAATAATCTGTACTGGCATCAGCTGTCAAATTTTGAAGGTAGTTATTAATGGATTCCTCAGTTAGTTTCCTTATCTCTCTTCTCAATTGTTGTGTTTTGTTATTCAAGATATTTATGTCAGCAGGATCACGAGTTTGTTGCTATCTTCTTCTTACCCTTCGTTTTCCTAAGACAAGTTGCCGAATCTCCAGGGGGTTATTGCATCCTTTTGTTTTCCTGGTGTATTGTCTGGTGTTTTTCCAGGCTGATTTCTGGATTTGCCACATCAAATTTTCTGCTGCTTCATCTAACTGCTCAGCTGTTCTAAGTGGAATATTCAAGTTGATTACATTCTCCAACTCCACTTTAAAAGCTTCCCAGTCTGTTGTCCTGTTGACTAACATTGGTCTGTCTTCTTTCTTCATTATCCATTCACCAAGTGTGAGAACTACAGCTGAATGATCCGAATCCAGATCAAAGCTCTCTTCAATGTCAATAAAATTACTGGATATTCTCTTTGTTATGAAGAAATCTAGAAGATCTGGAGTTTTATTCAAATCTGTTGGCCAATAAGTAGGTGTCTCTGTTGAATGGAATTCGCAGCCCAGCTACTGGATAGCCTCTCTGAGTTCTTTTCCTTTGGTAGTTGTGAGTCTTGAACCCCAATCCTTATGCTTGGCATTAAAATCTCCACCCACTATGAATCTATCTCCAAGCTGAAGAAGAATATTTGTGTAATCATTTTTTTTTAAATTGTGACGTGGTGGAAAATATGCAGCTCCAACAAGTATTTTCTGGTTGATGGACTCTATTCCAACTACAGTTAGCTGTATTTCATCACTTTGAATACTGAAGTCTTCATATTGTTCAATATTCTCCTTCACTATTACAGCACTTCCACCTCTTGCTTGATTTTGAGGATAAATAGTTTCGTAAACATTATATCCATTGATTTTGAAGTGAGTCTGCTCAGATGAATGGGTTCCAGAGATGAGGCAAACATCTATATTCCGTATCTTCAGGAATATTTCTATTTCTTGTATTATTATTGATATTATTTATTCCATTGGCATTCTAAGTAGCATTCCTTATATCTTGTTGGCTCGCAATATTCATTTTCTAATTTTCTTCTCGATACTCCTACTCTTCCCTTCCAAGCTGTCGAGTTGTCCAGAAAGAATATTTAAACTGTTTAAAATTTTCTGCAAAACCTTATTGACATCAACCTGTTGTTGTTCTTGCTGTTGCTGTTGTTGTTGTTGTTGCTTCGGTTGACTCTCCTGTTGTAGGCTTGGAGTGGGTTCCATTACTTGGGAATAAGATATTTCTCCAGTGTACTTTTTTGAAGTGAAGTTTCTCTGTTGGGTTGTATGTGGTACTTTGCTACTTCTTTTAACTATGTTGTCTTTTTCAGTTCTTCTTCTCTGAAGTTCTTTAGCGATGAGACAGCCTCTGTAGTTAGCTGGGTGAGCCTCAGCACAATTGGAACATTTGGAACATTTGGCTGGGGTTTCTTTAGCCTTGGTACATGAAATAGTCCAGTGTTTTTCAGCACACTTCACACACACAGGTTCATGTTGACAGTATGCCTGAGTATGACCAAACCGCTGACAACGATTACACTGCGGAATCATTTTATTGCTCCTAATTGATTCAATTTTCACTTTAATATAGCAAATATGTTTAACTTCATATATTTTCTTTGTATCTTCTGTATTTTTTAATGTTAACATGAACATTGTAAGTCTGGTGATGTGTTCTTCTCCATCCTTCTTCACTTTTTTCATTTTGTTGACAGCACTGATTATTTGAAAGCCTCTTTAGAAGATCGTTCTTTATATCTTCTGGGTCGCATGATGGGTGAAGCTCTTCAGCCATGACACGAATTGGACGAGTTTGTTTGTTTTCGTACTTGTGCCATTCATATTTAGCTTCATTCAACATCTTAGTTGAATCTCTGTATTCTTTTTCAGTTTCAGCCGGTGATTGTTCATCATGTTGGCACTGAAATTAAGATTTTTCGATTTCATTGTCTCTTTAATTTTAGAATACTCTTGGACATTGCTTAATATGACTGATGGTGGCTTGTTTTTCTTTTGTTTCGGTTTTATACGACTTGTATAGACTCAGTTTCAGGCCTTATTGTTTCTGGTGAGTCACGGATTTTCCTCTTCTTTTGTTTAGGGAGAATCCATGCAGTCTCAGATGCTACCATTTTCTCTTCTTCCTCCCATTTCGGTGGTGAATAACTTTTATTGTTGTTTCTAGAAGATGCTGGTTGCATTGTACTTGAAGCTGATGATTGGAGCTTCTGTGTCGTTGAAGATGCTGACGAAAACATCTCTTTCAGCTGATTGATCTCCGACCGTGCTTTCTCCAACTCCTTTTCCAGCTTATTCATTCTTCCTCTGTCTTCACTTTGTTGGCAAGTGACTTCTTTCCATGCGTTGTATAAAAACTGCTCCATTGCAGTTTTCAGTTGTTTCGTTTTTAGAAACGATTTTGGGGAACTGTTGACGTTGAGAGTCATTGACGTTGGATCAATGCTCTTAACCGGCATTAGTTGACTCGTCATAGTTGTGACGTCATCTGTTTCCTCCTCCTCTCCAAACTCTGGCACGAGGAAGGTCGGCAATCTTTTGGGAGTCGACATTCCTCACATTCCTTACATTCCTCAGCCAGATTATATGATAATTCAGCACTGAACTGTTTTTTTGGCGCAGGTCACTGAACTCGCGCACAACAATCAAAACACTGAACTCAGCACTTTAACCATTGCATACACTATTTCAACTACTCTCACTAAGAAACTACGTCTGCTCGCTACAACTGCTCGATCAATACTCAACATTCAATTGAGTAGTTTCTTAATCTCTACTCACGTGATAAAGAGCAGAAAGCATCCCCCAAAGCATGATCAAAATTGACCCCGTCAAAATTGAAGGGACAAGAATGTTTTTTTTTTGTTCTTATTTGGCAATGGGTAGGAGCTGCCGGACTTTTTACATTATTCTCCTTCCTCGGTTTTTTTATTAATAGTGGCGTTTAAACGGGGAGAGTTGGCAACACCTTCGTTTTATTAGCGTCTGCAATTGGAGATGGCTCCTCATCCTCGCAATCACCCTCACACGAATTACATTCCTCCACACAATGGCTTTCAAAATTCAAGCGGTGATTCGGTCGATATTTTCTTTTTCCTCTTCCCCTCTCCACATTCTCAGGTGAAGTCACAGTCGACTTCCCTAAAGAGAGTCTCATGATATCCTTTTAGGCCACGTTCATAATTGTCTGAGGAAAAAATTACTTGTTACAAATAGAAATGTAAAAACTCCACTAAGAGAAGAGAATAACAGCGTTAAAACTTTTTTGAAACACATTACAAAATTATAGGCTAGCTTGAAGAATCACTGGGACGACTGTAGACCTAGTGTCTTCAAAATAAATAGGCTAGCTCAAACTGAAGTTCAACATGTGTAATTTGTTCATAAATTTTCTAATAATACTAGTAGTTCTGTGAACAGTAGACGTCGCGCTCAGTAAGTTACATTGACCTGTTATTATCTCAAAAATTAATGAATAATATATCAATTTAAAATGTCTAGAAAAAATCCGAAATAAACATAGAGCTTTCTGTCCTATCGTACCGTGACGTGTACAATGTACATGTTTTCTCAAAAATTAATTTTTTATTTATTTATTTATTTATTACAACAGTCACAAATACAATATTTGGAAAGAGAAACAGGCGATTGCCCAAAACTTCTTCAATTCCTTGATTTTGGCACATAAATAGTCCAAAGTGAGGTTAAGTTTAAAATTTCTGTTTTCACCAAAGATTAACACTCAGAGAATACGTATTCGAGATATGACTGATGAATTTTGAATTTCGAAGGGTTGATAAGAGCCGGAAATAACACTAAACAAAGTTTCAATAATATATAATGAATAATATATCAATTTAAAATGTCTAGAAAAAATCCGAAATAAACATAGAGCTTTCTGTCCTATCGTACCGTGACGTGTCATCCCGGAATGTGAGTGTGAGCGCTGTTATCAGGTCTGGCTGCAACTGTCTACAACGTTAATGGAAAAATACATTTTCAAGATGTTTGATGTTTTTGAACGGGTAGTATTATAGTCCACTAAACAGCTGATTTATGATGAATAATTCTATAGTCTGATTTTTACTCTAATATTGGCGTATGAAGGAGGCTCCTTTTTCCTTTTATATTATATCTACTTGAAATGCAAAATTTCCAAAAACCTTGTATATACGTCGACGTGCAATTTAAGAAGGAATATACCTGTCAAATTTCATGAAAATCTATTACCGCGTTTCGCCGTAAATGCACAACATATAAACATTCAATCATATAAACATTCAATCATTTAAACATTAAGAGAAATGCCAAACCGTCGACTTGAAACTTAGACCTCACTTTGCTCGGTCAATTATATAAAATCAAATGAAAAGAAAGACTCCATGATGCAAACAAGAGTTGGAATTTCTCCTGGTAAAAATACCAGAAAATGTATTCTTAGTTCATTTTTACTTTCCTTGCCCTACTACCATAGGTAAGGAAAGTATTGCTTTCCAAAAAAATTAAGGTACCCCAATTTCAAGTTTTCTGAACGTTTCAAGGTCCCCTGAGTCCAAAAGCATCATTTTTGGGTGTTGGTCTGTGTGTGTGTGTGTGTGTGTGTGTGTGTGTGTGTGTGTGTGTGTGTGTGTGTGTGTGTGCGTGCGTGTGCGCGCGCGCGTGAGTGTGTGTTGTGTGTGTGTGTGTGTGTGTGTGTGTGTGTGTGTGTGTTGTGTGTGTGTGTTGTGTGTGTGTGTGTGTGTGTGTGTGTGTGTGTGTGTGTGTGTGTGTGTGTGTGTTGTGTGTGTGTGTGTGTGTGTGTGTGTGTGGTGTGTGTGTGTTGTGTGTGTGTGTGTGGTGTGTGTGTGTGTGTGTGTGGTGTGTGTGTGTGTGTGTGTGTGTGTGTGGTGTGTGGTGTGTGTTGTGTGTGTGTGTGTGTGTGGTGTGGTGTGTGTGTGTGTGTGTGTGTGTTGTGTGTGTGTGTGGTGTGTGTGTGTGTGTGTGTGTGTGTGTGTGTGTGTGGTGTGTGTGTGTGTGTGTGTGTGTGTGTGTGTGTATGTCTGTGAACATGATAACTCCATTTCTAATTAACCAATTGACTTTTAAACTTGAAATTTTAAACTTGAGGTCCTCATACCATGAGGACCTGACAATAAGAAATTCAATAAAATTCAATTCAAGATGGCGGAAAATTGCAGGAGCTCCTTAATATTCTTGAGAAAAATGGCGGATAGTTACTAAAAAAACATGTTTTTCATGATTTTCTCAAGAATGACGACCGATTTATTCCAAATTCATACCCTCTATACTTATTTATCTGCTCTATCAACTGGCATGAGTCTTTTTCCTGGGAAACTAATGGGGTCCACCACATCCTTGAGGGACTTTGTAATCTCCTTCTCGTGCATGAGGTAGGTAGGTAGAGCAGTTTATAAAAAGAACACATAGTCGAGATATTTCATCTGTAGAACAGTTGTTTGACGACTTCATCGAATTTCACAATTTACACAAAGGAAAAAGTACTCTGAAAACAATTATATATACACATATACAGTAGTCTGATCGTAGTTTCAAATATGTTGCCGCCAATCATCATTATGTTATTCCCCTAAATTATTCTCGATCAAGAATGAGGCTTACAGTTCAATGAGCAAGGAAAGTTGTGTGAGTGTATCACACCAGATTGAAAAAATTCATTAATCATCATTATTTTTGCTTGTGAGTAATATCAGTCCCAATAGCTGATTTGTTTTAAACATAGCTTATTTTCCAACAGCAATTTCACTTAATCTCTAAAAAAAATACCGAAAGGCATAGACACATAATTTTTATGGCTTGGAAACCAATTTGTTTTAAAGTAGGTACTGAAACGAGTGTGATACAATATATTATTATGCTATTATGTGAAATCCTCATAAATAGCAGCTAAAATACAAAATCAACTTGCTGGATTGAGACAAAATTCAACAATATAAATATAGGATTTTAATTCTCAAATAGATGGTTGAAAAACTTCTACATCTCTCGTCGTCAATTCTATTAGAACTGTGTCCCAATCGTTTTGTGGTTGGACACACTCCCGTGTCTTTGTGTTTTTTTTTTTTTTGTTTTTGCCAATCCAAATTTTCGTTTCAAAGATAATTCAATGCTCTACAAACCTACGATAAGCATCAGTTTTAACGATGCATTGTTGGAGTTATAAGCCCTGAAAGAGCAAAATATTGATTAAAAGCCTGTTATTTCAACAATTTCACACCTTCAAGTGCGAATATCTCGGGAACTGTTGAGAATATCGAAAAATTCCACTGAACAAAAAGTGTAGACAATTTATCAAGCTTCATTTTCGACTAGTTAGTTGAGTCGGTTGATTGCATTGTTCTCAGGATATGAGCGTGGAAGCAAAACGTTGGAAAATGCAACTTTTGAACCACCCTCATCCCCTTAGCATATGAGTTAGGAATGGGGACTTTTGATATATTCTCCTCCCAACTACCCTCAACAAAGCTGCAAAGTCAAAAATTGTGTTTAAAACATTACCTTCAAATTCCTTAGTCAATTGATGTATTGTTGCAAAAATGGAGAGTTCACACTCACCACTAAAGCTGCTACAAAAACTGTAGGGAAATTCGTAAAAGTGTGAAATTATACATCAAATTGAAAAGAATTCAATGCTCTATAAGCTGATAATCAGCATGGATTTTTCCCATCGATTTTCAAAAAGTTAGAAGAGCAAAAATAAAAAAAAAAATTGAACGTGTTTTTTACAAAAATGTCACATCTTCAAGAACGGGTATCTCGAATACTAGAGAAGATATAAAAAAAAATGTGTGATGAATATTGTAGAAAATTATGTAAGCTTCAATTTTGTATGTAACAGTTATGTCCATAAGATACATAGTTTTCGAGTTATATGCGATAGCCCAGAAAATGGTACCTTTGAACAACCCCCACCCAATTGTCACAGGGCGAAGGGGTGGGGACTTTTGATAAGTTTACCTCCTTACTACCCTTAACAGAACTGCCGAGTCAAAAATTGTCTTCCAAAAATTTCTAAAACCTTTCTTTGACTGGACTAGTAGGCCTACAATAGTTTAAAAGAGACCAAACTTACTTGGTATGTTGATCCTAGAAGATTCGTAAAAAAAAAACGAAAACCAGGGTTTGATGGAAGCACTAGCTGATTGCAGAGATCCCAGCCTGAAACAAATAAGGGATTGACAGAAGGACTCTTGTCTTCACTTTGTGGAGTAAAAATATGCTGAGGCCTACCCAGGTGGGACGACCAGTTGTTATGCTCAGTCAGATGGGCAGCAAATGTGCCATACACAAAATCAATCGAGACCTCTATGAGGTAAAAGTCGAGGGACCGCGTCAAACTGGGCTGACGACAAACTCGGCTGGTTTTCCAGCCCAGTTTGTCGTTGCATGCACCGCCAAACTGGCACTCTAAGGAACGCAGCCCAGTTTGACGGCGTGCAACTTTGTAGTCTGGTGACAAAATCTTAGGAGTGCCAGTTTGTCGTTGCATGCACTGCCAAACTGGCACTCTAAGGCTACTTTCACACGATAGGAGACGTGCAACTTGAACACTGAACAGTGTTCACGTTTTTTTGTCGAAGTACATTGAGTCAAATCGTGTCTTTCACATGGTGACTCCTATCGAGGAACCTCGTTTTGTCACGTCTTTTCCCCTCGAGGCAAGCAACTATGCGCCAATGTTTGCTCAATGTATGACTCATCACTTTTTCTCAAGGTCTTACTTCCTTAAAAATGTAGATAGAAGATTTCTGATTTCGGATTTGGATTCAGCGACCCCGAATTCCACAAAGTGTAAGACCCGTTTTCGAAAATATCCGAAAACAAGGAAGTTATGGCTGTTTTTAATAAAGCTTTCTATTATCATATAATTATATGGTGAAAACGGACAGGTACTGTATTATACAGTATGTAAGTACTGTAGCTATTATAATACAACTTACACTGTATTCATGTAGGGAATTTGGTAGGTTATTTATCTTGATTTCTGAAAATACCCCAAAATAAGGGAGTAAGATAACTTTGAAAAACCAAAGTTTTCCTGCCGATTGAAGAAACATTAAAAATTAGTCTAAGACATATCATGTCTTAGAATAAAAACGTGTAACAAATATCAGATCACTATTCAAGCTATCAAGCTTTTCATAAATTTATTTGTCTCCTCATGGCAGAAGGTTTGCACCCAACGTTTTCACTTAAACGTATCTATGATTAAATTGTGATAGAGAACATTATCGTATTGATCTTCTAAATCCAGTTACATGTACATCGATTCTCGTAAAATTGATTTTTTACCGTTCCTATGAATTCTAAGAATTCTATGAATTGTTTGTACAGGTTCATCACAACTTCTTAAATAACATTATGTTCGCTTCAACAGAATTCATAAGGACGACAGAACATTGAACAGTTTGTGTCAACGGTATATGACATAAAAGGCAAATGCTCGCGCTTGGTCCATAGTTCTACGACTGAGGAATGAGGATCTAGGTCAGCAACTAAAATCGACAAGCCATGATTGTCAATCTTACTCATGATACAAAGCTTTGTACTATGATACATGATTTTCATTTGTATCATTCTTTAATAAAAATAAAACAAGATTCCGGTTTCAAAAGCATCAAAGTCGCCAGGCTGGACTGAGCTATTCATGACTTTTTTTCAGTATGCATTATCAACTCAGCAGTTCTAATACACAGACATCACTACTTGAAATGCCATGACATTTTCTATTCTTTCAATTCCTATTATTACCATAGATCGATTCAGATGAGCACAATGTTTATACTGTATGCTAATAATAGATTTTTCTGATTGTAAAAAGAAATAGTCAATAATTGCTGGGAATTTAAAGTGATATTCAACGATTTGAACCTGATAAATTGGATTGTTGAATGACAATTGAAATTCAGTGAATTTTACTGTACAACATTCCTTTTCCTCCTATTTTATTGGGTGATGAGTGGAGATGATTTATGATTTCATATTTGGATTCATCTCTTCATAGTTCAATATTTTTTTGGAAAACTAGAACTTTTAAAAATTAGAAATGTTTATGTATAAACTTCTCAGGTGTTCAAAAACTTCTTAAAACCTTTGCCTGTCCCTTTGTGAGGCAGGAGTAATATTATCTTAGTATGTACTATATAATCATATGATAATGGAAAGCTATATTAAAAACAGCTATAACTCCCTTGTTTTCGGGTATTTTTGAAAATGGGACTTAAGCTTTAAAGAATTTGGGGTCGCTGAATCCAAATCCGAAATCATAAATCTTCTATCTATATTTTAAAGGAAGTTAGACTTTGAGAAAAAGTGATGAGTCATACTTTGAACAAACGTCGGTGTAGTTGTTAGATCTGTCGGCTTATTCATAAGATCCCCATGTGAAAGTACAGGAGAGCTGCAAAATATGAAATATGATCTTTTGTAATATGATATTCCAGGAGCGAGGTCTCTGCCGTGTGAAACTGGCCTAAGGAATGCAGCCCAGTTTGATGGCGTGCAACTTTGTCGTTTAGTGACAAAATCTCAGGAGTGCCAGTTTGTAGTTGCATTCACCACCAAACTGGCACTCTAAGGAATGCAGCCCAGTTTGACGGCGTGCAACTTTGTCGTTTAGTGACAAAATCTCAGGAGTGCCAGTTTGACGTTGCATGCACCGCCAAACTGGCACTCTCAAGATTTTGTGTCAACTATCGATCAGAAAGATACTATTCTTAAAACTTCAGTTTGTGTCTACTAGTTAGAGAGATACCACTCTCCAAACTCTAGTTTGTGTCTACTATCTATAATCAGATTAGATCTATGTATGTTACAATAATTACTGGCTTATACACTAATTCACATTAAATGGTGGTGATGCTAATTATTCAACAAATTTGACAAAGTATAAAAAATTGATCAATAAAAATAAATATTAAATGCAATTAGAGTAACAATAACATAAAATTGTAATGTAACATCATAAATTGGCGGTGTTTCAACAAATAATTGTCGATTCTCTAAGAAGGATATAAAATAATATCCTTCCCATAAATACACGACCGGGTTGTGAAGGAATAGAGCTGTTGGGAGTATTATAACATGTGAATATATATGGTTTGAATCTAGAATTATGGGATTAATGAATAAGGTGGATGATATTAGAATGAGTAATAGTGAATATAATATTGCTTCAATGACTCAAAATAGAAAAATGAAACAAACGTTATAGGGTGGGATTTATTAAGATTTTAGAAATTAATTGAGTAATAATGATGATAGACAATACTGAAGAACAGAAAATGTTGAAAACAGAAACTTTCCACCCTGTATATATATGTATTCGCAGTGAACAAACACTAGTATTATTGGCACATTGTTGTAGAATATTTCCAAAGCTTCAAAATGACATCTGGTTGGAGGCTGTGAGTCCATATTTTAGTGCTGGAGTGTCATCAGAAAAAGAGTAGAAAAGTACTTTTTGCAGCGGAAAACACACTTTTTCCACCAAATGCCAATCCCAACAATTAGAAAACCTTGTAACTCATGACCCCTTAAGGTACAGACCTGAAAATGGTATCAATCTCTTCGTAAAGATCTATGGGAATAGATTATCCATGATGGCAATCTCAAAAATGTTTGTCATCTTAGAAAAATCCAAGATGGCAGCCAAAAATCTGATTTCAAGAGTTTGTAGTTAAATTCACAATAGTAAAAGTTGGTGGAATTGGATAAATCTTTCGGATATTGTAGTATGATTGTATTGAAGCTTCCAGATGACTTAATTGATCCGATATCCTCGACATTACTAGAATTGAAGATGATTTCTTGAAAATCGACATATTTTTGCCACCATCTTTTTTTTTCATGATGACAAACATTTTTAAGATTGCCATCATGGATATTCTACCTCTACACATCATTATAATATAGAGATTGATACCATTCCCAAGTATGTACCTTCAAAGAGTCATGAATTACACGGTTTTCTAATTGTTGAGATTGGCATTTGGTGGGAAAAGCATGTTTTCCGCTGCAAACAGTACTTTGTACTCTTTTTCCGATGACGCTCCAGCCGTAAAATATGGACTTACAGCCTCCAACCAGATGAAAATATAATATATATATATATATATATATATATATATATATATATATATATACATATATATATATATATATATATAATAGGAAATATTCTACAATAATGTGCCAATAATACTAGTGTTTGTCTACTGCGAATACATATACAGAGTTGAAAGTGAAATATTGTCCCCGAAAAATGTATGTTTCAAGTTTTTGAAGTTGAATAAATAATTGAAAGAGTGGTTGGAATGAGATGATTCTTCCGAACATCATTGTTTGGTTGATTCTAAACACTTTGGTGGTAAAACCAATCCGATATCTCTCACAATAACTGGATAACAAGAGATGTAAAAATTTCTATCAATAATGACCGCCATCTTGTATTTTTCAATGATGTCGAATATTTTTGTTAATACCATCATCAATATTATTATTCGTCTTGTTGTAACGAGGAGATTGAGACCATTTGCAAGTCTCTATCTTTAAGTAGTCATGAAAAAATCGATTTTATAGTTCTAGCCTGTTACCTCATGCATATGGAAAAATGCACAAGAAATCATGCAGGATTTTCTTTGGAGGACGCTGGAGAACTCATTTTTCGATGTACAGCGAACGAAGATATATCGTTCCAAAGTTGAAAAAACGCTCTAAATTTCAAAGATTGAAAATTTCTTTGTATCTCTTGCACAAAAAAAGTTATAATGGAATGAAATTTGATCAAATTTAGAAAAAAAAAACGTTTTTTGGGCTTTTGAAGGTTATAAGTAAAAAAATATGCGTTTTAGAGGAAAATTTTATAGAATCAATATCTGTAGAGGGAGATTTTAAGAATATTTTCGTCTAGAAAAAACGGTTGAATATCTTGAACGGTTATTGAAGTACAAGCGATATAGTAGAACCCTGAAACTTTTGGCGACCATCTTGTTTCCGAGGTGTTTGACTGTGATTTCGACTGGTCGCTAGAATTGGCTAACTCGGGACTCGCTGACTCAATGTTAAATCTGCCGACTCAATGTTAAATCTGCCGTATGAAACTTAACTGCGCTGATCGGAATTGACTAACTGTGGAAGTGGCTGTTTCTGCATCGACCGGAATTCGTTGACTGAGAATTCACTGACTCTCCCTCTTTTCAACAGCAGTCGTCAGAAATGGCTAAGTCTGGAACTGGCTAACTGAGGATCCAATGATTACTACATCATCGTCTGCTTCGTCTGCTACTCATTCCCTCGCACTCAGTCCTGTTCACTCTTTCACACTGGGATGGATAACAGATTGCGGCACACTAAGCTCGTATATTTTTTGGTAGCTTATTTCAGTATATAAATGATTGGATCTTATGTAAAATTTGCTGATGAATCCAATAAAACTAGTAAGAGGTTAGTAACTTTGATGGTTATTGAAATAACAGGCATAATATTATGCCAAAAACCATTATTTTCCCCCGTTAAGAGTTGTTCAACTAGATTATTTGATTGTTGAACCAAGTATTTGAATTGGATGAAACTTAAATGATGGATATAACATTTTCAATCACCCAATAATAGTTTGAAATGCTGCAATACTTCCATACCTCAGGAATCAGGATTGGAAGGAGGCAAAAAAGAAAAAAATACTATCAATTCTGAAGAATCAGTGTTTTGATTAAGCCTCGTTTATACTATTTAACTGTTATAAAACAATTTTATATCACAAAAGTTACAAAAAATTATATAACTTTGTAATAAAATAAAAAATAAACATTCTCAAACTAATAAATATAATATTGTCATATAACATTACTGACTCAGAGTCTCACTCAAGATCGATTATGGACTCAATGTAGTCTCTCATAAGAGTATCTAGTATACCCATATCCGTTCACAGTAGAATTTTTAGTATGGCATAATTTTCCGAAAATGAATTGCCACAAGAATAGAACTTTCCACTATGCATTTATGCAATCCAACACCTTGTCACGATGTATATCGTAACTAGAGAAAGGAATTGAGTTTAGGGCTCATTTATTTGATGCTCGGCTATCTTTGATAGAATACGAGGGGTCAACGTTCAAGCCAGCCACTGGCCTACCGCTCAGCGGTGTTGCGCATCCTCTCTCCCCTCCCTCTCGATCACTGAGGGAGGCTCGAGAAAGGCTAGCAGGAGGCAGTCGAGTTCGGAGAGCCAGGGCGAGCGGTCGAGTGAGATGAGAAGGAAGCAGCGAGCAGCTAGCAACGTCACAGTACGTCTTGTACTAAAGTGAACTCCGATTTCTTCAGCGACCGGGAGTTGTGTTGAGGCTAAAGACGATCAGCCTCAAACACGGTGAACTCCATTGCTCAACACCCGTTTGGGCGAGTGCTGAATGACATTTAACCCATTTAGACGACGGGCTACCAGTTTCAACCAACAGCGACACGTCAGGTTTGGTCGAAACCTGACTCCCCATTGGTAGACCACCAGTGGGACATCGAGGCGCAAGAGGACCTCTGGAAAGGTGTGGAAAAACCTTTCCCGCAACTCCGCGACCGATCCGGACCCCAGGAGGACAGCTGGTGCCCGGCAAGTAGGACCTAGGAAAGTCCAGAGTGCGGGCCGCCGCAGCACACTAATCCAGTGCGGAATCGAGAGAGGACATCTGGGAAGGTGTGGAAAAACCTTTCCCGCAACTCCGCGACCGATTCGGACCCCAGGAGGACAGCTGGTGTCCGGCAAGTAGGACTTAGGAAAGTCCAGAGCGCGAGCCGCCGCAGCGCACTAATCCAGTGCGGGATCGAGAAGGGACCTCTGGGAAGGTGTGGAAAAACCTTTCCCGCGACTCCACGACCGACCCGGACCCCAGGAGGACAGCTGGTGCCCGGCAAGTAGGACTTAGGAAAGTCCAGAGTGCGAGCCGCCGCAGCACACTAATCCAGTGCGGTACCGAAAAAGGACCTCTGGGAAGGTGTGGAAAAACCTTTCCCGCGACTCCGCGACCGATCCGGACCCCAGGAGGACAGCTGGTGTCCGGCAAGTAGGACTTAGGAAAGTCCAGAGCACGAGCCGCCGCAGCGCACTAATCCAGTGCGGAACCGAAAGAGGACCTCTGGGAAGGCCAGGAAAGGCCTTTACCAGAGCTCCGCGACCAACCCGGACCCCGGGAAGATACCCGGTGCCCAAGGACTAAGACTTAGTCCCGACACAAAGCCCTTTCTCATGACTAACACCACAAGGTTCCTATTCCCTTCATTCCGCGACCAACCCTGTTTGGCAGTGCGATAGCACGGCCCCTCTTTCCTAAAAGAGGGAAACATTTCTCCAAAACACTCAAAACCCTGTTTCAACCCCCAACTCGAACGAGGGTGGTTGACGGATGCCCCACCAAGACTCCCGTCCCCTGCCGCGGCCCTCCCCAGACGCCGACTGAGTTTAGCCGGCCCAGAGCGACACTGGGAACTCTGATAGAGAAAGGTGTGGGCAAAGATCTACTCAGAAGATTGGCACACGAACGTGGGGCCCAAGGCAGGAGGAGAAAAGCAGCAATGAGTGCAGAGGAGAAATGTAGTCGCGCCGGAGAAGACCAAGAGGCGCGAGAGGATAGCAGTGATCCAGGGGTGTCCTGGATTTACAAACCACCGGAAAGAAGCAGTGGACCTAGCAGCAGCAGCAGGGCTACCTACAACAGGTACAATGGCGGAGCTAAGGAAGGTTCTTGTGGACCATCACAGGAAGACGGCAGAGGAAGCCAGCAACCTGAACCAGGCTAGCAATGGAGCTAGCACGAGCTACCACGAGGCGGAAGGAGCAACGTCTCTGTGGCCTCCTGTAGAGGAGGATCATCAGGAGTCTTCTAGACTCGGAAAGCTGCCCGAGGAGGCGTCACCAGCTTCCAATGGCGAATCATGCCATTCATGGGTGTATCGATTGCGGAGCAGAGACGCGGTCGAATTGCTCCTAGACTCGGTGCCCACAGACGGCACCTGTTCCGAGTTGCGGAGAGCGTTAACGGAGCAGCGGCAGCTATGCCTCACGATGCTACCGCTACCTCCCGCTGAAGAGACTGTGATACAACCAGCGCCACCGAGGTCAATGTCGGCGCATTTGGATGCTGGCCCACTGTATCATGCGAGGCCTGCATTAGTGAGACCAGAGGAGTCGTCGGCGCACCAGTACAGGCCACGACAGACACCGCACTCACCAATCCGAGCTGCAGCCCATCATACACCATTTATGGACCCAGGGACGGTGTGCGATAAGATGCGAGGATGGAGGTTGTCATATGATGGCAACGGAGACGCTCCTAGCTTTCTAGAGCATCTCGAGGAGTTACAACAAGCCTACGGGCTGACAGGGGAGCAGTTGTTCCCGGCGCTACCAGAAATGCTAGCAGGAAGGTGTTCCTTATGGATGCGGAACCGAAGAGGGTTCTGGCATCATTGGAACGATTTTGTAAGGGACTTCCGGTCTCGTTATTATCCAGCAACCTACGAGGAAGACCTGGATGCTCAAATCCTGGGTCGACGGCAGCGTGAAGGCGAGGCTATCGACAACTACGTAGAAGAACTTCAGACTCTCATGAGGAGAAGAGGAGATTTTTCAATCAACCACCAGCTACAGAGGCTGTACAAGAATCTTCTACCCCGGTACAAGCTGTACATTAGGGAAGCCGAAGTCTATTCGGTGGACGATCTACTCAGGCTGGCCAGGCAGTATGAGAGGATAAAATCGGAGGAGAAAAGTGCTCAGCAGAGGCAGAGGGCTGTGAAACAGGAAGAGGTTCGTAAACCTGTGAAAGCGCGCCCCGAGCCAGAGCCTACAACTTCACAATGGCGAGTGGAGTCGACTCCAGTAGGACCTACCTGCTGGCATTGCAAGAAAGCGGGTCACTGGAGGTCGGAATGCTCTGAGGTTTCTCTCTGCGTGGGCTGTAGGAAACCTCGTCCCAGTTGCACCTGTGAGAAGGATCAGAAGAGGGCGACAGACAAAGCCGCAGTGGTGAGAACTAGGAACCAGCTCCAATTGGAACTGGAGTCGCAGTTTGACAACAGACTGTATACCACAGTCGAGGTAGCTGGCCACCAGTATCGAGCACTACTCGATACAGGAGCTGAGTCCAACTACTTAAGCTTGGCAACGTTTGCGAGCTTAGAGGCAGCTGGATGTGCAAGGAGAACTCCGAAAGAGAGAGGCGCGATTCTGGCGAATGGAACCACGGCGCGGCTGTATGGAAAGGTGGAGATCAACCTGAAAGTCAGCCAAGAAATTCTTCCCACAGTAATGACGATCATGGAAGGATTATCCCCCGAATTTTTATTCGGCATGGAGTTCCGGCAGGAGCACAGGGTGAAAATCGACACCCGCGCACGCACGGCGGAGTGGGAGCCTCAACCCAGGGAGAAGAGTGCTACAACTACCCAGAAAGCTGCGAAGGCCAGAGGAAGAGAGGTGAAGTCCGGTGCAGCCCCGATAGAGAGGCAAGGAAGGTGTCCACAGCCTCAGGAGACACGCGTCTTCATGCTAATACGTGTCCGAGATGTCTGACTGAATGCACTGGTCGACACCGGGGCCGAGTCGTCCTATGTCTCTGGAGAGGCAGCAAGGTGACTGAAGGAGTCTGGCGATTGCCAGGTGAAACCGATTAGTCATCAACCGATCTTGGTGACTGGAGAAAAGCTTCCTGTAGTGGAGGAGCTGAAGCTGACTGCCGAGGTGTGTAGTAGACGAGTCTACTGGAGAGTGGCAGTGATCAACGAGTTAGAATCTGAAATGATTTTGGGATTAAGTCATTTGAGAGTGATTCAGGCAAAACTCGATTTGAGGCAGAGGAGGATGATATTACCTCCGGCTTCAGTGGGACAGGTGGCAGCAGTCGCTTCGGAAAGGGAGGAGTTCGAGAAATTCCTGGAGACGGAGCTGATAAAATTCAGAGATGTACCAGGTGCGACTCACCTCCTGGTTCATAGAATCAGGCTGAAGGAAGGAGCTGAGCCGTTCCGACAACGTCCGTATCCTCGCAACCCACTTATGCAAGCGGTGATAAACGAGGAGGTGGACAGTATGCTCGATCAGCGGGTTATTGAGCCGAGCAGTAGCCCATGGAGTTCACCAATCGTCTTGGTGAAGAAGGCTAATGGAAAGATGCGGTTTTGCATCGATTTCCGGCAGATTAATGCACTCACTGAACGAGATGCATATCCTTTGCCGAATATGACAGGCATTTTGGATAGATTGAGGAATGCCAAGTACATTTCTTCAATCGACTTGAAGAGCGGTTACTGGCAAGTACCTTTGGAGGAACAGAGTAAGCAGCTTACAGCGTTTACAGTTCCTGGAAGAGGGCTGTTCCAGTTCCGGATGATGCCCTTTGGTCTACACTCGGCTGGAGCTACATTTCAGCATCTCCTAGACCGAGTAATTGGGCCGGAATTGGAGCCTTGTGCTTTCTCTTACCTAGACGACGTCATCGTGCTAGGAGAAACGATGGAGGCTCACATGCTAAACCTAGCTAGAGTGTTCAGTAGGCTGAGAGAAGCTGGCTTGATAATCAATCAAGAGAAATGCCAGTTCTTGAAGCGGGAGCTACGCTACCTGGGACACATAGTGACGGAGCAAGGACTCAGGACTGATCCTGAGACGGTGAGAGCGGTAAACGAGTTCCCAACTCCGCAGCGCCTCAGGATGCTCCGGAGTTTTCTGGGGTTGGCGTCCTGGTATAGGAGGTTTGTCCCGAATTTTTCGGACCTTGCAACCCCTCTTCACCGGTTGCTGAAGGTAGGAGTGAAGTGGCACTGGGGACCAGAAGAGGAGAGAGCTTTCCAGGAGATAAAGGGGGCTCTCACTAGATCTCCAGTGCTTACATATCCTCACTTTGAACTACCGCTCACGCTCCAGACAGATGCCTCTGAGTATGGACTAGGGTCTGTGCTTACTCAGGAGGTCGATGGAGAGGAGAAGGTCATCGCCTACGCAAGTAGAGGGCTTAAGGGGGCCGAGCTGAGGTATTCTACCACCGAAAAGGAGTGCCTGGCTGTGATTTTCGCCCTGAGAAAATTCAAGCCGTATATAGAGGGGTATGAGACTACAGTGATTACAGATCACCAGGCTCTAAAGTGGCTTAGAGCTATCCCTAACCCGACAGGAAGGCTAGCAAGGTGGGCCTTAGAGATGCAGCAATACAACTTGGTTATCAAGTATCGAAGAGGGAAGCTAAACGTGGTCCCGGATGCTCTCTCACGAGCGTTGCCAGGAGGCGACGTGCCGGCAAGTCCACAGGAAGGTCAGGAGGAGCCCACAGGAGCAGTAGCTGCCATTGTCATGGAAGACGACAGATGGATAAGGAGGATGAAGAACAACCTACTCCATCATCCACAGAAATACCCCGACTATATGGTAAGGGGTGAGGCATTGTATTGTCACATATGGGCCCGTCAACAACCTCCTGATGCGCCAGAGAGTGATGGCTGGAAGCTATGTATTCCGAGAGGTGCTAGGAGGGAGATACTTCAGCAGAGTCACGATGCCCCGACAGCGGGTCATCAAGGAGTATTCCGGACTTATCACCGGATAGCCTGTCGCTACTATTGGCCAGGCTTGTATGCGGACGTCGCGAAGTATGTAAGGCGCTGTGAGACGTGCATGAGGCATAAGGTGGAGCAGCGACCTCCATACGGACAGATGAACAGCCAGAGGAAGGTGGTGCGACCCTGGGAGACTGTTAGCACCGATATTGTAGGTCCGTTACCTCGCTCGAAAAGGGGGAATGAATACCTGGTGGTATTTCAGGACCAGTTCACGAAGTGGACAGAAGCTCGGCCGCTAGCTCAGGCAGACAGCAATGCCGTAGCGCGAGCTTTGAGGGAGCTAGTCGTCACCAAATTTGGGGTGCCGAAGCTGCTTATATGTGACAATGGAACACAGTATACAAGTAGACTTTTTAAGTCATACTGTAAGGAGAATGGCATCACGTTATTCTACACCCCACCCTACACACCGAGCTGCAACCCTACGGAGAGGGTTAATAGAGTCATGAAGACTATGATACAGCTCTATGTGGGCGAGCACCATGCGGATTGGGATCGCTATGTGGAGGAATTCTGTTTCGCCATGAATACAGCACTACATGTAGGCACTGAGTATACTCCTGCCTTCCTCAACTTCGGAAGAGAGTTGAGAGCACTAGGAGATGCTTGGGGTGAGGAGGAAGACGATCCTCGACAGGAGGATGGAGGCACGAGTCGAGCAGCCCAGCTGAGGAGGTTGCAAGTACTGAAGCGTGCACAGAAGCTCGATTTAGATAACCTAAACGAGGCCTATAATAATACCAGGAGGTATTATAATCTTAGGCGAAGACCACTGGAACTAAGGACAGGCCAGTTGGTGTACAAGAGGGATTATCATCTCTCGTCTGGAGTGAACCAGTTTGCGGCTAAGCTAGCTCCAAAATTTTCCGGGCCTTATGAGGTAGAGAAAATGTTGAGCACTTCTGTAGTGTTGCTGAAAGGAGCTGCTGGTAAAATGCTGACTGTTCACGTGAAGGATATAAAAATCTTGCCGCCCCTTCCCGAGGAGGAAGAGGAGGAAGATGGAGAGGACGGCAGCGGAATGCGAGCCGCCCGCGACGGCCGAGAGGACAATGATGGAGGAGCCAGTGTGGAGGAGAGCGGTGACGGCAGGAGGAATCGAGTAAGCCGGGTGTCGCTGCCCACTCGGCTGATGGAGTATCAAGGAAGAGTAATTCAACAGCAGCAGTAAGGTGAGTGACCAGGAGGAGAAATAACACCAAAATTTGGAGGAAAATACATTTGGAAATATAGCCCGCTTATTTATGGGGTTTGAGATAATTGATAGCATTGGAATAGTTGAAACTAGCCTGATATTGGAGCATGAATTAATTATGTCTCGATTCAGAGAAATATGTAGACATAAGGCCTATATTTAAAGGTAGCATTCATAACAATTTTCTTTCGAGTAAATGGTCCTGTTTAAACAGAGTCGAAATTAAGCTGAGTGGCAACCCAACCATTCTAGTTCAATTAAACAGATAAGCAGCTTCTGGGCTTTTTCTGTTAAGTCGAAAAGTTATTGTTGCTTTTGTTTTCGTCTCCAACAATATCGCCATCTTATTGTCTCAGAGCTCGTAATCCAATTCCCCTTGCCAAGCACGGGTCAAAGAGATGGAATTTGCATCATTTCATTTATCATGTTGTCGTCCACAATTTGTGAACTGTATAACGATAATTAACATTGGAGGAAATTAATTGTCAGATTTTTCTGAATCATATTATTTTGTCCATGAGGTTTTGGATTAAATATTTATTTTGATCATAAAATAAAGCCGGCGATAATTGCTTGGGTCCGTGGTAATTAGTGAATTACGATACAGAAAATAACAGGAGTTATTTTTCTGTGGATAGAAGTATATTATGTTGCAACCGATTATTCATGGTATTTGAATAAGTTGCGTGTGATTGGGCAACCGATTATTCATAGTATTTGAATAAGTTGCATGTGATTGCAACCGATTATTCATGGTATTTGAATAAGTTGCTTGTGATTGTGAGTCATAGTGCACTACAATCGTTCTTGTTGGTTTCAAATTTTGATCAATTTTGCTCCAATATTTTATTGAAAATGAAAATGACCAGAAAATGGTATTACTGAAATGAAATCTTCATTATTTCAACTCGCTCAATTTCATCTCGTTTTGAAAGACACTGGAGCTGTATTGGTATTACAGTAGCCTATGCTTTATTGTGCTATTGTTTTAATTGTGATTTAGTCACGTTCAGTAGACAGGTCCGAGTTTCCCACGGCCTGTGCTTGTAGACATTTTCTGTGGCTATATTTCTATCTTCAATAAAACAATTCTAGTAAGGAATTTTATGAGAAAAGGCTTTGTCATCGTCTCATATAAGAATTGGCATCGGGAAACAGCATTTTTCCTATTATACAGTTCTGCCAGTTGAATCTGAATTTCAGTGCTACGTGCCTGTTGAGCGGTCGACGCATAGCGATAAGATAAAATAGTCAATTTATTTTGTCTACTAAACAGATTATTCTCGTCCGATCCTGCATTGTTTTTCACTTTATTTAATCTAATAATTCCCGTTTATTCCTGTTTTTCCCTGTTTATTGTTGCTTCTCAAACTTCACTCGGTCAGTCTGTTGTGAGCTACCGAGTAGGCAACATCTAGTGACTGGCTATAGCAAAGCGATTTTATTACGAGTGGACTTCGTGATTTTCATCTTTATTTCTCTCATCAACTCTTCTTCAAATAGCGTCTTCGATTTCTAGTTCATTTTTTTTTTTTGGTGCTTTTTCTTGAGGTTCTGGACTTGTGTTTTATTTTCTTCCAAACTTTGTCAACGTCATCCTTGACTTCTCTTCTTCAGCATCACTTATCGTCACTTATTACCTTCCTCCCTATTTACTTCTGCAAATTTTCTCATCAACCAATTTTTTTTGAAGAGAAAATGCCATCTTTCCGGGCCTCTTTCACAGACCAGGTGTTACGGGAGATGGAGCGGCTGTCTCTAACTGGGAAGGCAAGGTTTACGCCTTTCCAAGCGCTACGCACTCGACATGCGAATCGTACCCCAGAAGGACTCCGGGACGTACTGAGGAACTTGAAGAGGGACACCCTCCTCGGGTTTCCTCTGATTCGGGGGGGGAGGTATTGCCCTGGCAGTAGTAAACCGGAAGGAGGCTACCACCACCATCTTGGACCCCGGTCACAAGACCTCGGCGGATGATTATGAGGCCATCCACGCAATCATGGCCAAGTTCTGTCAAGTGAAGAGACTACGCCGCATCACTGGATGGGATGTGCAGTGTTACCAGCACAACCGGGAAGGCCTCATCCGATGGCAATCGGTACGCATCATCGGTCAACAGCTGCTCCGGCTCCTCCAGCAGCGAACTCCGCCGGTAGACAGCTTGGTAGAGGCTGCCTCCAGGGAGTTGTTTGAAGAGTTTCCTGCTCTGCGGACGGGCCGCGACCGCAATATTGTGGTCACGGTGAACCAGCCCGCTCCCCAACCCCTTTCCAGTCCGGTTAGGGCCGAGACTCCAGTGCCATCAACCTCTGCTATCGCTGACACTCCCATGGAAATCCCAGAGGTCCCCACGGAGGATGAAGATGCCTTGCTCGAAGGAGGAGGTGGGGGCTTCTCGATCTCGCCGGCCTACGGAACCCCGGAGGAAGCCGTCCGACCCACGACCCCTCCTTTCGCCGCAACAAGGTCTGCGACCCCGACTCCCCCTACCCCAGTTTGGATACGAGAGAGGGGACTCACTGAGGCTTGGGGAGCAGCCTCCACAGAACCTCGGGAGCATCCGGAAAGTTCCAGCTGCTTTCCTGTCACCAGCAGCCAGCCGTTGACACCTCCCCGTCCCGCCGCTTTCGTCCGCCCTGATGAATCTGAGGTCCTCAAACTTTCCTCCGAGGACGAAGAGGAAGACACCTCGTTGCCACCGGCAGTTCGCCTGTCCACCACCGACTGTGGACGAGGCCTTGCCCTCATCACGATTGGAGATCGGCCTACAGTGAGGAAGGTCACACACCAGTCTTCCGTCCCAGAAAGCACCCTCGCGCCGGGCGCCTGAGGATCTGAGTGCGCCTCCCGGACGGGCGACGGGCTTGGGTCAAGCCGTAAGTGAGCTTCCACGGCGGTTAGGCAGTGCGAGAGCACGGCCATGCAGGGTGCAAGCCCGGCACATGCAGTGCGCAAGCACAGCAGAGCTAGGCAGTGCAAGAGCACGGCCATGCAGGGCGCAAGCCCGGCACATGCAGTGCGCAAGCAAGGCGAAGCTAGGCAGTGCGAGAGCAGGGCCATGCAGGGCGAAAGCCCGGCACATGCAGTGTGCAAGCACATCGAAGCTAGGCAGTGCGAGAGCATGGCCATGCAGGGCGAAAGCCCAGCACACGCAGTGCGCAAGCACGGCACGCAGTGAGCAAGCACGGCATGCAGGGCGAAAGCCCGGCCCGCAGGGCGAAAGCCCGGCAAAGGTAGTGCGCGAGCTTGACCAAAGCAGTGTGGGAACACTGCAGCCAGATTGCGAGCTCGTCCAAACGTCATGCGCAAGCATGACACATCGGTCAGTGAGTTCTGGATTGTCATTACGCGGACGCACACCTTCGCGGTGTGGGAACACCGCGGCAGTGTGAAAACATGGCACGCAGTGCGCAAGCATGGCACGCAGTGCGCAAGCACGGCACGCAGTGCGCAAGCACGGCACGCAGTGCGCAAGCACGGCACGCAGTGCGCAAGCACAGCACGCAGTGCGCAAGCACGGCATGCAGGGCGAAAGAGGCATGGACCGGTTGTCAAGGAGTCAACCTGGCGCCCAGTTTGTGTTCGGTCTATGATGACCGGCAGAGAGGCGGCAGAATGTACTCAGGCATTTGGTACATTCTGTCTGCCGTTTACCCCTTCCATCCTCACCCCCCCCCTCTCCTCCCCCTCTCTTTCCCGCCCTTCCCTCAGTAGGAACAGTGTGTCACGATGTATATCGTAACTAGAGAAAGGAATTGAGTTTAGGGCTCATTTATTTGACGCTCGGCTATCTTTGATAGAATCCGAGGGGTCAACGTTCAAGCCAGCCACTGGCCTACCGCTCAGCGGTGCTGCGCATCCTCTCTCCCCTCCCTCTCGGTCACTGAGGGAGGCTCGAGAAAGGCTAGCAGGAGGCAGTCGAGTTCGGAGAGCCAGGGCGAGCGGTCGAGTGAGGTAAGAAGGAAGCAGCGAGCAGCTAGCAACGTCACAGTACGTCTTGTACTAAAGTGAACTCCGATTTCTTCAGTGACCGGGAGTTGTGTTGAGGCTAAAGACGATTAGCCTCAAACACGGTGAACTCCATTGCTCAACACCCGTTTGGGCGAGTGCTGAACGACATTTAACCCATTTAGACGACGGGCTACCAGTTTCGACCAACGGCGACACGTCAGGTTTGGTCGAAACCTGTCTCCCCATTGGTAGACTACCAGTGGGACATCGAGGCGCAAGAAAACCTCTGGAAAGGTGTGGAAAAACCTTTCCCGCAACTCCGCGACCGATCCGGACCCCAGGAGGACAGCTGGTGCCCGGCAAGTAGGACTTAGGAAAGTCCAGAGTGCGGGCCGCCGCAGCGCACTAATCCAGTGCGGGATCGAGAAAGGACCTCTGGGAAGGTGTGGAAAAACCTTTCCCGCAACTCCGCGACCGATCCGGACCCCAGGAGGACAGCTGGTGTCCGGCAAGTAGGACTTAGGAAAGTCCAGAGCGCGAGCCGCCGCAGCGCACTAATCCAGTGCGGGATCGAGAAAGGACCTCTGGGAAGGTGTGGAAAAACCTTTCCCGTAACTCCGCGACCGATCCGGACCCCAGGAGGACAGCTGGTGTCCGGCAAGTAGGACTTAGGAAAGTCCAGAGCGCGAGCCGCCGCAGCGCACTAATCCAGTGCGGGATCGAGAAAGGACCTCTGGGAAGGTGTGGAGAAACCTTTCCCGCGACTCCGCGACCGATCCGGACCCCAGGAGGACAGCTGGTGCCCGGCAAGTAGGACTTAGGAAAGTCCAGAGTGCGAGCCGCCGCAGCGCACTAATCCAGTGCGGAACCGAAAAAGGACCTCTGGGAAGGTGTGGAAAAACCTTTCCCGCGACTCTGCGACCGATCCGGACCCCAGGAGGACAGCTGGTGTCCGGCAAGTAGGACTTAGGAAAGTCCAGAGCGCAAGCCGCCGCAGCGCACTAATCCAGTGCGGAACCGAAAGAGGACCTCTGGGAAGGCCAGGGAAGGCCTTTACCAGAGCTCCGCGACCAACCCGGACCCCGGGAAGACACCCGGTGCCCAAGGACTAAGACTTAGTCCCGACACGAAGCCCTTTCTCACGACTAACACCGCAAGGTTCCTATTCCCTTCATTCCGCGACCAACCCTGTTTGGCAGTGCGAAAGCACGGCCCCTCTTTCCTAAAAGAGGGAAACATTTCTCCAAAACACTCAAAACCCTGTTTCAACCCCAACTCGAACGAGGGTGGTTGATGGATGCCCCACCAAGACTCCCGTCCCCTGCCGCGGCCCTCCCCAGACGCCGACTGAGTTTAGCCAGCCCAGAGCGACACTGGGAACTCTGATAGAGAAAGGTGTGGGCAAAGATCTACTCAGAACCTGAAAAGTGAATGTAGCCTATGCAATCATAGGGGGAAGTTTGTTTGAAAATGATCTAACAGAGTTTTCAGCATTCAAAAATACAAACCAACCTAGTGAAGGTCGATTCCCTGCCTACTCCCCCCCACAAAAAAAAAACTCGTTACATCATAAAACAACAGACGATGCAAACTATAACACATTTGTGTAATTTAATAGTAGTCCAGTCAACGAAAGATTATAGAAGGAAACGTTTAGAATACAATTTTTGTCCCCACAACACTTCTAATGATAGTAAGTAGGTAAACATTACAAAAGTCCTCACTCCTACCCCCTGTGTTAAGTGGGTGGGGGTTATTGAAAAGTTTCATATTCTGGTTTTTTGCATATATCTTAAACAAATTCGTCTTTCGGAAATTTTTGTCGAATACAAAATTAAAGCTTACGAATTAGCCTACAAGTTTCATCCTTAACATTTTTCCATATGTCTCATAGTTTTCTACTTTCCTAGATATGACCTCTTGAAGGAGTCACATTTTTAAAGAAACCCTTCCGGCTCAGATTTTTTCATCTTTTTGGCCTTATAACTTTTCCACAATTGAATGACAAAAACTGTACCAATCATGAGCCTATAGAGCACCTTATTCTCTTCATGAATCTTTTCATTATTTTACGCATCTCCCCACGATTGTTGCAGCCATTATAGTGTTGAGTGTAGAAACTTCAGTTCAACAACAATAGATCAATTGACAGGGAAATTTGAAGGGAATGTTAGGAACACAATTTTTGACTTCACAGCTTTGTTTTGACTACTTAGAAGGTGAATATATCAAAATTCCTCATCCCTACCCCTTATGCTTAAGGGATGAGGGTGGTTTGAAAGTTTGGTTCTTTCATTCCTGGCTTACACGCATGTATCTTGAGAATAATGCATTTCAGCGACATGATTTACTGAACAAAATTTAAACTAGATAAATTTCCTACAAGTCTTGTACAGTGGAGTTTTGTGATATCTCCTTTATTTTTTTAGATATTCGCTTTTAAAAGTGTGAAATCCTTGAAAATACAGTTTCTCTTACAACTTTTTGCACGGCTCATGACTTAACAAAAAAGCATTGATAAAATGAGTACTGAACGTTGGGTTGTAGAGGATTCAATTCTATTCAATTTGATGTATTATTTCAACATTCTCAATACAGCAATTGGTGGATTCATGGAGTTTCATTGAAATTTCAATTCGTTGATAGTAGAGTTACCACATGGTCCACCAGACCTGGGATATGTTCTATTTCCAAGAGATTTATTTTTCAATTTAAATTTCAATTCGTTAATAGTAGAGTTACTTGTTGATACATGCACCGATATCCATGTTAAATCCAGTTACAGAGTTCCTTTCCAAATCTCCTTGTTTATCTAATCAGTTACTTAGTCTCAATGGCAAGCCCACAAGCCTTGCTTACTATTCGTGTGAAGAAGAAAGAAACTTTGTTTAGCCGTGTTCAACAAGCTTATGACTTGTTGAAGGACATCAATGATCCTAAAATTCAATCTCAATTTTTGATAAGAAGCATATCTATTGAAAATACTGTGAAAGAATATTCTGCACTCTTAGATGAAATCAATGAATTATCTATTCAAGTTGAACCTACTAAAGAACCTGAATATCAATCACTTACCGTTATTGATAATTTATCCTGTGCAATAATAAATTCTCGTGTTAAATTGAATCAAATGAAAAATGAGAAACCGAAGGAGAAAAGTGAACCCTCAACTTCAACCTCTCATTCTCCCCGATTGAACATGATATTACCTCCAACTGAAATAAAACCGTTTGATGGCTCTGATATTTCAGACTGGCCTAGATTCAAAAATATCTTTTCATCATTGGTTGTGGATGATAAATATTATTCTCCTTTCATAAATCTCATATTTTGCATAATTTGTTGAAAGGCGAAGCAGCCAGAGTAGTGAAATCTTTCCAGATAAGTAGTGATTTTCATTTGGCATGGAAAACTCTATGCAAGCGTTATGAAAGTGATAGGGTGCTAGCTAACTACTACGTAAATGAGATTTGGAAAACTAGTTCAATCCCATTTAAACCTTCGTTACAATCGCTTCAAGATTTTCTTGTTAAAGTAGGTGATAGTATTACCACTCTGAAGTCATTGAAAGTTCCCGATTTGGCTGATTATATTTTGTACTCATTGGCTATTCGTCAATTAGACAAAATATCACGTGAATCGTTTGAGCTCGAGGTAGCTGATAAGAGCTTTCCTTCTTGTCAACAGTTGATTGATTTCGTGAATAGGAGAGTTAGATCTTATCAATTATCTGCATGTGATGTGCCGTCTGTTAATGGACAAAAATCTATCGAAAAGCCGAAAAATAAGTCTTTTCAGAAAAAGGTTGTCTTATCTACTCAGGCTAATAACAGCGTTCGAAATAAAAGCAGCTCAGTTACTTGTGAATTGAATGATAGTGCTGAAACAAAATGCTCATTTTGCAACTCAACGAATCATTCGTTATTCAAATGTCCTGCTAACTTGAAAAGAGATCCAAAAGCTAGGAATGAATTTATTAAATCATTGAGAGTCTGTTTCAATTGTTTCTCCAAATTTCATGCTGTACTAAATGCAAGTACATTGTAACCAATGCAAGTCTAAATCATTGTGTTATTGTGGCCGTATGCATAATAAATTACTTCATTATCCTCGTAGTAGTGATAATAGCCGTTCGAATTCTCCTGCTCGTTATCAGAAATCTACTTATAACAACTCTAAAGTTGCTTTGAAATCGAAATCCGTTGATTCGATCACTCAAACTGATAGCACTATGAATGTTGTTGAGAATTCAAATTCTTCTAAGCATTGTGGTATCACTGATAATGTTATTGATAAGTCATCAATTGTTAGTTTAATTCCTAAAACGAGTGTTATTCTAGGTACTGCTCAAGCAGTTATTAAAAATTCATCTGGTTCGTTTATTGGTGTTCGTTAATTGATTGATTCTGGTAGTACTGCCAATTTCATCACAAAAGATCTTGTTATGAAACTTGGTTTATCTGTTCATGATTTTCATCAAAATTTCTCTGGTTTGAATTCCTCGAGTGTAGGGAATTCTTCTGGTGTTGTGAAATGTTTGTTGAAACCTAAGGGCTCAAATCACCCTCGTCTAGAAGCTGAGGCTTACGTGATTGATGAAATAGTTGGTTCATTGCCCCCCATTTATCTCAGTTCGAAAGTGCAAAAATCCAACCTTGCTGATCCTGTGTTCTATGAACAACGTTCCGTTGATCTTCTATTGGGATGTCAGTTATTCAAAAAAATATTACGTCATCATAGTCAAGTCTCATCTAGTGAAGAGTGTTCATTTTGCGTGATTCCTACCGTGTTTGATGACATTATTTTGGGTTAATTTCCAAATCATTCCGGTCTTCTTAATCAGTCATTGACTGCATTAATGACGTGTCCCACCTTTGAGAACTCGTTGAATAATTTGGTTCATAAGTTTTGGGAAAGTGAAGAAATTCCTAATCATAATTTTCCTAGTCCCGATGATGAGTTTTGTGTGAAACATTTTGCTGAAACTCACACGCGTGATACTGAAGGAAGATATGTTGTTCGTCTCCCTTTCAAAGTTGACACTAATCAACTCAAGTTTCATGAATCTCATGATGTTGCTTTAAATCGTTTTCTGTCGTTGGAGCGTCGTATGCTGCGTGATGCTCGTTTGAAATCTGATTGCGTATCATTTATGGAAGAGTATCTTCTTTTGAATCATATGGAAGTTGCTAAAAAACCAGGTAGATATTTTATTCCTTATTTTTGTGTATTCAATCCGTCATCACCTACAACAAAGGTTCGTGTTGTATTAGAATAGAATAGAATAGAATAGAATAGAATAGATTTCATTCCTTTAAGTATAAAAAACTATACAATCGGAAACGTCATAATCTTATAAGCATTACAATGATAATCTTACAATGATAATAAATCTATTTGATGGGTCTGCTAAAAAGAGTCACATTTCGTTGAATCAAGTTCTTCATTCAGGTCCGAAATTGTTAAATGACATATTTGATGTGTTAACAAGATTCAGACTTCACTCATTCGTATTCATGTGTGATGTTACGAAAATGTATCGTGCTATCCTCGTTGATGAAGAAGATCGTTCTTTCCTTCACATATTGTTTCGTAAAGATCCTTCTGATGATATTGTCGTTTATGAGCTCAAAACAATCACATATGGTTTGAAACCATCTGGTTTTCTTGCTCAACGTGCTCTCATTCAACTGGCGAAAGATGAAGGAGATGAATTTCCGTTGGCAGCAGCAGCTATTCGTGATGATATATATCACGACGATTTTCTCACAGGTGCTAATTCGTTGGAAGAAATCTGTGAAATAAAATCACAACTTTGTAATCTTCTAAACTGTGCTCATATCAAGTTGAATAAATGGAGCAGTAATTCTCCTGAGTTCTTGGATTTGATTCGTTCTGAAAACACTCAAGTACCACTTCATATCAGTGATGAACCTAATTCAAATGTGAAAGTTCTTGGCATAATGTGGAACCCAACTACTGATTGTTTTCATATTAAAGTCTCCATTCCAGAGTTTCAAAAGAAAAACTCCAAGCGCACTGTTCTGTCCGTTATCGCGCGTCTGTATGACCCTCTCGGTTTTATAGCTCCAGTAATATTAAAAATGGAATGTTTTTTACAAGAGCTGTGGAAGTTGGACATCGATTGGGATACGCCGATTCCTGTTGACTACAACGAATACTGAAACGAGCTGATGAGAGAGCTTCCTGCTCTAAGTTCAATTTCAATTCCTCGATGCATTTATGGCGATGATTTTTCTTGTCAAATACTTGGGTTTTTCGACGCATCGCAGAAAGGGATCTGTGCTTGTATCTTCTTGAGAGTTGTGTCATCAGAATCTACGGTGAAATGCTTCCTGTTGAAAGCTAAAACTAAAGTTGCGTCGTTGAAAACTCTGTCTATTCCTCAATTAGAGCTTCGTTGTTGCTTTCGCGATTGTATGTTTCAGTCCTTCCTTCACTGGAAAAAATCAATCTTCAATCTACCTTTCTGTTCAGTGATTCAACTATTGTTTTATCTTGGTTGCATATACCTCCTTACAAGTTGCAAACGTTTGTTGCAAATCGTGTTGTGAGAATATTAGAGTTGACTAATATTTCAGATTGGAACCACATTGGTACTGATTTCAATATTGCCGATCTTGGTTCAAGAGGCTTCTCTCCCCAAAACTTGTGCAATTCGCAAGATTGGTTCAATCGTGGTGTTCTAATTCGTTGTCATGTTGGCCGTTGTCATCTATGACTTACCCTGCTACTGAAATTCTGCCTGATGTGAAACAAAATAAAGGTGTTGTTTTGAATATCACTGAAGAGACTGCTGTTATTCAGATAGCACGTTTCTCCTCATACATGAGATTGTTACGTTCCTGTGCTTATGTTTTACGTTTCGTGAATAACTGTAAAGCATCAATTAGTGATGTCTGTCGTGAATCAGGCGCACTTAGTGTTCAAGAGTTGAAATGTGCACAAATTTATTGTGTTAAAATTGTTCAAAAGTGTCATTTCAATCGTGAACTCGACCTATTGAAAGAGGGTAAACCTTGTGATAAGAGTTTCCGAATATTGTCTGTATTCTTGGATTGTGATGGTGTGATTCGTGTTGCTGGCAGATTGGTAAATAGTGCTTTAGGATATGAAGTCAAGCATCCTTGTTTGATACATAAAGACATTCATTTTACTAAACTCCTCATTGAGTATTATCATATTTCTCATCTTCATGCTGGACCAAGAATAGTGTGTGCTCTCATTCAGCGTTATTTTTGGATTGTTGGAGCACACAGTGTTATCAGAAATGTGATTTTCAATTGTACTCGTTGCCGTTTATTCAATGCAACTCCTGTTGCTCCCATCATGGGTGATCTTCCCAGTGCTCCCTTTCTGAAGGCTGTGTTCGATCTAGCTGGTCCTTTCACTGTCAAAGGGAGTATTCGGCCCAAAGCTCGTACGTACAAGGCATACTTTGCACTGTTTGTCTGTCTGGCAACAAAAGCTTGTCACATTGAGGTGCTTACAAGTCTTCCATCCGAAGAGTTTATTAACACTCTCCATCGTTTTGTTTCTAGGCGTGGATTGCCTAAAGAAATATTCTGTGATCAAGGGACGAATTTCAAAGGTGCTGCTCGACAATTGAAGGAAATTGTTGAATTTCTCAGATCATCAGAAAATCAATCCAACGTCTGTGATGCGATGTCATGTAAAAGCATCCAATTTCGTTTTAATATTCCACATGCTCCTTTCATTAATGGAATCTGTGAGTCTAATATTAAAAATGTGAAATTCCATTTGTTTCGTGAAGTGGGAAATTCGGTCCTAACTATTGTTATTTTCACTCTGTTGGTGAAAATTGAGGCGATACTCAATTCGAGACCGTTGTATGCGCTCTCTTGATCTCCTGATGACTACGAGGCGCTGACTCCCGGACATTTCCTTGTTCATCGCCCTCTGTTGGCGGTTCCTGAAATTGACGTGAGTGATGTCAACGAGCACTGTCTCGTTGGGAAAAGGTTAATCGCTTCACTCAGAGATTGTGGAAGAAGTGGGAGAGTGAATACCTCCACACTCTTCAACAGAAGAATAAGTGGTTTGAGAGTGACACAAACCTTCAGGTAGGGCAGTTAGTATGGATTAAAGAAGACAATTCATCACCCTTATCATACCCGTTAGGTAGAGTCACCCAAATCATAAGTGATGCTAAGGGTGTTGTGCACTCAGCTCACGTGAAAACTAACTCTGGTGAGTATGTTAGGCCAGTTAGGAAACTTGCCCCCATACTTCCCTATTAGTTTAACCCACACACCAAGTTTTCCGTTTTCCTTTCCTATTCCTTCTTCCCTTAGTTTTTACTTTCCTACCGTTCAGTGCTTGTTGTTCTGTTTTTTCTTTTACTTTTAAAATTTAGTTTTTTTGAGTTTATGTTCTTGGAAATGGGGCATTCCAAGGCGGGCGGAGATGGTGGATTCACGGAGGATCGGCAGCCTTGATTGTGGGTTGATTAGTTTGTGCTTTCCTCCCCTTCCCCCTCTCCCAAAGAGGCAAGATAACCTCTCTCCCTCACCCCTCCTTCATCCTCCCCGTTTATCTTTCAAACCAGCACTTCAAGAAGCGTGGTCGAGAAGTCAACATCGTGTCATTCCGTTTCTCCTGTTTCTGTGGCGTTCGAGCTGAACGCAATTACCTCATTTCGTTTTGTGATATATGTACAATATCATATAGGCCTACGCATAAAGACAGGATATCGTCAGCAGTAACTTCTACACACGAGATACAGTCCACTTCCTCGCCAGTTCCAAGGTTAGTGCAAATTAGGGACTTACTTTTGGGGCTGTCGACGTTTTCGTGAATTAAATTTCAACTGTACCCCAATCCATAGGTTTGGGGACAGGACGGGATGACCAGCAATAATTGATCATTTATCAATGTAATTTGAACACAATATCTGGAACACAATTTTTGATTCTGCAGATACATTAAGACTAGTTAGGAGCTGAACATATTGGAAAACCTCATCCCTAAACCATGTGCTACAGGTGAAGTACCGACAAGTTGACACTTGATGCTGTATTGACAATTTGACACTCAACACTGAAGCTGCTATAACAATTGATGGAAATCATAAAATGGTTAAATAATCCATCAATTTAAAGAGAATTTTCTCTCTCCAATTTGATAAGACTTGACCACCTCTGTTGAGGAAAGTCAATTGGAGGATGAAAAGATGAGGATTTCTTTATTTTACATGCTGAACTTAATATAATTGAAAAGTCATTTATTGACATAAAACATTTTAAAATGAATGGCCAACGTCACAACAATTTTAAAGTTACATTATTTATAAGCTTCAGACAATAGAAAAAGGTTACATAGTATGATGATTAGTCCAATCAAAAGTTATATCAAAGAGTTATATCAAAATTTACCTTCTTATAATTATAATCTAGGAAGTTGATTTCAATTTCAAAAATCGGCAACTTTATATAAACCTTCATCCTTAAAGATATTTTTACTGTGTTTTTGAAAACTATACCCTAAAGATCTCTAACAATTACTATATATAATCAGTCATATAATTTTGTACCTGTTTAAAGACACCACCCTTCTTCGAGATCTAAGATTCAGTTCTAAGGAATGATCCTGTATTTATAACTCGCACTTTGCACTCGGCAGGGGGCTTCGCCCCCGGCACCACTGAAAATGTTTTTGTGGTTTAAAAATCATGTTTGGTTGAAACCTTTTCTTTCGATAGAATTATCCAATAAAACGTTAGATAATTCTGAATTTATTCCAACTCTTCTCTCATGAATTATACGAAAGTCATTGTTTCGAAGAAGTAGTTGCCATGAAACTGAGAGACAAGGAAGAAGATAGGGAATGGTATTGAATAGAAAGAGATGGAGAAACAACAGCCAGCAGGTAGTGTGCCATCCAGGATAGGGTCGGTTGCACAAAAGTCAAACTTTAACCATGATTGAATACTATGTGAAGAGAAGCATTCTTTTCAAAAAAGACTTCCCTAATTGGTTCTTTTGGCATTTGATCATGATTAAAACTCAACAGGTTATTGTGCAACTGGGAAAATGCGTTTGCTCAATTTGAAGTAATCATAAAATATCTTGTGATTTATAATTAGATTTCCTATTGAATAGGTCAAAGGCCTATTCATACAGCAACCACATAGTACAAATTGTATTATTGTATTATGTGGTCGCTGTATTCATAGGCCTAAGAAGTCTTGCTGCCCTGACAACTACCTGTTCATTGGAATAGAAACTAGTTTTCATATTTTCAACCATGGAATCTTTAGTTAACTCAACCAATACGAAAATAATTACTTTCTATGTGACAATAGGAAACATGAAAATAATAAACATGTCATTACCACGAAGCTATGAAAAGTGTGAGAAGCTTATTTTTCTTGTAGAAATCGTTTTGTTAAATTATTCATAAATACAATTTAACGTTGTACACTGGAAAGTAAAATGATAATGATAATAAGGCAAATAGGTACTCCACATTTGATACCCACATGTTCTCCAATGATAATATGTAATCACACAACACAAGATAAGGTTTTTTAATAGAAAATACAATAAAGGCAAATTATTATTCCACATTTGATATGTGAATGTTCTTCAAAGATAGCCGACTATGTGATTACACAATAGGTAGCCTACACAACACACAGATGAAATTGGGAATAATACATGAGGCTAATTGGATAAAATTACTCTATCTGACGTTATTTTTTAATGAATAACGATTTGCCTGGCTTGGCTGCAATCGGTAAAGCATGAGTGTAAAAAATATACAGATCTGGTTGTGGTTTTTAGAACACAACTTCGGTAAAATCCTTATAGGCTCGCTCAGGAGCTCTTGCAATCCATTGCTCTTGGACAATTTATAGAAATCTTTGGAAGGTATTATTTCCAGAGATTTAATTAACAATGCAATATATTGTTGTGTAAACCAACTTATTCTATTACTGATAAAATCGGATGGTAACTCTCTTAATAATTCAATACTGATAATTATTAAGAATAAGAATAAGAATAAGAATACTTTTATTCCATTAAGGCAATATACAATGCAATAGGAAACGTCAATAAATATAACAAGAAGTCAATAAACATCAATAAAACTATCACAAGAAAAAATAACAAACATTATAAAAATATGATTTAGGGGATATAAAGCACTATGAGAATTAATAAAAGCAGACCTAATACAAGAGAAATGACATATCAATTCTTAAGTCTAAAAATAATCTAGCACGGGCAGATGAATGAACCCAGAAAAGGAATAAATGGGATTCTTTAAAAGGAGATTCTCCAATCTTTTCTTGAATGAAGCAAGTGGTAGTTCCCTAACAGTGATAGGGAGGATATTGAAAAGTTTCAGCGATAAGTGTCCAGGACTTGTCAATATTTTACTTAATCTTGTATAGGGCACGTCTATTCTGATCCTATTCCTTGTATTGTAGCTGTGAATGTCCTCTCTACAATGATGGTTGTCAATATTTTTCCTTACATTCATTAAGAATTTGAAAGCCACCATCCCATAAATAGTCATAATATTTTCACTTATGAATAGTGGCTTACAGTGCTCTAGATAAGCTGCACCAGAAATAATACGCTCTTTTATTAAATAGATATGAGATTTGTCCTGCGTGGTGTTGGGGAATAAAATAAATGGTACACCATAAAAAACTTGATACATATATTGTACGAATAAATATTAAAGTTGGATAAATATGGAAATATATAGAGCAACAAACACACACAATAAATACAAGAATAAATATATCAAATACGGTATCACAGACTGGTACACTACTTTTTAGCTCTTTAGAACGAAATGTTACCATGTGCTTTTTCAATTCATTGATAATATGCATTTATTTGTATGCAGCTTAGGTATCGACTTGCTGTTGCTTGTCGATTTAGAAAATCTCACTTTATATCTTCTTTCCAAAAATCACAAATTAATAAATTGATAAATCATAGATTATAAATATATTAATTTTGTGCAGTTTTCAGTATATTTCTCAATAATATATATATATATATATATATATATATATATATATATATATATATATATATATATATATATATATATATATTATATATATATATATATTAATTATATATATATATATATTATATATATTATATATTAATTATATTTATATAATATATAATTATATATATTATATATATTATATATATATATATATAATTATATATTAATTATATTTAATATATATATATATATATCAGGGCGTAAGGTTCGGCCTCTGATGGAAATAGATCAATCAATTTATCCAGTGAACAAGAGCTACATTATATCATTACAAATTATTAAATAGAATCAATGATTGAGTGAGCGTTTGTATGACAAGATTAAAATTTAATATTCCTTTAATTTGTGTACCTTTGGATATGTAAATTGACATACTCTTATTTAATAAAATATATTTCTTATACCTTCTTAAGACTTGCACAAGTTTTGTATTAATTTTCAATATTTATGACCTTTCCGACGAGCTAGCTTTTATATTATGTTTCACTCGAAGCACTGAGGGCGCCCTAACTTATATATTTCGATGATATATCACTCACTTGCTGAATTTTTATAAGCTGTTGGCAGCGATCCGAATTTCCTGGTAGTCCTGCATTTTTGGTGGCCGAAGTCGTCTTCTTCGAGGGATTAAATAGATATTTAAGTGACTTTCGCTTTAATGCAGCATCACTAAGTCTTATGAAAAATTAATAAATGAATTTAAGCTTTAAGTCTTCAAAAAGTACAATGTAATAAAGGGTCTTGTGCTCTACAAATTTTAGTGTTATTCCATAGTGGTGTCTGGCAGGCAAGTGGGCAGGTTCTACTTTTATTTCTACAATTTTCATTTCCGACTTACAAATTTACATAAATTTAAATAATTCGCTACTACGCCATTTAAAGGTTCAAATAGTCCATGCCAATCTACTAAACCATTACTTATATCCCAGGTCTGATACCTTATATTTTCTCGGACCATATCCGATACATAAACTGAGTAATAAAAATTTATAAAATCTTATCATTCATAGAAATATCTATGAATACATTTCAATCGGCTCTCTATTGCCGCCCATCGATTACTGCAATTTGATTGGTTCATGCAAATTCACTACTGTATACATGCGCCTAGGAATATCCTACTTCCTTAATACTCTGATTTATTTTTATTTGGTGGTTTAAGTATATTTATTACATATAATAGATTTTTATAAGGTTTATAAGTTGTTTCTCCCTCTACAACAATTAGCCATGTGCTTTTTTAAAGTCCTCCAGTTGCATACCATTTGTTTACAATAAATTTTTGTCAAGTTGTCTGGCTAGATTTTACGTTATGCGACTTGATCGATCATTAGGTCGCCGATCAGTAGGTATTTTAAGCCCAACCTCAAATTTTCCAATACTTTATATAATATAATATAAGTAGCAAATAACTTTCTTTTTCTATTCGGCTGTTCTAATTTTAGCCGCGATACCTGTTATTATCTAATCTTTTAATAATCGTTATTGCATTTGGCAATACTAGACTAGCTATTTCACTTCAGACCTATAAAATTCTCCCAAATAGGGATTTTGTTTACTCATCAGATTTTAATATGTTACATCTATTATTACATTACTGAATTGACATTGATTTAAACAGAATTGTCTTTAGCAAGTAAATATAGATTAACATAACGTTATTCGAGGGGAGAATGATTGTATCTGAAGTTCTAGACAGTTTTCTTGCACTTAGAGGAAGATATAATTTTCAATGTAGGCTATTAACTTTTTGGAATGGAACATTCAAGGGTCAAACTATGCAATATTTACATTAAAAGGACAATATCGTTTTGAGTGAACCAATGTTTGCAATGAAACAAAGAGCTTAACGAAGCACGAAGCTTATCTCTTGTCAGTATCCTAAAATTAACAAGTTCTAGCCCGAGGGAACTTACCAGTTTCTACAGTACTATTATCACCCTCCTGACTATTTCTAACCAATCCACTATTCGTCTCATTTCGTTTTTTTTTTTTTTTTGGTCTCATTTCATTGTTGCAGTACAATGAATACGGAATACTGTTCTGGTTTCTCAAGTGATCATATTTTTTTTTTATTTATTTAGGAACTTCGGCCGAAGGATATAGAATATTTGCAGTAGAAACACTTTACTTACATGGGTTACTATTGTTCAAATTAATAAAAACAATATACAAATCATGTAGTACCCTTCATTATTAAAGACTTTAAAAAATAAGGATAATATGAAAAAAAAAGGAATTTCCTCTTTTTTGGAAATGAATACAGATGATAATATAATTTTTTTATTGTCTCTCCTGAAAATTACTCATGGTAACCTTTTTAGCACAAGATATCAAGTTTATGTAAAAATCGTGAAATATATAAAAATATATAGGTCTACTAACAATATATTTGTACAAGTTATTTGCTTTTCAGAAAATAGATCTCTAGTTCTATTTCAAATTCAAATTCTATTTGGCATTTGTTGCTTTTGTACTTTTTGAAATATACACAGGCTGATATTGTCACTGCCTGAATTCAGTAGATTTATTTCAAGTGTTTAAATATATGAGGTATAAACATTATTTAATAGCACCAATATTTAGTTTTCATAAAAATAGATTTCTAATTGTATTATTATTCTAAACTATAAATTGTATAAATTTCCAATTGACAGTCTTCTCACAACAATATTCAACAGTAAAACAGACAATATTCATAGAAGAGGCAAGTTGAAAAGTCAAGAGTTCAAGAGTCTTGTGGTGAGGATAAAATGTATTGAAAAAATAAATTTTTCTCAAATACAGTAGACAAGGAGATAATTCTTGACATCTATATACTTGATACGCTATATATATATATATAATATATATATATATATATATATATTATATATATATATATATATATATATACTTGAAACTAAATGATAAATATTCAGTTTTATTTATATCAAGAGTAAGGCTATTACAGTTTATTAAAGTCATTAACACGAATGGAAAGTGGAAATTCTGCAAGTAAAATTAATAAGACTCTTACAAATAAGCCAGGAAACTATGGAACAGTCCAAGAAATCCTTCTTAATGATAATTTTTTTCAAAGATTAACAGTGAATTGAGGAACCCTCCCATAGAGGCGGTGGGAACTAAAAAACATAAATATAGAAGTAGGGAAAATGATACTATTGAGGCAAGAAGCAGGTTGACAAAATATGGTGTAATCTTCCATCAAAACATCCAGCACTTGGAGTCAAGAATAGACTCCCTAATGATCACATTGTAGGAATTAAAACCGGATATCGTAATAGTAACCAAACATAAATTAGATGAAAATGAAATTCAATTAAAGAATCAAAATACCAGGATATTCCTGTATGAGTTGGTAGTTGAGGAAGTCGTTTAAGGGGGAAGGCGTTCTAATATTAGCATCTTAAGAACTGGTTGAATGCAAAAACATTATGGTAAAGGCAATAAACGTTATTAATAAGGACAAAATCTTTGAAACCAAACATTTACGATAGAAATAGAAAAAGGTAAGATAGGTAAGAAAAATACATTGTAGCTGGATTGTATAGAACTCATTCAGAGAATATAGACGTGTTTCTTGATAAATTTATCATGAGAAATTTAGCTAGGATTTATCATGAGAAATGTCAGACACTTCACATACATTGATTCAATCAAGATGCTGTATCTGGCCCTGGTGAGAAGTAGACTTGAGTATTGCGCAGTTGTTTGGAGTCCTTATCAAGAGATATTATATTAGTAGTATCGAACGCATACAAAATAAATTCCTCAGATTCATGTATTACAAGAAGCATGGACATTCATGCCCGTATGACTTTTCTATGAGGTGTCTGAGATTCAGTTTTCAAATTATGTCATTGAAGAACAGGCGGGATTTCGTATCATTAATTGTTCTATTTAAAATATTGAATAATCATTTAGACATTCCGATTATTATCGAACTCTTTAGTATCTTTGTTCCGTTAAATAGACCTAGATTGAATATGTTTTTTGCTTTGGATAGAATATACACTGTACATCATGCAAATTGCTTCTTACAAAAAAAAACTGTTAGATTGTACAATTCTTTGAATACGATTCTAGATATATTCGCTGATAATTTGCGCAATTTTAGTGAACAATGTTATCAAGCTCTTAAATTATAAATGCTTAATCAATTTTCAGACCATAAAAATTTAAATTTCATATTCTTCTTCTTAAAATAAGCTTGCTACCTATTCTCTTTTTTCAATTAGCCTTTTTTCCTTCAGTCTTTTTTCTATTTCCTATTGTGTCTTGTGTTATTTCCTATTTATAATCTTTCTTCCAAACTATTTTTATTGCTATTTCTCGTTTTTTTCTCTCTAATTTCTCTACTAATTTAGTTTCAGTTTGTGTAAACAGTTGATTTTCAATGAGGCTTGTTTTGGCATAAAGCTGTAAGCCTCTATATGTTGTTGTAATTTTTCTATTGATGTAAATAAATAAATTGAATAGATTTTCAATAGAAATTAGCAAAATTAACCAGAATGTTGTAATAGGAGGAGATTTCAATGTGGATGTTTTGAGGGAGGGTGAAAAGGGATCGGATTTTATAAATTTTATGAATAAGAATGGATTTTGACATACTATAGAAACACCTACTAGAATAACTGAAACTTGTGAATCTGCAATTGCCCTAGTGGAAGAGATCCATACAAATTGATAGAAAAACTCTATTGATATCAATATATGCTAATGGATATCAATAGAAATCCATGGATACCAATAGGTAAATACAGTCAATGAACTTATATTGATATCACTACAAGTTTAGTGATATCAATAGAAGTTCATGGATACCAATAGAAATCATGGTAAATACAGTCAATGAACTTATATTGATATCACTGCAAGTTTAGTGATATCCACAGAGGCTCATGGATATCAATAGAAATCCATGGATACCAATAGAAATCAGGGTGAATACAGTTAATGAACTTATATTGATATCACTACAAGTTTAGTGATATCAATAGGAGTCTATGGATTGCGGTAATTTTAAATGCAGTTTAAAACTGAATAATTTTGGCAGATTTTCAATTTTCCCGAAACAATGTATTTTTGATGACTGATTCGGGTGTAGAAGTTAATTTCCAGCACTTTTTGTCTTATGTGAAAATCCTGTCAGACGTGCCGTTAACGTGCTACTGACGTTTAAAATTTAAAAAAAAATTTGGTTCATCATGCAAAATTCTGAAAAAATTCATGGACGTTTCTGTTCATATTATCAACCTTGTCCTAGAATTTAAAATGATTCCATTCAAAATTGGAAAAGTAATAACACTATTTCAATTTAGATCACAGTTTATGAGGAAAATCATGCAGTATCCGAAATTACTCACACAGACTTTGAAATGATTTTTGGTGTTTCAATTCAAATAATAACAACCTACTATTTTATCGTTTCCAACATTATTCCAGTGTCAAGCACAAAATGTCCCCCCATGAAAAATCAATAATCTCCACCTGAAATTAATATCAAATATTTTAATAACAGTAACATTGTCAATAATTTTGAAATTGCCACTATGGTATCGAATGAAAATATTGATATATTATCAATAACATTGATACTGTGAAATGGAAATATCAAAGTCTTAACAATCGATATATCAAACTAATTCTAACTTTTTTCCCGGGGAAAACTGATTTTATTGCATTCAAAAATGTAGAAATCAGGATTGTATTCTACTTTTACTTATTTAAACTATGTAATTTGAATAACGCATTTCCAAACAAAGATGTAGATGACATTTGAGAATATGTAATTATTAATAGTCGATAATTATTATTTATCAATGTATTGATAATATTATATCAACATCTTGGGTCTATCGATAGAATGATCTTGTGCACAAGCACAAGCACAATAAATTTTGAAAAGGACCAACAGTTTTTCGAATGAGTTTCGTAGTATGTAATTTGTGATTTTATCCAGGAAATAATAGGTAAGTCGAGTGATTTTGTTTTTATTGATGTACCATAAAATGAAAGAATAAATTTATTATAGGTCTAAATACTTATATATTAAATGATAATCTTTTCAAAAGACTATTATAGGCCACGCATAAACATAACCTTATAACACAACACTGGATACCGTTTTATTTAAGGCATAACTTAATAATAATAAGAGAAAAGCCTCTTGAATTTATCATTTCTGGAAATAAGATGATTATTATTCTAGGCAGACACATTCCAGGGTTATATGCTGGTACATATAAATTTAAATGTGTAACAAAACTTTTTTTTAGCCTAGCCTAAGTAATTGAAGTTACCACAAACTAATCTACACTCATGTTATTATAATGAACTTAATATCAATAATATATGACTGTGGATTGATAGATTACAATTTATTCAGTTGTTTTCTGGACTGGCATCAGGCTTTATTTAAACTTTTTCCAGCAAGCAATTGATTCATTTATTTATATTAACAGCTTTATATCTTATTCCAATCAGAAAAACTATTGGTGTAGTCCTCTCATTTTAGCAATATATATTTCATATAATAAGAAAGAGTGAGACTGTGTGTTTGCAACATGTGTGTTTTTCCAATTTTCTAGTCAAAAAATATAATTTGAAATATGTTTAATTATAAGTAAACTTTTATTTCATCTCTAATAGGAGCTGTGGTGATGAAATTTTCCAACACAAAAGAAAAATAGATAGAAGCAGTATGGTAATCAAATACTGTCTGAAGTCTCCAAAAACTTGGTTTACCAGCAAAGAGAAATCTAAGTAAGTCTCAATTTTGATTAATTTAAAACAGAATATGAAGTCAAACAATTTTTTTCTATGGGTGATGTCCACATGAGCTCTAGGCTTGTGCTAATCATTATAAGTTAGTAATCATACCGGGTGAGTCATATGTAAGGGAACCTTTCAATAAATTAGAGACTGTTGTTGATATAATACTGTAGCTTTCAGGATATGTTACTGGTCAAATACTCTAACTCTTGACGTATGGTACAACTGAATTTCAACCCCTTCATAAGGGGTTGACTAGGTTCAGAATGTATAATATGGTGACTCAATAGTTTTAACTGGAAAATTTCAATGTAAACACCTTTTGTGTGGTACATTATTTTAAAGGGCTTTATAAAACAAGGAACATAACATCAATTAAAATGTACTATGAAACTTGAATCCAAAACGATGGCTGATTGAAGTTACAGTTTGTAAAGAAATGAGGGGTTATAACTCAAATATTTTTAATGTAAACACCCATTGTGTGATACATCATTATAAAGGCCTTTTTAAAACTAGAAACATGACATCAATAAGAATCTATGATACTTTTTTCCAAAATGGCGGCTGATTAAATTTTATCAATTATTTCTTTAAAAACCAAAACTTCAATCAGCCGCCATTTTGGATTAAGTATCATAGAAGATTTTTATTGATTTTATCTTTCTCGTTTTGAGAAGGCTTTTAAGATAATACACAATGGGTATTTACATTCAAAATCTTTGTTTTACAACCCCCAAGTCACCACCTTATGAGGAGTTGAAATTCAGTTGTATGTCAAAAGGTGGAGTATTCGACCAATAACTTATCCTGAAAGTTACAGTATTATATCTACAACAGTCTCCAACTTATTGCAGGGTTGAAGACTGTGATGTTTTGAAAATAAATTCAATTTTAATAAAAATTATTGTTGTTTCACCATTTTATTAAAGCAAAAATCTCCCTATTGGACATCCAGACATTTATGGTTTTTTTCCCATTGGTGATGCAAAGCTAATACAAGCAAATGGCTGATACAAAGTCCAACAGCTGAAAAAAGAAGCTTACATGAAACATTTTTGAAATTTGTCAGCTGTTGAATGATTACAAATGGAAATGAGCTTTCTTTTTGTAATTATAGTGTCCAGCTGTTAGATTGCATATATCACTACTTACCAAAGTTAGTAGACAGAGTTAGTCTGTCTACTAACGTTGACTACTTACTAGGAAAAATCCATTTGTCTGAATAGGACTTTATAGTTGAATGAATTTTTATTCAGTTTTGTGTAAAATTATTGTAAAGTTAGGGTAGAGAATTTACTTCACATTATATTGTGGTTATTCAAAAGTTTTATAAGATTTATAGTTTTTTAATGTGAAAATAGAGAATTGAAAAGGTTATTCATTCAGAATAATTAAGATAATCCTTCTCCATCTTTTCACAATAAAATATTGTAAAAATGTATTTTAAAAACGTTATTTTCATGTGAATTTTTGGAAATTTTCATGTGAAAGAAATGACCAAATGTGGGACAAGACATGTGGAAAAAACCGTTTCATTCATGTTCTTTTCTGGGAGTTCAGTATAATGTGAAAATGTAGAAACAAAAAAAAAAAACGTTATTTTCAAGTTTCAGTTTCACGTACTTTTCACGTGAAAAGTTGGAACATTTACACATTTTTTCACGTGAAAAAATGTGATCTTTTCCACCAGAATATGACGTTATAATGTAAAACTGTGAGGACATAATTTTCACGTGAAAAAAACGTTCTTGTGTTATCTTGGACTTTCCTTTCAGGAGAGGGAGAGTCATGCATATTTAAATACATTTTTAGGTTATTAAATAAATTAATTTGCTAGCAGATTAATTCAGGAAATAAAATCCTTATTTTCTTATTTGTAAAGATTGTATACTTAGAACTGTTATTTGTTCTAGAAATGTTCAAACACCGGATCCTGGAGGAAAATGTGAATGCTCCAAAAATTGAGATTAAATTGAGGTGCAGTAACATAAACCAGTATGTAGCTCAAAAAATTGCTACTTTAAACAGGAAGAGATTTAAGTATTCTGGAGCACCACAATAAGGACCTTTCTTAATAGATAAATGACATGCATAAAGTTATTTTAATAAACAAACTTCTCACATTATTTATGTCTTAGCTATTTAAATCCCTTAATTTTTCATCAATATATCAATAGACATCTATTCACTGAATCCAACTCACTTATATTAATTATAGATAATTAAACAGGTATACTCTCTTGTCTGATGCCAGTTGCAGCTGGGTTATAATATTATAATCCTTGCAAATGTTATCTTCATCCTAATCTGCTCTCCTAGATTTAAAAGAGGATTTTTTCTATAAAGGAGACAGGCTGCTTATAGATGGCTATTGATCTGTATTGATATCAATACAGCTGGTTATGTATTGATATCCATGGCTATCTATTGATGTGTATTGATATCATTAGGTATTTGGGCCAATACATATCCATGGAAATGTATTGATATCAATACAGCTGGCTATGTATTGATATCCATGGCTACCTATTGATGTGTATTGATATCATAAGGTATTTGGGCCAATACATATCCATGGAAATGTATTGATGTGTATTGATATCAATACAGCTGGTTACATATTGATATCCATGGATATGTATTGATGTGTATTGATATCAATAGGTATTTGGGCCAGTACACATCAATACATATCCATGGAAATGTATTGATGTTTATTGATATCAATACAGCTGGTTATGTATTGATATCCATGGATATGTATTGATATCAATAGGTATTTGGGCCAATACACATCAATACATATCCATGGATACCTATTGATGTGTATTGGCCCAAATACCTATTGATATCAATACATTTTTTTTTATTGATCTCTATTGATAACTTCCACTAGGGTGACAATTCCATGACCAGTCTCAACAAAACTTCTATTAAAGTGGAATGTTTGATAACGGCTCTATCAGACCACGATGGACAAATATTTCATATTTTGAACACCAATAATACTTGTAAAAGTTTAAAGACTAAAACAATGGGTAGGAAGTATGGGAAGTCCCAAATTCAGCGCTTTATAAATGATCTAGATTAATTGGATTGGACTGAACTTTGTCAGAGTCCTGTAGAAAACAAATTTCCATACTTTTACAATTTGCTCAAATAATATTTTGATCTTCACTTTCCTTTTGGTAGAATAGTAAGAGCTGAACAAAGTAGTAATAGGTTGATTGATAATGAGATTGTCGACGAACATGAAAGGCTTATTGAAATGCATCAGCGATACAGGAAAGACCAAAGTGATATAAACTTAAAGAAAACTATAAAAGCACATAAAAAACATCTAAAAAAATTATCCTCTATAAAACAAAAAATTATATTGACCGAAAAGTTAAAAATTCAACAAGCAATAAGAATAATTCTAAATCTTAATAGATAGCAATCATGAAAGTCATTTTTCAGCGAGTTGAAGTTCATGTTGGTGTACATCCTGCACATTTGTAGGACAATATCATTGAAATAAGTAATGAATCTAAATTCCCATGGCAAGTAGTAGATATACATAATAGTATTATTATTATTATTAAATTATAATATAATAATTAATACACTTGAGTGGATCACATTTTTTTGGTTCAGTCAATTAGAAAACACCATGAGAAAGACAATATCGAATTATATGTACACGAGATAGAAAATAAACGAATTAAGAATTGCAACGCACACACACACACACACACACACACACACACACACACACACACACACACACACACACACATACACACACACAGGGAAATATTTTTGGTAATGAGTTAGAGAGTCCTCATCAATCTGCCCACCAGGCTCATACAATATGGGCACCTGATTGGAAGCCGCACATCCTCCAGCTCAATCCCCCCCCACAATTTCAAAATACGTTGGGGTGTTTAGGATTGTGCCGCAGCAGTCGGCGCAACCTGCCCAGTGGCCACAAGGCACCACAATTCGGGTGGCCCTATTTGTCTGGCAGTATGTGCATTGAGGGTCCAGATTGGTGAGCGGGGCAGTAGCCTCTCTCTCTGCTAGATCGGCTTCCAGCTCCCTCAATTGTTCCGCCACAAACTCCGGTGGCGGGCAGTCTTGGATACCATCAAATTGCAATACAACCCTCTCCAGCCGGTAGCAAATTGAATAAAAAATATCATAGAGATTTACAATTTATTGATGAAAATATAAACACATCGAAGAATGCGTTTTTACATTGCGGGTACAAGTCCAGGCAATGAATGCTCAAAAACGTTTATAGAAGGGAAAGTTAGGAAGACAATTTTTGACCCCGCGGATCTCTTTAGGGTAGTAAGGTGGTGAACATATCGAAAGTCCTCATCTCTACCCACTGTGCTGAGGGGGTGGTGGTGGTGGTGGTGGTTCAAAAGTACATTTTTTTGGTTTCTTGCATATAACTTGAAAACTATACATCTTACGGACATGACTATACAATAAAACATTGAAGCTTACATAATTCCCTACAATAATTATTCTTTCCACGACTTTTTCTATACCTCCCATACTTTGAATAGAAAAAATTTAAAAATTTGATGAAAACCTGTTATTCCAACAATTACATACTTTCAAGACCGGATTTCTCGAAAACTGTTGGAAATATCACAAAACTCCACTCAACAGGAATTGAAGAGAATTTATCAAACTTAATTTAGAGCAGTTATCTTGGTTGAACGCAATGTTGCAAAGATATAAGCATGGAAGCAAAAAGCTAAAGAATGCAACATTTAAATCACCCTCATCACTTCAAAAAATGGGGTAGGGATGGGGACTTCTGATATGTTCTCCTCATAACTAGTATCAACAACGCTGCAAAGTCAAAAATTGTGTTCAAAACACTCCTTCAAAATTCATTTGTCAATTGGTCAATTGTTGCAAAACTGGAAATTTCATATTCAACACTAGATAAAGCTGCTGCAAAAGTCGTAGGGAAATGCGTAAAAGTGTAGAATTATACATCAAATTGAAGAGAATTTGATGCTCTATGAGCTCACAATTAGCATGAATTTTCTCCATGGGTTTCAAAATTTTCATTTTGAATGTTGCATTCTTTTAAAGCTGCTACATTTTTCTCATCAAATACCTTAACACATAGTTTGACATTTTGCCTTTCAAGGGAACTTGGGAAGAGAACTTTTCTGTCAAGTGGAGGTGCTAATATGATAACACTATTCGCTTCTGAGTAATGAAACGTTTTCAAGTGAGAAAAGCTTGCAGTGAGGATACTATCATGGTTAGCAGAATCTGGTATGTGAAAAGTTTGTTTTGAGTCAGTCTGATTCAACCAGTTGTTACGAATACATGTACAGAAGATTTATGTACAGAATCAAATAGTAGAAAATATACTATGTGAGGGATCAATCTATATGTAATGTGTTCTGAGTCACAAAAACGAGTAAAATTTCAACAAAATAATCAATTTTAATAAATTTTAGTTTTCAATCAACAATATCTTCTGACTGCTACAATTAAAATGTATAATCCAAAATCCCTTTGGGCGTGATTTTGTGCGCTCTCCGGTCTCAGGTTGAAGAGCACAAAATTACGCCCAGAGGGATTTTGAATTGTACATTTAAATTGTGACAATAACAGGATATTGAAAATTTTGCATGAAAAATTGGTTCTAGACTCTAGACTTCTCTAATGTATCCAAACGATTTATTGAAAAATCAAACTAGAATATATATTGCAAACACCAATGTATATACCGGTAGTGACTGGACTATAATGTTTTAAAGGGTAAAGGGTAGATTAGCGAGTTTCGATTTTTCTTCTGAATTGCCTTTTTTGTGTTATTCAAAATACATAGTTATAATCGTATAATGGTGCTACATTTTGATGAATAACATACTTTTGCACATTTGAAATTGTTATTTGAGAATATTATATTTTTCCAATAAACATGTGTTTCAACCAGCAAGGAAAACCGGGAAGAACGTGAAATATACGGGGAATTCACGAGAATTTCCTGAGCCTGATTCAGTGGACACTCTGTATAGAGATTAGGTTAAAATTTTGTCAATAACTTCGGTCCAAACGCAGCTTAAGTCAACTCGCTAACGCTCATTCAATAAATGTAATTGAATTAAAAATGTCTGAATAATAGTTACAGAACCGAGTTAAAACGAATATATAATAATAACAACATATCATATTTAATTCTATTGATGTAATATTATACAATATTAATTCGAATTCAAATTCATTCAAATAATTCTATTATTATTGTTTTAAATGTAATAATAATAATAATATAATAACATTTGTACTAATAATAACAACAATGTTATTATCATTAGTACAAAGCTATGCCAAAGTTATAAAATCAGAATAATTTGTTATTATGACAAAACAATAATAATAGAATGAATAGACTCATATAATAGAACAGGAACCCCAGCAATAATAAGAATTCAATCATGGCAATATATCCAATACCCTCTAGAATATTATATAAAGAGATGATAATTTGGCCGGAGGATAATGATGTCAAGGAGGAGGAGAAGGAGTAGGAGTAGGAGGAGGAGGAGGAGGAGGAGGAGGATGAGGAGGAGGAGTAGGAGTAGGAGGAGCTTGTGGTTGTAGAGGTGTTGGTGGAGGTGGATGAGGATGATGAGGAGATGACGACGAAAGGGGAAAGGTGATAACGATGACGTCATAATCAGTGAGTTGTGAGTTAGCGACTTCCAAAGTTAGCCATTTCCAATTCTCCACAATTTTCTGGCCAGAATCAGCGGGTTCCAGAGTTAGCCAATTCTGTCAGCGACAGAATCAGTGAGTTCCTAGCCAGTCACTTCCACAACCACAGTTAGCCAAATTCCAGTTAGCCAATTCCGCGTTCCCATTTCGACTTATCATCATTACAATCCTTATTATGCTAGACCTAATGAAGAAATTGAGACATCTTCCACGGCTGTTAATCAAAAATGACCACAGAGTGCCTTATTCATGACATTTGTGCCCGAACTATATTTTAAATTATCTCTAACAAGTTTGATTATTCTGAAACGTCTCTGATCCGGGAGCTTCAGGGTAGAATAAGCAATGTGTGCTGGGGTAATATGTTCATGGCGTTCAAGAGAGTAAACAAAACGTAGACAATAATTTTGGCAGCGCAGCATTTTATCATTGAGTGTAACTTGCATGTCATTGAGGACAGAGTTGCAGAAAAATCAAAGATTGGACCAGTAATAATCATATACTTCTAGGAAGGACATCTTGCAATTTTCTAAGTGAATGCATTGCTGAGAAAACCTTTTTACAGGTTTTACTGACTTGTTCTGACCAGTCGAGGTTTTTATCCATAATGATGCCTAGGTTTTTCAGAGGGAGATACCTTGATAAATTCGGATACGCATTCATAAAATCAAGCACTATCCAATTATTAATATATGATTTATTTTATATTGTATTGACATAATTTTTTGTGTATTATTTTTACCTTGATAAATTCGGATATGCATTCATAAAATCAAGCACTATCCAATTATAAATATGTGTTTTATATTATATTGTATTGACATAATTTTTTGTGTATTATTTCCATTGATAACACTCTAACCTTTTAATAATTTAACAATATTAAACCTCCATTTGAATGGTGGTTGGCGCTTCATGCCTTGATAACAGATTACAGAATATCAACAAAAATTACAAGATAAAAGTCCAAGTAGCACTAACATATTATTCATATTTTAAAATTTCTCATTAGTCAAATTATTTTTAATCTCTTATTCTTATTGTAACTCGAATCATTACAATAGTTTATTGTTTGATATGAAAATTTTCAAAGTCCTACTTTTAACATAATTTTATTCTCAATTCCCTTTTTGGATAGTTTTATGCCTTATATTATTTGATGTCAACTATTTCTGAAGGTTTGAAAAGAAAAAGTTGTTTTTTTTTAAGTGAATTCTCATGAAGAAATTTTAAAAGCAAGTCTACGAATATTTTCTAACCTCAAAATGTTTTATGAAGATGGGAAGTAGGTATTGATGTTTTTCAACGTTTCTGCCTTGTGTTTTGAAGTACTGTTCTTAATTTTAATGTGAGTAATCGTACATTATAGATATTGAGTGGATTTTGAAATCAAATTGAAGCTCATTTTTTGCAAGCCGGACACATTCCAGTAATGTCTCTCGGCTACATAGGCCAAAGTCCTTTTCAGGGCAATCCAGATAGTTACTTACTTAGAATAGCACAACTTAATATTGAGGGCATGACAAGAGCTAAAGGAGAAATTTGTGGAAAAATGAGTAAAGATCTCAAAATTGACATCATACTGATTCAAGAAACACATGTAGCAGCGAATTTGGATAACAAGCTGAAGATTCCAGGCTATACACTTGTTAACAGTTTAAATCATGATGAGCATGGAATTGCCACATTTGTTACATCGAATATTGCTTCTAATTGTAGTGGTTCAAATGGGAATAGTCATGCCATAGGCATAGTATACAGAGGCCTGAGTATATTCAATGTGTACAAACCCCCTGGGGAAGAATGGGAGAACCCTGCCCTCCCTCATGCTGCACATCCGTGCATATATGCTGGCGATTTCAACTCTCATAGCCCTCTGTGGGGATACAGAACTGAAAACAGGGATGGTGAGAGTCTGATTCGATGGGCTGAAGTAAATGATTGTCACTTGGAATTATGATGCTAAACAAGGCAGCACTTTTCATTCTGCTAGATGGGGAACTTCTACCACTCCAGATCTGTGCTTTGTGTCATGTGATAGGGAAGGTAGACCTTTGCATGTGACAAGATCAGTTGAATCAAGATTCCCTAGAAGTCAACATAGCATGGTGGTTTTAGAGATTGGCATGAGGTTGCCATGTGTTCAAAATCCTGAACTTTCAAGGTGGAATCTCTGTAAGGCAGTTTGGGCAAAGTTTACTGCAGAAGTGGAAAAAACAGTTTCCAGAATCCCTATCAATATACCAAACTATGGAAGGTTCAGCAGACTGCTTTTCATGGCTGGAAAGAGATCTATCCCAAGAGGCCATAGAGAGAATTATGTCCCATGTTGGAATGCAGAATGTGATGGTTTACTGGCTGAATATAAAGTTTCACCAACTGATGAGCTTGCCAATAGCCTGATAAAAAATTTGGAAGGAAGACGCAATCGTTGGATGGAAGCCATGCAGAGTCTGGATTTCACTCACTCCAGCAGAAAATTATGGAGTTTACTCCGAAAGCTGAGTGGGAACACAAGATCCATAAAAAGAGCGGATGTGACTCCTGATCAAATAGCTGACATCTTCCAGGAAAATGGTGATATAGATGTGCCCCCAAAGCTGAAAGCTCAAATGAAGCGGAAACTACAGAAAGAGCTGAAAAACTGCATGCAACAATCCTTTTTGGCTGAGTTGGTTCTGAAGAGATTATAGCTGCCATTAAAAAGATGAAAGGCAATAGAGCACCAGGAGTTGATGGAGTTCTGCCTGAGTTTATCAAGAATTTGGGACCAAAAGCTATAATGTGGCTCTCAAAGTATTTTTCTGAAGTAATGGCTTGAGCTGAGCTCCCCAAATCCTGGAAACAAACAAAGGTCGTAGCAGTATTGAAGCCAGGAAAAGATCAAAGAGACCCAAAAAGCTATAGACCAATAGCCCTGTTGTCAGTTGTGTACAAACTTTTTGAACGAGTCCTGCTGACAAGAGTCGGGAGCAGAATGGATGAGTGTTTGCCAGAGGAGCAGGCTGGTTTCAGGGAGGGTAGGAGTTGTGAGGAACAAGTATTGGGGCTCACAACTTACATTGAGCATGGGTTTGAGAGAAACCTCAAATCAGGAGCCGTATTTCTGGACCTTAGTGCAGCATATGACACAGTGTGGAGATCTGGTCTTCTTCTGAAGTTAGCAAGGATCCTGAAATGCAAGGCAACCGTCAATCTCTTTGGAGCTATTTTGAGAGACCGTACATGCAGAGTGTCTCTTTATGGTAAACTCAGCACTATAAGAAGATTACAAAATGGTTTACCTCAAGGATCGGTTCTTTCACCAATTTTGTTCAATGTTTACACTGCAGACCTGCCTGTTACTCAATCATGCGAGTTTATTTATGCCGATGACATTGGGCTTGTTACTCAAGGTCGAAATTTTGATCAGCTCCAAATTGTGTTGAATGAGGACTTAGAGTCAATGGCAGAATACTTCCAGCAGTGGTTCTTGAAGCCAAACCCGTCCAAAACTGTCTCAACAATATTCCATCTCAGTAACCAGCATGCAAAACAGACAATTGATCTCAGGTTATGTGGCAAAAGAATATCTCATCAGGAAGCTCCCCGTTACCTAGGAGTCAGACTTGATAGATCCCTCACATATCGACAACATCTGCAGGGGTTGAGAGATAAACTGAAGACAAGGCTAAATATCATCAGCAAACTTGCGGGAACAACCTGGGGTTGTGACATGAATGCCCTTCGAACATCAAGTCTTGCACTTCTGTACAGTACAGGGGAGTACTGCTCTTCTGTCTGGGCTCGCAGCAGACATGTTGAGAAAATTGATACAGTTTTCAATGAAACTATGAGGAAGATTAGTGGGACATTGAGACCAACAGAGACTGAGTGGTTGCCTGTGCTTAGTAACATCATAACTCTAGATCTCAGAAGGTTGGAGAAGAAGAACAAGTTCATTTCCCAGTTGCAACACATTCATGAGGATCTCCCAGTCTCTAGAGATTTGGCTAACCCTCCACCAAGGCGCCTCAAGTCAAGAAGATACTTGAGACTTGACGAGCAAGAGGAAATTAGAAGTGCAAGGGAGTTATGGAGACTGAGATGGTTGCAGGGAGAGGTCAGGAACAAAGGCCTTGTGGATGATCCTAATGACATTGTTCCTGGCACCCAGCTGAGACGTAGAGAGTGGTGTGGCCTTAACCGGTTCAGGACGCAGGTGGGAAGGTGTGCTGAGCTGATGACAGCATGGGGATACACATCTGATCCTCTGTGCCAATGTGGACAAATCCAGTCAATGATTCACCTAATATCTGAGTGTCCACAACACTCATATATATATATATATATATATATATATAATATATATATATATATATATATATATATATATATATATATATATATATATATATTGGTTAATATTATACTTTCTGCACCAGTAAAAATTCAGACTAAAGCAACTCAAATCTGAGACCAGTTGAGGTGGGTGAAATATAGCCTGATATTAATGATAGCTAGGTAAACTAGAATTTCATTATTTTCAACATTCATTTCTATGAAATAGTAATTATAACAGATCTTCAACACCCTCTGTGTTTAAAGGACGAGTCCGGCTCGCGGATCGGGCTCACAGGCCCCATCCGGCGAGTTGAGCTCAGAAGACAATCACCACTAACGTGTATGAACTTCCAGAGTCCGGCTAGTGTACTTTTCAAGGTCGGCTAGAGAGCGCCCACGTTGATTCATCACCCATATAAGATGGAACTCATCTAATCTTGAAACTGTAGTCAATATTCCCCATTAGATAGGTCTCCTTATTCTCTAGAGTATTCGCTTTGCTGAAATTTCATACTTCTTGAGAATTGGAATTAGAAGACTTGAGTTTATGATTTTTTTTGACGTTTGAGATAACTATTCCATAGAGTAAGGCTAGATAATTTTTTATTACAATTATTTATCTATTTCCCTAATTATACATCTTATTGATTAATTACATGTACAATGAAATATTCATAGTCTAAGTATTATCAAGGGCCTGTTCCATACAATTCATACAATACACGAGAATCACCAATAAAATTCATTCATCAAAATAATAAGAATCATCTTATAATAAGATTCACGACTGCTCCTAGGCAGTAAAATCAAATGTCTCTGTATTATAAGACCTTGTAGGTTTTATGAGAAAGGCGCCACTTTAGGTTGGAAACGTTTCAGTGACCATTGTTTCCAATATATTAAATACTTCTTGCACCAACATACTACAGTAGTCTAGTCAATATAGACATAAAAAGGGGGTGTGCTTGCAATTTATATTGTAGTTCTGATTTTTCAATATATGATTTGGGTACATAAGAGAAGTTCAGAACCAATTTCTTCATGCAAAATTTCCTTGTGCTAGATACAGAGTGGCCCAAAAACCTCGTATTTTCGGCTCATTTTCCAGTTTTCAGCTATTTCTGCCAAATCTCGTGATCGGACAGAAAAATTTGCTCTCGCCTTTATTTATAATAAATAATTATAAAATTCTGTATAAAATGAGATCATTCGGAACTCTTTATCTCCAATGAGTACTGAGTTTTGATTTTTCAAAAATGAGTGAAATTTGAAGAAAAAAATCAATTTTGATGAATTTTAGTTTTTGATCAACAATATCTTACGATTGTGACCATTTAGATGTATAATTCAAAATCCCTCTGGGCGTATTTTTGTGCTCTACAATCTGAGATCAGGTAGAGCGCTCTATCTCATATATATTTCCAGGCACAACTGACAACATTGCTCCTTGTAATGTGAAAAACACCTAATCTTCAGCTTCAACCATCATCACCAACTACATTGTCCTCACATTAATATTTCGCAAAATGACATAAGTTTATGATATTATGATCTATGCGAATCACCCGTTAGATGAATTTCAGTATTTCCTAGTGGAGAGATCACTTTTAACTTTTGACACTGATAAATATACTCCTAATATCTATCAAAATAACTTTTCTGGTAGCAAAATTAATAGAGGACCAGGTCCTGAATACAACTCATCCTACCAAAACAATAGGTAATGCGAATAATTGCAAAATCAAATAGTGAATAATTGTTATTTTTATTGTTGAATTAATTGTGATGTAAGTTTCAAAATACATGAGTTGAATGTGATGCTAATTGTAAAGACTTTTAAAAATGTGAAAAAAAAACAAATTCAAAAAATAAAATGATTTTGTATTCAAAATTTTGAATATTATTCAATGTCCTGAAATGACAAACTCTTTGATTGCCTTTGTAGGGACAGCTATAAGTAAGATAAATCTATATAAGTAAATGAACAATAGCAGTATGAATGAATAAGAATGGATGATATTACAAATTTATGATGAATATACAATTACTCAACCTGAATGTCTTGAGGATGTCAAAAGCTGTCGAAGATTGTAGGCATTTGTAAGAAATGCTCCGGCAATGGAAATCATCATCACCATACCGGCCAGAGAGTGGGAGGGTATACGTAACCCCAGAGTGAAATGCTAAATTGCACAGTCGACCAAGTGAGTGGGAGGGTATATGAAACCCCAAAGTGGATGCAATTTCGACTGTCAATAGAGACTGCAGACCTTTATCGGTAGATTCGATCATAGGTAGAATTGTAGAACAGATTTGGTAGCAGATTGATTCGAGAGATGTAGAGAGAGATTGATTGAGTTTCTCAAAATCCAAACTGTGGACAGAGGAAAAGAAATTACCATACGGTAAGAAATATGTTGACTGTAGCAACAGCGCTCTGAACTACACAGAGTTCAGAGTACAAAGAGTTTGAAAACAAGAATATGAAATAAAGATTTGTAGAAACATCAAGCAATCTTGATGATCTTGGAATTTTGCAGAAATGCAATGGAATCAAAATTCTAAATTGACATCTTTTAAAAAAGATTGAAATAGATGAACAATGTAAAATTGGAAAGAGCTTTAAACTAAATTCTAAAAATTGAGTTCAGAAAAGCGTGTTCAAATTGAAAGTGAGGTTACACCTACCAGAAGTTTGAGATTCAAACACAATCCATGAAGACATACAAGTTGTTTGATTGAATTAGGCCAATATTTATCGCAAATATGCCAATGAAACATGAAAGTACTGAATATTCAGCTGGAATTAAATCAAATTCGACAATTGAAACAAGAGCTGGCCAAATTCCACATTCCGGAATCGAGTTGAAAACAAAGAAACAGCACACAGAGTGCCACGGCAAACCGAGTGGAGCAAAACCTACCTACAATGGTTTATGCAAGTGAGAAATGCAAGAATAAAGATACAAAACACAAATATTATTCAAAAGCAAGTGAAAAAGGACAAATTTGAAATTAATCAACTAATACTAGACAACAAATTGAAATTATTACAAAGATACAAATATTGAAAACAATGCAGACTAAATCTGCCAAACGTTGGCTATACTGGCAACACGCTAAGTTCAAAGATCAGGCAACGCACTAAGTTCAAAGATCAAAGATGATGCAAATTGAGTTTTAACATAGACTGGGCCCCGTTTTGCAATTAGAAGAATTGTAAAACAAAGAAGAAAGAAAAAATATGTTAAAGAGATTTGCATCATTCGCTATCATCTAATGGCAAAGGTGCAACACTAGCAATAGAACGTTTGAAAACACCAGAGTCAGTTAGAACCTGGATGACTCTAACCTTGTCATCGGAGCCAGGGAAAACCTCTGTAATACGTCCAAGCTTCCAGAGTGTTGGTGGTGTCCCAGGATCCTTCAATAGCACAAGAGTGCCAACTTGAAGATTGGGTGATGAAAAAGACCATTTATGTCTTTTCTGAAGAGTAACTAAATATTCTTCAGACCATTGTTGCCAAAATTCCTTTGTGAGTTCAGCAAGTCTATTCCAATTTGCAAGAAAATTCACATGTTTGAATTTCTGCTTATGAGAAGGCAAAGCATTGAGTGGGCACACGATGAGAAAATGCCCAGGTGACAAAAATTGAAGATCAAGAGGGTCCTCAGACAACGGAACAATAGGTGAAGAATTCAAAATAGCTTCAACTTGTGCAGAAAGAGTACACATTTCTTCAAAATTCCAAATATGTTTGAAAGCAATAATTTTATATATACTCTTGAAATTTCTTATTCCTCTCTCCCACAGACCACCATGATGAGGAGCTCTTGGGGGAATGAAATTCCATTGAATGTGCAAAGATGCAGCTGAATTTTGAAGTATTTGTTGATTGCTAGGCAAGTTGAGGAAGTCACCTAACTCTTTGAGATCATTATTTGCACCCACAAAAGTGGTAGCATTGTCTGAATATATATTCCTTGGAATACCTCGTCTTGAGATGAAACGGGTGAGAGCAGCCAGAAAGACTGAAGTGGACAGCTCTGATACTACTTCTATATGTACAGCACGAGTTATCATGCAAATGAAAAATGCAAAATAGGCTTTACCAAATGTCCGTGACTTTGGACCACCAATACGGAGACTAAAAGGTCCAGCATAGTCTAGACCAACATTCATCGATCAGCCAACCATGGGGGACCATGCCACCAGAGTTTGTTGTTTGCCAATTCACTAGGAATCATGCCACGAGAAATTAAATCAGCTGGATTGTGAGATGATTTCACATAGTTCCAGACATACTGTGAGGTAGATTCTTGGATTTCACCTACTCTCAATGAAACAAAAATTGACTTTCTGTCAGGAGGAGACTGCAACCACTTGCAGACAATTTGAGAATCTGACCAGAGAAAAACACCTGAAATAGTCAAATCAAGAGAATTCAAAGCACTTACAACTTTGTTAATGAGTCGTGATAATACTAAGGCACCACAGAGTTCTAAATTTGGAATGGAGACAGGCTTGAGAGGTGCAACACGTGATTTTCCACAAAGAAGATGAGTTTGAACAACATTATTTTGGATGGTGCGTACATACACACAAGCTCCATAAGCAGTAGCGCTAGAATCAGAAAAACCATGAAGTTCAACTATGGAACATTGATCCTTTGATACTACACAACGTGGTATTGAAATGCTTGAAATTTTGGATAGTTCTTGTATGATCTGCAACCACTTCAGTAGCATGTCATTGGGCAGACTATCATCCCAATCAATTTTTGCAAGCCATAAACTTTGAAATAAGATTTTTGGAAGGATTATGATGGGACTAATGATTCCAAGTGGATAAAAAGTTGAAGCAATAACTGACAGAAACTCACGCTTTGTGAATGAAGTCTTTTCAGAAATTTTATCAATGTTAGAACAGATGGATAGACTATCAGAATTGGAATTCCACAGTAAACCTAGAGCTTTGGTTATTCCATTATCAGGATCTGAAATTGGTTTAACAATGGAAGTTTCTAGCAAATTGGATGGTAGTGAATTCAGTAACTCAGGGGAATTGGACATCCACTTCCTTAATTCAAAACATCCTTTATTCAAAGTGGTGAGCAATTGATGTGACAATTCCATGGCTTGTTCCAATGTAGATGCACCAGATATTAGGTCATCAACATAAAAATGTTGATGAATTGAATGATACAATGGAGAATCAGGTGTTGATTCAAGTTCAGCAAGTAAATTCAAGGTTCTAGTGCTGAGATAAGATGCACAAGCTGTCCCATAAGTAACTGTGGCCAATTGGTATTCTTGAAGAGGTTTTGAAGTATCATCTCTCCAAAAAATACGATGCAAATTACGATCAGAAGGATCTAAAAGAGTTTGGCGGTACATTTTAGTTATGTCCGCGATGAAAGCAAATGGTTGCATACGAAATCTTAGGACAATGTCAAAAAGGTCTGACTGAACAACAGGACCCTTGAAGATAACATCATTGAGAGAAATTCCAGTTGATGTTTTGGCGCTAGCATCAAACACAACTCTTGTTTTGGTTGTAGTGGAGTCTGGCTTGAAGACAGCGTGATGTGGAATATAATAGACTTGTTCTGCAGGGGCTGGTGGCGGTAAAGGGTGCATGTGACCTAAATCTTCATATTCCTGCATAAATTCAACATATTGAGGTTTGAGCTCAGGTTCTTTAAGAAATCTTTTTTCCAATGAATGGAAACGTTTCATAGCTTGAGTCCTTGAATGACCAAGGGTGGCAAATGAATCCTTGTGAGGTAAGGACACTTGGAAACGACCATCTTCATGCCTGATGGTATTTTCTTTGTAGTGTGCTTCAACCCTAGCACACTCAGGAGAGACAGGAATAACTAAAGAGACTTCTTCCAGCTTCCAGAAGGTTTCCAACTGATTGGAGACTTCAGCTGTGGAGACAAAATTGGTAACAAATTGATTAGATGATTTTTTGAGTGACACTGATTCAGGTAATTGACAAGAGCCAAAAACAATTCAGCCAAGTTTTTTATTTTGTAGGATTGGAACATCAGGTGACACAATAATTTGATTGCCAGTCATGATTGCGGCATAAACGTCAATACCCAATAGGATATCAATTTTCTTAGATTTATGAAAATTTGGATCTGCAAGTCGAATATTGCTTGGAATCTTGTAATAGTTAAGATCAATTGTGACACGAGGAATACATGAGGCAAATTTCTCAACAACAATACATTCTTGTTGCATTGACCAAGTATGATCAGATGATTTTATTAATACTGAGTGAACAACTGTAGATTTGGCTTTCATACTGGACACTCCATTAATCAGATTAGTTACATGACGAGAAGGAAGAGCTAATCTATCAGTCAACTCTTGAGTAATGAGTGAGCAATCACTTCCTGTGTCCATTAAAGCATTACATGCAATTAATTCACCATTTGAACTAACAACCAAAAACTCTGCGGTAGGTAATACTTGAACTGATGACTTATTATTAGAAATGATGGATGAAGCAGCATGTGAAACAACTGTTGTTTCTGAATTATCAGATTGTGAGCTAACTGAATTTGATGCTGAAGATAAATGGGCACTAGAAACGGTGCACTCATTCTGAGACTGAATCACATTAGAAACAACATTCTTACCTCCTGAATTGCTAGTAAAGGAATCATGTAAAACAGTGTGATGTCGCTTATCACATTTTTGGCATCTCTTTGAAGAGCAGTTGTGATTGTCAGTGTAAGGATCAAGGCAATTGAAACACAACCCTTTCCTTTTGATTGCATCATAACGTTGATTGATGGGAATCTTTGAAAAATTGACACATTTGAAAATCCCATGAGATCGATCATTGGAAAATTGACAGGATACTGATGGCTGAAAATTATTCAGAGTATTATTTTGAGCAGAAGGTCGAGTATTTTGCCTAACATTGGGTGCATTTGAAGTAGCTTGAGTAAAAACCTTTTGATTAGTTGGTGGATTTGAGGGACTATGAGATGAAATAGCATCCATTACCTTACATTGATTTTCAAGAAATTCCCACAGTTTATCCATAGTAGGGATTTCATTTATTTCAATGCGTTTTTCCCATCCGCGCAAGATATTAGAGTCAAGTTGAGAAGTGATTTTTTGCATGTAAAGTAAATCTTTGATTTGAACATCCAATTTGAGCGCTTCTAAAGCATTAATGTGACATTTACAGTGATCAATGAAAGCTCTAAGAGATTTGGAACAATTTTTCTTGAGTGCTGGGGGTGATTCAATACCTTGAATGTGGGTACTTGCAATTAATCTGGGTTTATTGTACCTCTGTGTAAGCAGATTCCATGCAAGCTCAAAGTTTCCATTCCCTGGAGGAATATTCTGAATGCGTGCAAGGGCTTCACCACTGAGAGCTTTGCGAAAATAATACAGCTTTGTAGCTGGAGCCAAAGTTTGGTTTTCAATAACCATATTGGAAAAGGTATCACGGAATTCAAGCCATGAATCAAAGGAACCTGAAAATTCTGGTAACGGTACCATTGATAATTGTAGACCTTGATAAATAGGCATAGTGGGTTGCAAAGGCAGAGAATTGACATTATTAGCAGTCACTGAAGCAGATGGCGATTGATGGTGATGCTGATGTCCCATTGCCGGTGCTTGAAATGTAGCAACTTGCTGCTGTGAATAATAATTTTTCAAAATTGTATTTACATTAGCAATTAACATTAAAAAATTTTCTGTGACAATTTGATGTTCATTGTCATCAATGTCATCTGAATCAAATTCCAGGCTTATCTCTTCATAATGCTGCTCAAAGTTGAGCAATTTAGTTTTGACTGCTAGTAGTTTTTGAAAATCATTTTCATCATTTTTATCTATTGAATATTAATTTTAATTCTCAATTTAACGAATTATTCGAGTTGAATAGATCTGAATTCAATGAGTGAACTTTTATTATTGTTTTTTCTCTGATTTATATTGTGATTACTGTAACGAGTATAGGCCCACTACTCGAATCTTATCAGTTGCTTTATAAGCTTACAAGTATTGCCCTCATAACAACTTACTATTAATACTGAGGAAAATATTGTACTATAACTACCTGTTTAGTCGAGTTATTTTTTTTCAGCTTCTTTTATTCCCTTCAAGTACAATCAAATATCCGATTTATTGGGGAGCTCCATCTTGCGTTGGATCTGTATTTACATGTTTTTTTCATTTTGGGATTTTCTTTTTCTTTTTTTTCTGCAGCATCAATATAGAACATTACTTAAGGTGTTACTATAAACCTCTTTAAACAGTTTTATTCATTAAAAAATCAAAAAATCCTTCCTGCCACTTCCATAATGGATGAGGAGGTTGATATTCTATACAACCACTATCAAAATCTTTCCTGTTTGGAGTTGTCTGATTTTCTTGATTTTAAAACTTTTTTCTCAGCCGGGAGTGGTGAGGACAAGCTTACACTACTACATACCAATATTAGAAGTTTGTCCAGAAACTTTGATGAGCTTCTGATTTACTTGAATGAATTGCCCAAAGTAGATGTGATAGTGTTGTCTGAGTGCTGGCTGAGGTGTGGTGAGGTCATGCCGTCGATTGAGGGTTATGAGGTGGTACATACAGATAAGCAGCGTAACAGAGCCGATGGCGTCGTAATATTTTATAATAGTCGATTGTCAGTCACCTCTCATCAGATGTCTATTGGTGATGTTCATGGTCTCAAGCTAGACTTCATACTTAATAATAAAATCTTCAATCTACTGGCTTTCTATCGCACGTTTGATAGCAATATTCAGCTGTTTCTTCAATCTTTAGAACAAATTATAAATTCAATAAATAAAGATGTGAATATCATATGGACCGGCGATATTAATTTGGATCTTTTAGGAGATGCTTCACCTGAAACTGATACTTACCTCAATACTCTTCTGGGTGCTGGCCTTACTCAATGCATAGATAGGCCAACAAGGGTGTCAAATATGTCAAGTACTTGCCTAGATCACTTCTTTCTTAGGTATGATAACATTTGTGATGTAAAATCGGCTACACTACACACAAATATAACTGATCACTTCAGTATTGGCTTAACCATATCCTTCCCAACTGATAGATCTGAATTGATATCAAACTACCCAGCCCAGGATTATGTTGATCGTGCTTTGCTCTACCAGAACCTTCGACAGACAAACTGGGACAGCATTATTAATTGTAATAGCATCAATGATTGCTCAACTGACTTCTGTCAGAAATTGTCAGAGTCATTAGCAAATTCAAAAAAGCCCCGGAGACAACATTCATCGAGAATGAAAAAACTAAAACCATGGATTACATGTGATCTGATTAAATTAATCCGTAAAAGAGACAAGATCAGCAAGAAAGTCAAACGACAACCCTGGAACAATGAGTTGAAAGCCTTCTATCAGAATTTCAAGCAAAATGTAACAATTATGTTAAAATCTACTAAACGCTCCTACTTTAGAATTAAACTTAATCAATATCAGAATAACCCAAAGATGTTTTGGCGAACTATCAATGAATTAGCTGGCAGATTAAATTTAAAGCAGTGTTTTCCTATAAATAAGTTTCTGCCAACTGTCAATAACATAACTCCTGCTGTTTGTGAAGAGGTAGCAAATGATTTTAACATATTCTTCTCTGCCGTTGGACAGAATTTAGCTAACTCAATTGACTCAGGTGGTGCACTGGTCGTGGATGACATGGAATTTGCCTTGAATACTAGGTTCACCCTACATACTGTGTCTGAAATGGACATAATCAGGCATGTGAATGCCTTGCGTGGTGGGTCTGCTCCAGGCATGGATGGCATTTCTGCCTCCTTCTTGAAGGAAAACCTGTTCCTTTTCATTGAGCCTTTCCTTCACCTGGTCAATCTGAGTCTGGGGTCTGGAGTCTTTCCTGATATTTTCAAAATTGCCAAAGTTATTCCCTTGTATGAGTCTGGATCTTTCTCTGATAAAAACAATTATCGACCAATTTCTCTCCTGAGTGTATTCTCAAAGGTTTTAGAGAGAATTGTGAAGGAGCAGCTTACTCGTTACATAACTTCCAATAAGATTTTGGCAGATTGCCAATATGGGTTTAGGAGAGATAAAACAATCTCTGATGTAATGTTTGATGTTAATAGACATTTGCATCATTCACTAACTGGAAGAGTACGACCAATTTTGATTTTCCTGGACCTCAAGAAGGCTTTTGACAGTATTGACCGAGGGAATCTTCTAAGAAAACTGTCAGCAATTGGTATCACAGGAAATGCTCTCTCATGGTTTACTAGTTATTTGTCAGATAGGAAGCAGTGCGTTTCAATTAATGGAGTAAATGGGCTCGAGGCTCCTGTTGATTTTGGGGTCATTCAAGGAAGTACACTAGGGCCCTTATTCTTCCTTATCTACATTAATAATATTTCCAAATTGAAGCTCAATGGAAGACTTTTTCTGTTTGCTGATGATACCTTAATCATTACTGAGGGTAAGACTTGGGAGGAGGCTCATGAGAGGGCGGAGGCGGACCTGAGATCCATTAAAAAATGGCTGGACCAGAATACCCTGTCACTCAACGTATCAAAGACAAAATACATGCCTGTTAGTCTTACTAGTCAATCCGATTTTGATCTGGATCCCTTGCACATACATAATTGTGGAAATGGCATCGTTGGTTGCCATGATTGTGATACAATAGAAAGGGTCTCTAATTACAAGTATTTAGGGGTAATTTTTGATTCACGTGTAAAGTGGTCAGATCATATAAATTTTTTAATATTGAAATTGAGGAAATATATATATGCATTCAGGTGTCTTAGTGATATTTTGAATATTAATGAAATCAGGCAAATGTACCATGCTTTTGTCCAATCTCTGTTGTCTTATGGTATACTGGCCTGGGGTGCTGCCTACCGTCTGCATATTAACAGATTGGAGATTCTTCAAAAATCAATTCTTAAAGCAGGATTAAAAAAGAACAGACTTTGCCGCCCTGGGCGAGATCGGCAACTGCCGCCCCCCCCCCGCAAGTATCCCGTCTTTAATTGTTAATCCCGGGTTCCACCCCTCCTTGAGCGATCGCCTAACGCCGGTTACACATTGGGCGGTTTCTGCCGGGGCGGTAATTTCGCCGTCGCCGCCGTTCGAGCAGTAGTCTATGGACTTGAATGGAAGCTTACACACTGGGCGGCAGAAACGCCGCGCGGCTATATTGCCGTTGGCGGCAGCTGTGCAGCCGTCCACTGCCACTGCGGCTGGCGGTGTTTTGCTGCTCTTGTCTACGCAGTGGCGTACGTGACCAAATGGGCGTTAACACATTTGGCGGTTGTCTACCGTCGCCGCTGATCAGTCGTCTTTCCCAGTTGCTCCAAGTCAGAGGTCTTTGAAAATCAGCCTTTTAATTTGTGTCTTGTTGTAAAGTTTGTAAGTTGTTTATAACATTTATTTATTGTTTTAAGTGTTTGTGGTTGACGAGTGTGAGAAAATGAGTAAGTTAATAGACAATGAGTTGTTAATATCATTTGTAGAACAGAGGCCAGTTTTGTGGGACAAAACCCTCGACATATTTAAGGATCGAGATGCAACAAGGAATGCGTGGAAGGAAGTGTGTATGGTGATTAGGGGGGATTTTGAAACTCTGGATGACAAGAAAAAAACTGTAATAATTATGTTGTATATCGCTGTCGATTTAATAAAAACGTTCATTTCAATGAATCCAAGCAAGGCGATTTCTCTGCTGTCTTCTTTTCCTTCGACGGCACAACAAAAGTGGTAAAAGTTGTTGCCTTTCCATTTTAAGTTAAACACTTGATAATATATACTTTTGAAAAATGTGAAAAATACAATTAACTGAACACTCATGAAACAGTGAAGTCACAACACATTTGCGATGAAGAACTACAACAATTATTTTGGCTACTGATCATACGTGGCGGTAATTTTGCCGCTCGATGTTTGGCGGTATTTTTTCCGCTGAATGTGTAAGCTTGACCTTTTTTTCGAGGCTGCGACGGCAGTTTCGCCGCCGCGGCAGAAACCGCCCAGTGTGTAACCAGCGTTACTATTGTGTCTCCGCTGTGATGCGACACCACAGAGTCTCAGTAAACTCTAAAAAATTATGTTTAACACTATTTTTTGACATTTAAACAAATATTTGACAATTATAAATATTGGGGAACAGTAAAGTCCAGTCAATATAGACATAAAAATGGGGGTTTGCTTGCAATTTATATCGTAGTTCTGATTTTTTAATATTTTATTTGGATACATGAGAGAGGTTCAGAACCAAATTCTTCATGTAAAATTCCCTTGTGCTAATACATAGTGGCCCAAAAAGTTCGTATTTTAGGTTCATTTTCCAGTTTTCAGCTATTTCCGGCAAAATCAGTGATCGGACAGAAAAATTTGCTCTTGCCTTTTTTAAGATCATAAAATTCTGAATGAAATGAGATCATTCAGAACTCTCTATCTCCAATGAGTACTGAGCTATGATTTTTCAAATATGAGTGATATTTTGAAGGAAAAAAATCAATTTTGATCATATTTAGTATTTGATCAACAATATATCCCGATTACAATCTAGATGTAAAATTCAAAATCCCTCTGGGCATTTTTAGCTTCAACCATCATCACCATCTATATTGCCCTCAACGTGATATTTCGCACAATGATATAAGCTCATGAGATCATGTTCTATGAGAATCAACCGTTAGTTGCACTTCATTTCAGTATTTCCTAGTGGAGAGGCGCGCGAGGACACGATCAAGGATCGCTTAAGGATCAAGCTATCAAAATGAAAAAGTTTTCTTTTTTCAATCATTACTTTCTGAGACATGAGCGCCTAAAGTTTAAAATTTTGGGACAGAACATTTCAAATTCGGTACGAGATGAAACCATAAAATTCAAAGGATAAATTCTTCATGGTATTTTTGATTTAATAAAACAAAAATTTTCTGAAAATATCAATTTTTGAGAAAGTTTTTCAATTTACTAAAAATGACCAAAAATAGTGTTGAGTTTTTTTTGTAAATTGAATAACTTTTTCAAAAATTGATATTTTCAGAAAATGTTTCAAAATTTTCTTGTTTTATTCAATCAACAATACCATGAAGAATTTATCTCTTACTGAATTTGAAATGTCCTGTCCCAAAAATTTAAACTTTAGGCGTTCATATCTCAAAAAGTAATGATTAGAAGAGAATGTTTTCCTAAGAAAACTTTTTCATTTTGATATATACCGGTACAAATTGAAAAACTTTGAAAAATATCACCAATACAAGAAAGTTTATTTTTTGCCTTTGCACAGCCTTAAGACGTAGACTGCAACATAGTATTAGGCCTACTTAACTTGCTAAGTAATTAGAACTACAATTTCTACAAGTTTGTTTAACACACCTGTTTAATTAAGTAGAACTCGTCTGACCTTTGCAATTCCTTCACCAATTCTTCAAGATCTGGGGACTGAACTATTTTATGTTCGCTAGACCACTCAGACGTTCCTGGGACATTGTTGATCTTAGAAAAGTCTTCATTAGCTCGAGGTTGAAAAGCTTCTTATATAATTTTACCATTCACATTTGATATTATGAATTTATTATTTATTTGTATTTTAAAATTTTCTGTTCCTTTAAATTTGCCGCCCCCAAAACCTGCCGCCCTGTGCGGCCGCCCGGTCCGCCCACCCCTGGGGCCGGGCCTGCAGAGTATTGTCACTGAGAAAGATTTTTATTAAAGATTTATTAGTTCACATCTACAACAACTCCAACACAATATTTACACAAACCGACCATTCTCATAACACAAGATATGCATCAGCTGTGGGCATCAACACAATTCAACAGGCATTAACCTTTTCCACAACGAATTGCTTTTATATTTCACATGTATTATTCAGGAACTTCCGTCTTTCTAACCAAGGTCAATTATTGAATTCGGATTCAGCATCTATCTTCAAGAGACGTGTGAAGACATGGTTGTTTAACATCACTGATGAAGACGCGGGCTTGCTGATTGGTGGAATTGGCGGTGCACGCGTCTAGTTCTGCCTGAATGGACATGTCCATGGGGAAGTTAACCTTTACATTTGCTGTATCGGCCTGGCAGGTTATTCAAACTATATTGATTGATTGATGAATTCTAATCCCTTGTACTAAACTATTTTGCATTCCAAGACTGTGAGTTTGTCCTTACCACTTCTCGGTTGTGTACAATTCTCCACCCCCCTTCTTGCATGTGGAGCATAACTTTTTTGATAATATTCAACTCTCAAAGTACCTAATTACTGAACATCCTATATTATAATATTTTTGTACTAATTACCTGAGCTTACGCACAGGCCTATGTTGCCTATGTAAGCTCTTACATCCATCTGTAGGCTACAGGGAAATATATATATGTGTAATAATTATTATTAATAAAGTTTGTAGTAAATTAATTAGTGTAATTGAATTCTGTAGAAATTAGCAAACTATTTAACCAAAAACCAGAAACCAAACAATGTCACGTTTATTTAATCCTCCTATTAGTATCAGTTTGCAAAGGCACAATTCATTTTACATTTCGCAATGGCTGTATAGAAACCTTCCTCCAGAAATAGTTGAGGCTGGGGCGGGCCGAGTCACTGTAGTGTTAAAGCACAGAATTTCTGAATGGTTAATGTATGTTGGATCGCAGGATGCAGAGAATTTAATCAAATCACCTTATGTTTGAAATTCAAATTTTAATCTGTTTTTCTTACCAAACACATTTTGCAAAAAGCGATTCCGGCTGTTCTGGTGTGATGAAAATAATAATTATTAATACATTATAAAAATAGGTATTATTACAAGCCGATTGTCTAATTTTCTTCCAATGGATCTGTCTTTTCTTCCTTCTCAAATTCAAATTGATTTTTTTTTCATATAATTAATCCTAGAAATATATTAAATATAATCTATTTTATTTCATTTACCATATGTATCTTATACTTATAGCCCAATATTTTTTATTGAACACAACTAATCTTAAGAACTGCTCCCACACACGGACGTATAGTCTATGTGGGTTCTAATATTCATTTTATAATTGTAATTGTGTTGTTAAAATTGTATGATACGTGAATAAAATAAATTGAATTGAATTGAATTGAATTTTTGTGAAAAATCTGTAGTTTTTTATTCACATTGATTATGATGAAATGTATTTATAAGTGATTACAATTTACCGTATGTTATGTAAATTTGTATCAGATGGATGAATAAACTTGATTTGACTTGACTTGACTTGACTTGACTCATTGATTTTAAAATTGAAATATTCAGTATAAAGCCAAGATAGATTTTTAATAATGCCACTTCTCACAGTGAGAAGGCTGTTTCGTTTGCCTTTAGGAGGCATATTGAAAATTGAAACGATACCTCAATTGAAAATGTTCGACCTCCTCTTACACTGGATGGCTACTGGTGTTGTATCCAATTGTTAGGAATAATGACATAAGTGCTTGGTTGAATGTATCAGTATGAGCAACTCCATACAAATATTACCCTTGAACATACAGAAATAAACACTATGAATAAAAGTATAAGACAATAATCATTACACAATTGATGTTAAATAATGAATAAGAATTAATGTATTTTCTAAGCATATGTCAATATGAAGTATCCAGACCGGAGATGGCCAAACTTATAATGATAAATATACTCCTAATATCTATCAAAATAACTTTTCTGGTAGCAAAATTAATAGAGGACCAGGTAGGCTGAGTCCTAAATACAACTCGTCCTACCAAAACAATAGGTAATGCGAATAATTGCAAAATCAATAAATTGCACAGTCGACCAAGTGAGTGGGAGGGTATATGGAACCCCAAAGTGGATGCAATTTCGACTGTCAATAGAGACTGCAGACCTTTATCAGTAGATTCGATCGTAGGTAGAATTGTAGAACAGATTCGGTAGCAGATTGATTCGAGAGATGTAGAGAGAGATTGATTGAGTTTCTCAAAATCCAAACTGTGGACAGAGGAAAAGAAATTACCATACGGTAAGAAATATGTTGACTGTAGCAACAGCGCTCTGAACTACACAGAGTTCAGAGTACAAAGAGTTTGAAAACAAGAATATGAAATAAAGATTTGTAGAAACATCGAGCAATCTTGATGATCTTGGAATTTTGCAGAAATGCAATGGAATCAAAATTCTAAATTGACATCTTTTAAAAAAGATTGAAATAGATGAACAATGTAAAATTGGAAAGAGCTTTAAACTAAATTCTGAAAATTGAGTTCAGAAAAGCGTGTTCAAATTGAAAGTGAGGTTACACCTACCAGAAGTTTGAGATTCAAACACAATCCGTGAAGACATACAAGTTGTTTGATTGAATTAGGCCAATATTTATCGCAAATATGCCGGCTATATATTCAGCTGGAATTAAATCAAATTCGACAATTGAAACAAGAGCTAGCCAAATTCCACATTCCGGAATCAAGTTGAAAACAAAGAAACAGCACACAGAGTGCCACGGCAAACCGAGTGGAGCAAAACCTACCTACAATGGTTTACGCAAGTGAGAAATGCAAGAATAAAGATACAAAACACAAATATTATTCAAAAGCAAGTGAAAAAGGACAAATTTGAAATTAATCAACTAATACTAGACAACAAATTGAAATTATTACAAAGATACAAATATTGAAAACAATGCAGACTAAATCTGCCAAACGTTGGCTATACTGGCAACGCGCTAAGTTCAAAGATCAGGCAACGCACTAAGTTCAAAGATCAAAGATGATGCAAATTGAGTTTTAACAGACACAATGCTCAGATTTCATCGTACTACACTCCATTCTCGGCTTGTCAAGGCGGTCTAAAATCATGCATCATGAGTAAAATTCGGTCAAAAAATGGAAAATTTATTGTTGAGTGTACTTAAGCCCATATTCCAATATACAAAAAATGGCCATGGATTGAATTCAGTATATTAGCAAAATGATGTTTTGACATCCTAATAGAGTTTGAATTGACAATCTCATATCTTATCTCATGTAGCAATTTATTTCCTTACTTCAACCTACAATCGTTCAACCCACCAACATCGTTTATTAAGTTTTATTTTCGATTTTATTATACAAGTTATCGAAATAAATTATACAGCTGCATTTTGTAATAATTATCTTCAATGATGGAATGACGCCATTGTTGTCATGATGTGGAAAATTTACATCTACCACAAAGACCTTAAAGATATCTCTTTAAGGTCTTTGATCTACTATGTCTTCGTGTCGTCTGCAAATCAGATAGCTTTTTGAATGCCGAGGCATACGTGGAACGCGTCCACAAGGACGTACAGTGAATGCCGGGGCATGTGTAGATACGATTGTTCGCGCGAATCTGTACGGACGTGTGTACAAGTGAATGCCTCGGCATTCACTGTACGTCCTTGTGGACACATTCCACGTATGCCTCGGCATTCAAAAGGCTATCTGATTTGCAGGCGACACGAAGACATGGTAGATGTAAATTTCCACATCATGACAACAATGGTGTCATTCTATCATTGAAGATAATATTATTACAAAATGCAGCTGTAACATTTATTTTTATGACTTGTATAATAAAATCGAAAATACAACTTAACAAACGATGTTGGTGGGTTGAACGATTGTAGGTTGAAGTAAGGAAATAAATTGCTACATGAGATAAGATATGAGATTGTCAATTCAAACTCTATTAGGATGTCAAAACATAATTTTGTTAATATACTGAATCTAATCCAACTGGTTATACAAACAAATGATATCATCATGAGCGAAGCAATAACTTTACAAGAACGATTGGTCCTATCTTTGAGATTCTTGGCATTAGGCGATTCATTTGTTGGTTTCCAAAATCTATTCTGAATCTCAAAAGAGAAAATTTCTACAATAATTCCAGAAGTCTTGATGACCAAATCAAAACACTTAACACTGTCCTACAAAATTGACAGTCTTCTTTAACGAAATTAGCCATAAATTGAATCAAATACTGAATTGCTGCCCATTTTAAACCAACTCTGCTCATACACATGACAAAACAAGATTTTCCAAAAGATTTGCTTCAAGATTTACCAAGGAATACTAGTTCAAAGTTTGAATAAATCTCACTATGGATAGCCTAGCTATTTAAAACGTATAATATCATATTGAGGATTACAATTTTAATTACCAACTCTGATTGATATAATAAAACAAACACAAGATGATTTGATAGCCACAGTAAAATATGTGAGCTATACTTTTTTGTAGGAACCCTGTAGAGAAGCTATTTTTACTTCAATTATACAGTTCTAAATTTGTTAATCATGATACAAATTATATACGGTTGGTAGCACTGGGCTACCTTGTTGGTTTAAAGTATTTGGTGCTCTGCAATTTCTCTCGTTCACGTGCTAATTAGTGGAAAAGTTATCCTATAGAGTACAGTGATTGTAATTATTAGGTTGTGAAGTACCTGTTTCGTGAATCCAATATTTTCAAGTGTTGGCTGGGGTGAAAGCGTTCAGGTCTACTTCTGAAAGTGACCCGTACAACGAAGTTTTGACTCCATTTTGTGGTTGGTTTTTGCTTGTTGTTTGTTTACGTGGGATAAATCGTGAGATTGAGGCCTTTTAGGGTGGATTTCAGTCGAGTATGATAACGCCGGTTGAAGCCGACTCGAACTGATTATCTATCTCTATAGAGCTGTCAGAGCTTCACTCGCGATCAGCTGATCTACCGCGTCTCATCACTATGGCAACGGCTGACGCTTTACTGTGAGCCAGGCAGTACCGTTGCCGTTAACCTATCCTTGCGAACTGTGCAAGTCGGCTATTTCGGCGGCAGTTTTTGAAAGCTACTTGCGGCTCCTATTCGTCTTAACGGCGGTGTTGAAAATCTACGTTACACCTGTCTTTTGATTCTCTCTTCCTCTTCCTACATTCCTTCTCTTTTCAGGAGCTTCCTTATCTCCTGCTTTGACCGCTCTCTTAGCACTTTCTCTTCCCTTATATTTTCCTTTCACCCTAGTAATGGAAATACTGTACTAGACATCAATCATTTTCAAAGCAGGTAACTATTTATAATTTTGATCTTCGCTTACTGGTTGGACTTCTACTGCAAGAGACTATCAAAGATTTTTTTTCCGGTCTGGGTTTAAAATACTAGTTCTAAAGAAAATGGCAGATGACATTATTAAATTCAAAACTACAAAGGGCGAACCGGGAATTATTTACAAAAGCCAAAAGTACCGTTGTTCTTTCCGCTCAATTACTACCAATACTATCACATGGAGATGCCTTTATAAGGAGTGTTCGGCTTCTATTAAAACAAAAATTCCTTGTGATGGAACTGTGGAGGTATGTGGTGCGCACAAACATCATAATAAAGACCCAGATCATGCTACGTCACCTCTGCCTTTTCCAAATAGTTCTCATGTTAGTGATGCTACTGAACAAGAAAGTGTATTAGATCAATCGTCCACCTCTGAAAGCCCTGCTCATGAATTTATGGATGAAAAGTTGCTGCTTCTGGAGGAAGAGAATGAACAGTTAAAAAGTCGACTTCGGGAGATGGAGGTGCAGCGGAATGCCGCCCTGAATCGGTCAATTGAGCTGGATCTCCAACGGTTGCAGCGTATTGATGCTGCAAGTGCCAAGGATTCAGAGACTCAAACTGATGCTGATACCCACACCGCCAAAGCCCAGGACGGCACAATGACAAAACGGTTGTCTTCATTTATCAGTAAGGAATGGCTAAGTGATGACGATATAAGTGTTTATACTGAGTCATTGTTCTCTAGCTATAATGACCTAGTTGTGGTGGACCCGGTTATGGTTGCACTCTTAATAAACGATGGTGACTATACTCACTCTTTTTTCAATTCAGGTCTGCACGTCAACAAGAATGTTGCTTTCATACTTAATGACAATTATTGTTCTGTTGATTCAAATTCGAGGAGGAACGGCACACATTGGAGCCTGGTTATTTATGATTATGTTGACAAATCCTTCTATAATTTTGACTCGCTATCGAATAATTTTAATAAGCGAACACTGGATGCACTAGTGGAAAGACTGAATCCAATTTTTGATACAAAAAAGGTGACTCATGTGACTTGCTTGCAGCAGACAAATTCATATGATTGTGGAATTTCTGTTCTCTTCCACCTCGAAAGTTATGTGAAATCTTGATTTGAAGATATGAATAGCTGCCTTGATAAGATTATTAAGTTTGATAATTTTGACACTAATATGTATAGATGGCATGTCTTGAAGATAATATGTAATTACTTGAAACCTCAAAATAGATATAATATGGCACTCCCAATAATATCAGTAAATGCCTCAGTCCCTTCCAAAGTTAGTGTAACAAACAAAACCCGCCTAGAAACTAGAAACAATTTTTTACAGACTTTGAGTAGTGAGCCTACTAAGAAGAGGAGGAGTCGGATAAATTCAAAGCCTAGTCAACCCAATAAACAACCTCTTTCTTCCACAACACCCGCAACAAAAATATCAGCACCCAAAACAGAAATCAGGCTGTACATGGATAGTCAGGGCAGAAATGTTGTTAATAAACTAATTAATGAAAGTAATAATCAGGACATTAAAAGTATTCTAAAGCCTGGTGCTAGATTTCAGGATGTAACCAAATAATCTATAACTGATTGTTCTAACCTTGGACCAAGAGATGTAGCTGTATTCGTAGCGGGGACAATTGATGTGTCTAGGAATGAAGCCAAGGAATTCATATCAACACTGTGTCGTAGGCTTCAAGAGTTTTTGTCTTTGATGTCTCCACAAGATATGATCTTCCTAAATGGTTTTGTGTGAATGAAGCTATTACGTGGACAAATAAAGAGATTGATAAAATAAGTAAGCATTTTAAAAATGTTACAGTTTTCAAGTTGAGTGGGCTTGGAATCGAGTTTCATACACAGCATGGTCTGCACCTGAATTATTGGGGTAAAGAATATATTGTCAAGTGTATTTTAAATGAGCTGAATTATAATTCAGTTGCTAGCTGTTTGTAAGGAGCCGATAATTATTCTAAAAAACTAGTAGAGCTATCCGATGTTGAATATGATCAATTTCGGTTATCAGGTAATGGGTGTAGATCTAAAGAAGATGATAATTCAACTTCAATATCATTATGTGAAGATTTGTGCATTTTATCTCATATCTCCAGGCCTACCAATAACAATTCACGAGCAACACACACACGAGCAACTTGAACAACATACATAAGAAAAAAACTGAATCATGTAAAAGGTATATCTCTATTGTTGGTTGGAACACTCAAGGATTAAATAGTAGTTATGATGAACTGACATGTTTGATAAAGGAAAGTTCATTCGATATAATATGTATAAGCGAGCATTGGTTAGTAAATAGAGCTGAGGTTGAGTCTATAGGTATTCCTGGATATAAGATTGCAAGTTACTATTGTAGAGCCAATATGACTAGAGGAGGAACAATGATTATAGTTAAGAATTGTCTTGATACTATAAAATTAGATAAAATTAATGAGTTGTCTGTAGAGCATGTTTGTGAAATATCTGCTATTGAGATTCCTATCCTTAATGTAATATGTTTGTCCATATACAGACCTGACACTAATCTTGAATTGTTCTTCTCTGTGTTTGAGGATGTATTATGTTCGCTGAATTGTGGAAATGAGTCATTGATAGTGTCAGGAGACTTCAATATCAATATCAAAGAAAGCAATAGAATTACAAGGAGTTTACTGGCTCTGACTGAAGCCTTTAACTTACACCCTGTAACCTTTGAAATTACCAGGCCAGGAAGAGATAATAGTGGAACATGCATAGATAACATTTTCACAACAATTCAAGAGGAGAATCGCATCTCATCGGTTCTGCATACAGTCATGTCTGATCATGATGCAGTTGTGCTGAAAATTAAAAATGATGGTCAAGTACCAAGCCCTGTTGCATCATATAGATTTTTTTAGAGTAATAAATAGTTCCCACTGTCAACATTTCTGTCATTTATTGAATAACTTCAATTGATTGCCAATTTATACTTTCAAAACAATCACTGAAAAGGTAGAGTATTTTTTCCATCATTTCATGCAACAGGTTGAGGTAGCCTTCCCAAGTAAAAAAATAAAGTGCAAGGGACGCTTAAATGGTCAAATAAACAGATGGTATAATGCAGAGTTAAAGAAGCTTAGAACTCAGTGTCTGACATTGTATAGAACGTATAGAGATACTGGAATAGAGAGGTATAAAGCAGAATACAAATATTATAAGAGTAAATATAGAGCTGCAATACATAATACTAAGCTTGAATACATCAACAATTTTATAGGTTGTTCTAATAATAAGGCTAAGGCGATGTGGGATATAATAAATAACTCTTTGAATAGGAAAGATAAGAAAGAGCCGGCAGGAAGAGATATATCTCCTGATATGTTCAATAATTTTTTTGTAAATAGACACAATATAAATTATAATGTCTCTGAGTGTAATAGTAGAAATGATGTGCCACTTTTTAATCATAATAGATGTATAAGTGAAAAACTTAAGTTCCAGAATTCACAGTTACCAAAGTGTACAATACCTTGATGAAGTTGAAAAATAGCGAATCGTATGATGTATATGGTTAAAAATCATTAATAATAAAGATTGCAGCCCTTTACATAGCGGAAATTGTCACCTACCTGTTCAATGAATGTATAAATAACTGCATCTACCCAGATTTCCTAAAATATAGTAAAGTATTACCAATACATAAGAGAGGCTCTAAAAGTGACGTCAGAAACTTTCGACTCATAACCATCATTCCAATTTTTGGTAAGGCTTTTGAATACCTAGTTAGTGAACCTCTTGTACAGTATTTTGAAGAGAATAAACTTTTTAGTCCAAGTCAATTTGGGTTTAGAGGTAATTTGAGCACAACATTTGCCATATCTGAGTTTGTGGAGTTTGTAATGAACGGAATTGAGGACAAGAAGAGCAATGTTGCCAGAATGTACGATTATTCATGTGCTTTTGATACGGTCTCGCATGAAATACTATTAAAAAACGTTCTGCCTACAATATTGATCATAAAGTATTGAAGTTTTTCAAAACATATCTAGAGGGGAGGTTCCAGTCAGTTTACCATTGTGGTCTGAGTTCTGATTTCTTATCAGTAGAACGAGGGGTACCTCAGGGATCTATACTGGGACCAATACTATTCTTAATTTATATTAATGACTTACCTACTTACTTGGAAGGCAATGGAAGAAGAATATTTTTATATGCAGATGACCTGGCAGTTATTATTAGCGATGGAAATCAGACAGATGCAAAGTCCAATTTGGAACAATGTAATCTTTTGATTGACAGTTGGAGTACAAAAATAAGTTAGCTATTAATGATAAAAAAACCACTACTATAAGTTTCAGTCTAGCCAACAGCCCAAACATTGAATCTACCCAGTTCCTCGGAGTTTTTTTGCAATCTAATCTTAAATGGAATACCCATATAGGAAATATATATAATAGAGTACTAAGAGGGCTTTTTATGTTGAGAAGGTTGGCTGGAAGTGTGACAATAGAGGTCTTGAAAACAGTTTACTTTGCGGTTATATACAGTCACCTAGCCTATGGTATAATTTTGTGGGAAAATAGTCCTTTGGCTGGTAAACTTTTCCTGCTACAGAAGAGAGCCATTAGAATATTAAACAATGAAGAGCCACGTAGTCATTGTAGACCATTGTTTATTGAGGATAAAATTCTGACTCTTCCTTCTATGTATGTCCTGGAATGTCTGTGTTATGTCAAAAAGAAACTGGATAAATTTAGCCTCAACTCTGATAGGCATACATACAATACAAGAGGGGCAAGTAATATAAGTGTCGAATGGTGCTCTTCCAGCGCATCATTGAGAAGTTTCAGGGCCCAATCTCTCAGATTTTATAATGCCCTTCCGTCATTGGTAAGAGACCTAGATGCCACCCAATATAAAGATAGAGTTAGGAAAGGCCTAATAAGAGGTGGACTTTACAAGGTACCTGAATTTTATAAGATTTCACAGTCTATGTAAATCTGTTACTATTGTGTATGATTTAGGCTTTGTAAACTTAGCTTGTAATCTTGTTTAATAAGTAAATTTTAGATGTAATTGTGTTTTAGCTGTGTAGACTTTTGTATTGTTAATTATTTCATAGTATTTTGTATACTTGTGACGATGACCAATGTTTATCGTAAACCAAATGGTAATAAATATATTATTATTATTATTATTATTATACTCCATGCATGTTTCTATTTAAATATTTGACAATCCACATATCCTACAAAATTACAAAAATCCTACAATTTACAATTAGTTATTGGATCACAATTTGATTTGTCATTCATTAACCTAATTCATTGGAATTAGGTTATGACGCCTTCAATGTTCACGTTTTGCCTCACCCGTATGGCAAAATCGCTTCCACACGTACATTTAATGCTCGCCCGAGGCGCCTTTGAGCACGCCAAAATACCGACAGGGTTACGGTTCGCCCACATGCCTCAGCGAACAGTGTCCAGACGTGCGAATGCAAGCCCATACACGTATACTCACCCGAGGTAAACTTTAATGATCCGGATTAATTGATCTTGTTCACTGCCACGAGCCAATCAGAAGACCAGGATTGGAACTTCCCAAGGTCACGTGACGTGTCTAGTATTTGCTTCATGTAAAAAGCATTGGTTAGATAGGCGTTTGACTACAAGTTTCCATTCTGTTCCTATTCTGTGCTTTTGATAGCAATGGTGAAAGTGAATGGTGACTGCCGTGGGACTGGTGAGGTGGTGATCTGTTGCCTTGTTGGTTTGGCGGGATGGGTATCAATTATTCAGAATAATAGATTATTCCATAACGATTAATCAATAAGTGGGATTTCTCTGATTATTCAATTTCACAGGACTTAGAGACATAAATATGTCACTGATATTATTGTTTCAAACATATTCCAATATATATCCCAGTTATTTTTATGGATATTTTGCTTTATTATGCGTTTTTCTATTGTTTTTGACCTGTTTTTCTCTACTTTCGAAGGCTGAATTAATCGATGCTTGTTCAATCGATTTTTTCAGTACCGATTAGTCGGTATGAAACATGAACAATAGTCATCCAATCATGTTGTAAGGCGGGCAATTTTATCCAATCCAGTTTCTTAGCGCCAAAGACCTCAGCATAGCACTGCGTTTGAAAAGTTTTTAACTCCCGTATGGGAGGTTTTCTAGATTAGGAGTGAGAATAATCTTAGAAGGGGACATAGTAAAAAAATACAAAAAAATCATGAAAGTTTCTCTTCATAGTGTGACGTACCGGACAGTAAGCTTTTGCAATTGAATTACGTTAAAAGAGAACGATTAATATGTATCACCATTTGTAACCAATTGATTGAAAAAGACTAAGAAATTGTCAAAAAGCCACTGATTTATTGATAATTAGAAAGACCGGTTTCGGTTATTACACCATTGTCAATCTCTGATAAACTAAAACTAAATACAAGAGCAGCAGAATTTATACTAGTAGGCGAGTACTGCTATTGGTCGAGGGCATGAACGCCTGCCATTGGCCTAGCTAGACAGTCTCCTCCCCCTCAACGGTGTGACAAAATGGCGGCTTAAGCAACAGAATCGCCATGATAATAAAATTTACTTTTAGTACAAAATAAGAACCAAGAAAACAAGTGTGAAAGATGATAAAACAAATATGTAAATGGAAAAACTATCGACTAATGTATGCTTACAGTTTTATGATAAAACTAAATTCGTAGTGTTGTACTGGTTGAAATGAATCTGGTCATTTAAACTATACTGGGAATTTTCTTTAATTACTCTTGTTTTTTCTAAAGCCTCTAGAATATTCAAAGATCTGCCTTTGTTATTAACATGCAGAAACTCAACATTCTCCTTAACTGTGATTATTTGTATTTTCAGAAAACCAACCCATACTGATGTTATCATTCCTCTTCATTCTTGTCATCCTATTTCTCACAAACTTGCTGCTTTCAATAGCATGGTCTATAGAGCACTAATAATCATGATTTTGATATTGAGATCACTAAAATTAAACAGATAGCTGTCACAAATGGGTATGAAGAAAGTATGGTGAACAGATTATTGAGTAAAATTAATAGAACAATTTCTATCAATTCTAGCTTTGTAGGCTCAAACTGTGAGGAGAAGACTTGGATAAGAATCCCATATTTAGGCCTTGTATCTGATAAAATAGGTAGGGAATTGAAGAGGAATGGATTTCATGTTGATTTCAAGACCAAACCGATTTTAAATAGTCTATTTAGCTGGAGTAAAGACAACATTGATATTTGGGATAAAAGCGGGGTGTACAAACTTAAATGTGATGATTGTAATGCTTGTTATGTGGGTCAGACTGGTAGAAGTTTCAAAAGTAGAATTAAAGAACACATCAGAGATTGGAATAAACAAAATGGGGAATCTAACTTTGCAGAACATTTGATAACAAATAATCACAAGTTCACAGTTAAGGAGAATGTTGAGTTTCTGCATGTTAATAACAAAGGCAGATCTTTGAATATTCTAGAGGCTTCAGAAATATCAAGAGTAATTAAGGAAAATTCCCAGTATAGTTTAAATGACCAGATTCATTTCAACCAGTACAACACTACGAATTTAGTTTTATCATAAAACTGTAAGCATACATTAGTCAATAGTTTTTCCATTTACATATTTGTTTTATTATCTTTCACACTTGTTTTCTTGGTTCTTATTTTGTACTAAAAGTAAATTTTATTATCATGGCGATTCTGTTGCTTAAGCCGCCATTTTGTCACACCGTTGAGGGGGAGGAGACTGTCTAGCTAGGTCAATGGCAGGCGTTCATGCCCTCGACCAATAGCAGTACTCGCCTACTGGTATAAATTCTGCTGCTCTTGTATTTAGTTTCAGTTTATCAGAGATTGACAATGGTGTAATAACCGAAACCGGTCTTTCCAATTATCAATACCTAAATCAGTGGTTTTTTAACAATTTCTTAGTCTTTTTCATTCAATACTTTACTTAGATTATTCCAAATGATTCATAAGTCATTTCTAATCATTAATTAACAAATGATTGGAAAATACTCTTAATCACTTCACTCCAATCATTCTAAACAATTTGTGAATCATTTTCAATTGAAGGGAAAGTTCTCAAAGCACTTCTGCATAGGCGCGGATCCACGGGGGGGGAAGGGGAAATTTCCCCCCCCCCCCAAAATTCGGCTTAAGCACTATATAGAATTGATTTTTCAACCATTTAAGTGAATATAAATATCTGTACACTAAAACTGAAAAATCATATTCTTTCATATTCAACCTGTAGAGAGAATTGAATATATTCAATATAAAATATAAATATTCCTATTCAATACTCTCTGACTATGAATACATCAATAAATTCTTGTTTGAAGTGCATGAGTATTGTTTCTATAGTTTTTTTAAGACAATTCATCAAAGATGATAATAGTCTAGGCTGACGTCAGGCTGCTAGGTCAGCAATTCTTGTCCACACACTTGTGATGCTCTTTTTTTTAGTTAGTAAGAATCTCATTGAAATCGTCACACATCTTTGAAACTAGAACCAGAAAAACAAAGCTCTATTACATTAGAAACTAAATAATCCATAGAAAGCTCAAATTCGATGATAGAAGAAAAAATCAAGATGATCCAATCTCAGCACAGTGAGTAGAGTATCATGGAATTTTGAAAAATTCAAATATCTTAAATTTTATCATTTTTGGATCTTTCTACTGGATATAGAGATCAAAGCGCTCAGTTCCTAGAAAAATACCGGCGTCAACTCTTTTGACGGTCCGAGCGGCGAGCTCCTGCCACTCGGACTATCAAAGGAAGCCGACTTGTTTGATCGTAGGCTTGTTATAATTTTATAATTGTTTCTATGAACTAATTATTTGGTCCAGGCTGTGGTTGGTCCGGTAGTCGCCTTTGTGCGATCATTATTTCGTTTTCAATTATGAGAATTGTTAGCTATTCCAAGTAGCACAATTCTCAGAAATTTTATAAATCTGGATGGCAAGCATTTCTTGACTGGTTGGAAATCGTTGAAAGCATTTTAGTTCAGTACTAACAGTCGGTATGGAAACATTATTGGAGTCACATCAACGCAGTCATGTACCAGAACAGCTTGTGATGAAGGAACTGAGGAATCGCTACATCTCTAGAAAAATATTTTCAACACTTCACAATGGTGAGTATTAAAATGCACATAAGGATTGGCTCGTACTTTCCGATGTAAAACAAGGGCTGTTCTGTAAATACTGTCCGTGGTTCACTAATCGTAATGAGGGGGGCTACTGCAAGAATGTTGCTCTAAAAACTCTTGTAACCGAACCTTTGAGAAATTTCAAAAAATTAACAGGATCTGATGGACACTTGGAAGTCCACTGCAATACCCAATATCATAAAGATGCCGTGACAGCAGGGAAAAACTTTCTAAGAGTATACCACTGCCCGAAAATGGAAGTAAATAACCTCATCAATGAAGAACGGCTCTCTCAATCCCAGAAAAATCGTCAGAAACTTCTTTCTATAGTTAAAACTGTCATTTTGCTTGGTAGGCAGAATATTCCTATGAGGGGGCACAGAGACGATGGGCCACTCAATTTAGAGATGAGTGATACAGTCTCTAATGAGGGTAACTTTAGAGCTTTGATTAAATTTAGAATTGATGCTGGGGATAAAGTTTTGGAGGATCACATCAATACATCATCATCAAGATCCACTTACATCAGCAAATCTACTCAGAATAATATCATAGAGTGCTGCAAAGCAGAAATTACTGATGTTATTCTGAGTAGAATTGCGAAAGCTGAGCTTTATTCGATTATGTTTGATGAAACCAGTGATATTTCACAGAGAGCACAGGTGAGTATTGTACTGCGTTATGTGCACTTTGAAAAGGAGTTTGAAATAAGAGAGGACTTCATCACATTTATTGATGCATTTGAAGACATGAAAGAAGCTGATGAAGATAATCTGGGCGACGAAAGAAGTAATAGTGAGGTCGAAATGAGTATTAGTGGTAAGAACCTGGGTGCAATCATTTTGAGAAAAATTGACGATTTAAAACTTCCTTTTGATAAGTGTATAGGGATTGGAACTGATGGCTGTAGCGTTATGCTGTCTGATAATGGGGCTGTCAAGGAGATACAAAAAGTTGCTAAAAATGCTATAACAACACCCTGCTATAACCATAAGTTGAACAATAGCATTTCAAAATGCTCCAATATAAAACTCATAGAGAATTCAGTGAGTGTTCTAAAAGAGGTGATCGCTTTCTTCTCATTTCCAAAAAGAAATACAGCATTGAAAAATTTTCTTGGGAAGAAAATGACTCACCTATGTGAAACCAGGTGGACTGAGAGGCATGATGGAGTTCTTCAGTTCACAACCAGTTTACCTGATATCCTGGCTTGCCTACATAAAATTTCTGAGTGGAAGGATAAAAAAACCTCAGGCAAAGCATCCTTATTGATAACCGCCTTATGTGACAGTAAACTAATAATTGGTTTATTTTGCCTTAGTGATATCTTGAGTTTATCTCTGCCATTGAGTAGAATACTACAAAAAGAAACACTGGACCTTTGTAAGTCAGCCGAACTTCTAAATAGCCTTCTAGAGCTGTTGAATGAGAGAAGGCAAAACAGTATTGAGTACTTCAATTGTGTCTACATGCAAGCCCAAGAAATCGCCAGGAAATTGGACGTTGAACTGAAAATCCCAAGATTATGTGGGCGTCAAACTCAACGGTCCAATCATCCATCAGCAACAACAGAAGAGTACTTTAGACTCACTGTGTATGTTCCAGTACTGGATAATATAATTCAGGATCTAAAGACAAGATTCACATCTGATGTCCTTAACGTATTCCACCTCCCCCTACTGCTTCCAGAGGGAATTGTAAATACTAGTGTGCAAGATATGCAAAAATCAATTGATCCTATTATGAATAGATTTGGTTCAATAATGAAAGATAATCGTGACCTGTCTTCCCTGAAGCTTAATGCAGAAATGGCTCATTGGAGAAACAAATGGCAGAGATATAATAAGGAAGGGTTGCCATTACCAACAAACGCTTTGAATGTCTTGAGAGAATGCGAAAAAGACATCTACCCAACGATCCATTTTCTATTGAGAGTTTTGTGTACTTTACCTGTAAGTAACGCAAGCTCAGAAAGATCTTTCTCAACTCTGCGACTCTTAAAAACTTGGTTGAGGAGTACAATGTCGGAGAACCGTCTAGTAGGATTGGCCCTACTTTACATTCACCCGGATATAGTTATAGATCCTGAAAAAATTGTTGAGAGGTTTGCCAAATCAGGGACCCATAGAATAATTTTATAATTTTGCCTATCCTTGTAAATAAACAATTAATAGAAACTTTGCTACGGTAGTCAAGAATTCTTTTTATTATATTACTGATTGCTTTCCTTATCACAATTACATAAATAATAACAGTTGTTATCATTAGCCTACAGTTTAGTCCTGATTATTGATTTTTTTCTATTATAGGCCTAATAATTATTATTAGAAATGATTGCTTCTATTAAATTACAATCTGTAAATAGAAATTCACATAGAACAATCAATTTTCATTCAAATGAAGAGAATTATTGTAAATATGATGGCAGTATTAAACCTTTCGCAGCATCACAAGTATGGTACTGTATATAGTCCTAGAGATTGTCTTCAAGAGAACAGTATTCACTTTAATTATATTATTATTGATAATAGTGTAGGAATATATTATAATAATTGTGTTTAACGTCGTCATATAGCATGATTATGCAATAATGAATTTTATGTGTTTATGAATTTTCAATATTTATATAATTCTTTAATAGACTTTTGTAAAAAAAATTTAACCTTCAGAATGCTTATTGAATGAAAGAATAATATTGAAATTAAGTAATCACTATGCCATATGTTATGTCTAAATATTCAAATAGCGTATAAAAATGCATTGTTTTTATAAGAATGTTATGCTATAATTTATATTGTATTGTGAATTGACAAGGTAGTATCGGATAATAGTTCCTTCATTATTGAATAGTACTAATAATCCTACCTTCACTGGAAAAATTGGATTAATTTCTTCGCAATATAAGCCTGAATTGAATTTCCTACATGCATCTAGATTTTTAAACGGAATAGTTCATAGAATGTCATTGAACTAGAACTGATTATATATATTGTAAAATTATAATTACTGTATACCTATTGTAAATAATAGCCCATTTAATAGATGCATATACTATCTGCTGCTTGACTAAAGCAAGTCTGCAAAACTTAATGTTCCTGTTTGAATAATAATCCTATTTCCGCTTCTAAGTTCCTAGATTGAAGACTCACTATCAAAGCTTGTAATTTAATTCAGGTAATCGGCTTGCGTTTTGTCAAATAATAACATATATCACAAATGAATTGTCTTAGCCTATCATGAATACTATGTTTTTTTATTTTGATTTTGAAAGAAGAGTTTGTTATAGTAGCCTACTGATTCCGTTGAATTAATAAAATTTTGCATATATTTTTGTCTTCTTTTCTCCTGTTACATAATGTCCATAACGAAATTGAATTGTGAAATTCTGTTGTAATTTATTATTAGTTAATTATTGTTTGTTATCATGTCACAAATCAGGAAATACCGGAGATAGTCATTATATATGAATATAAATATGTGGTAAAATATATAGTGGAAAATGACTATATATAGTCATATATTTTTAGTATTTTAAAGTACCTAAGGAATTTCCCCCCCCCCCAAAATCCGCTGCTGGATCCGCCCCTGCTTCTGCAATCATTCTAAATGATTCATAAATCATTTTCAATCATCGATTATACAATGATTGGAAAATACTTTCAAGTACTTTACTTCAATAAATCAGTTCAATCACCGATTATAAAATGATTGAGAAGTACTTCACTAGCAGTACTCGCCTACTAGTATAAATTCTGCTGCTCTTGTATTTAGTTTTAGTTTATCAGAGATTGACAATGGTGTAATAACCGAAACCGGTCTTTCTAATTACCGTATCAATAAATCAGTGTTTTTTGACAATTTCTTAGTCTTTATCATTCAATATGAAAAATTACCACAATATCAACTTCTCAACTACACAAAAACATTTGTAACCAAGTTATAATTTTTTGTAAATATTGGGGGCTCTACCACTTTCCAGATGGGAAGAAGAGTTACAAAGGAGATACATAGCTGAAGATGGTAGAGCACATATAAGAAATAAAAAATTTATTGGTTTACAATATTTTAGAAAGAGTTAATTTGAAATGTGTAAGTTAAAAGTTATATAATTTAGGCTATGAAGAAAAGGAAAACAGATTATTATCGAACAAGTCTCAATTATCTTATTTAAAAATGAGTTTCTATTTATTTCAATTTGATTAATTTTTGAATACTATTTAGGTACAGTATTTAATATTTTAAGGATTTTCCTCTTGGTTTGAATTATCTACATTTTATTTATTATTTTTTAATTCCTATAAAAAAGAAAAACAACATGGCATTATAACTAATAAAATGATGAATAATTAATTGAGTACAATACCAATCCCCTTTATGATGACCATCTCGTCAGCTTGGCTCGAAAGTGAGGTCTAGAGGAAGGTCCAGGTCCTGGCCAGTCAGAGTGTTTGAGTGTTAGGAGGAGCGGCACAAAAAGACTGTCTCGAAAAAGTGGGAAAATCTAATATGAAAATGCCAGCTGGTGGGGAGACTGGAAAGTTCCACCACTCTGATGCTCTGCGATTTTTCATTCAGTCAGCGCAATTTGGCTTTCTAGTGATCCTGATTTCACTATTGAAAATTAAAAAGGGAAATAAATTGAAAATTTGATGTGCTTGAGGAGCTGTCAAAACCCATGGTTTATGACATCTCCCCCTCCTTTGCTTTGACAGCCGTCTCTGGCTGTTCATTCTGGTCGATTTGTACTACGCATTTGAAAAATTATAATTCTTTCGTAGCTTTGTCTAGTTGTTATTAATGACCAGCCGTCAGGCTTGCTTCACTCTCCATATCCGTCCAGCCAGGGGGCTCCACCCCCTGGACCCCCGACTGTATCATCCAAAAATGAGATCAGCGGGCTCGCTTCACTTGCCTGCATTTTTAATTTGAGCATTCTTCATTCCATCAGAAAGTCAAAGTACTATGTACTGAATTTCTTCAAATATATTTCCATCAATTATTGAAAAAGATGAGAAAATGCAGAAAAGCTGAGAAAAACATTGGGAGAATGCTGATTTTGAGCATATCTTTGATGAAATATAAAAGTCACCTCATCACAAAATTTTTAGACCCTAGCTGAACCTCTATACCAAATTTGAACATTTTATGTCTATTACTTGATGAAAGAACTGAGAAAACGCAATAAACCACTAATTTCGTGCGTATCTTTGGCGTTATCCCAAATTCCTTCTAACACGACATTATTACACCCCAGCTGAGCTTTTTTAGTAAATTTGAACATTTTCTGTTCATTTGTTCTAGATAAAGCTGAGAAAGTGAAAAAAATGCTGGAAAACACAGATCTTGGGCTCATCTCTGGCGTTATTGCAGTTACCTTCTAACACAACATTATTACACCCTAGTTGAGCTTCTGTACTAAATTTGAACACTTTCTGTTCATTTTTTCTCGATAAAGCTGAGAAAATGCTGGAAAAAAGCAGATGTTGTGCATATCTTTGGAAATTTTTCCAAATCCGTTCTTAGTGTGCCTCTGAAGGGCCAACTGAACATACCTACCAAATTTGAATGTTTTTGGTCTGGTAGATTTTCAGTTCTGTGAGTGAGTGAGTCAGTCAGTCAGTGAGTGAGTGCCATTTCGCTTTTATATATATAGATTGTGCAAAGTTTCAATTTTGTATGTTCAACCATTATTTGGAAAAGAAATAATAAGGGAAAAAGCAAAATGACTGCTGAGTGAGTAACTGAAGACTTCCAGACAATTTAAATATGATATTTAGATTTGTTTTTTACCTAGGAACAATGCCCTAGAGTATTGGTAGGGAGTTTGTAATCACACTGTTTACACCAGAAGCTCCCCACCACATTTCTTCAACTCTAGATATATTTTCCCAGTCCTTAGAATAAGGATTGATAATTTTCAATTTTTTTAAATATCTATTGATAATTTTGAATATTTTCTAATAATTAATTTTTTTCAATTTTCCGCCATTTTTTAATTTTTTTTCTATTTTCAGGATTTTTTTTCTTTTACCTTCACTTTTGACCTTTGACCGTTGACCGTTGACCTTTGACCGTTGACCGTTGACCTTTGACGGTGTCCTTTGACCTTGTGCCATGAGTGACAAAATCTTTCTACTTTGCTGTTCCATGATTTTCTAAATAAAATTCACATTTTGAAACTTCCAAAACGATGAAGCTTTTCTTACAGCATGTAATAAGGAAATATATACATTTTATAGTTATATTCATTTATAATAATTTATTATTCTTCAATCTCTACTCAATCTCAATTTCAGAATATTCACAGCAGTGAAACAGTAAGAAATCGTAGTTTAGCAGCCAAAATTAGATACTTTTTCAATAAATGAGTGGTAGTTTTGATATGATAATTGGTCGATTCAATCAATAAATAAATGACAAATGATTGTATTTGACAGGCGATCAATAGATGCAAATACAGCCTGTGAGAAGGACAACCACCGCAAAAGGTGCTGTCGGGTACCCCTGGAGATAGTGTTCAAGGACGTGGGCTTCAACTTCATCATAGCCCCTTACAAGTTCGACGCGGGCTACTGCCAAGGCCGATGTCCCCCGCGCTTCAATGTTGCAAGTCACCATGCCCTGCTCCAAGGCTTACTCTGGAAGATAGACCACTCGCTGGTGCCAAGACCCTGTTGTGCTCCTCATGTCTTGCAGGATCTCGACTTCCTGCATCTCGATGAGAACGACCCTTCCAAGCTCAAGGTCACCACCTGGACAAACATGACTGTTCTCGAGTGCGGCTGCTCCTAATCCTTCCCCCCTTTCACCATACCCCCTCCAACCAATATGATCTCATTAGCTTTTACATCAATGAACCCTCAAGTCAAGTGTCAACCAGCCACATCTACCAAAGTAGTATTTTAGTGATAGTCTTTAGTTTAGTTGTATATAAAAATTATTGTTTCTGCTGGATGGTTGAATAAAACACATACCCATGAATTGAACCCTGTTATTAGAGATGTTGAAATTCACTTAAAATTGTCATCATTGTTCTCATGAGAAGTTGGTATTATTTATAAGGAATTTCGGCAATTACAGTGAATCTCTCTATGTAATTGTTTGATGATGAAGTAATATAAATTCGATATGCCTATATACCGTATGTTGTCTCTTCCACTTTTGGAAACTTTTTTCACATAAAACTCAAGTTTCAATACTTGAGACATTATCGTCAGTTGTAGATTGAGTTAAAACTGTACAAAAACTTGGGTTTTGTTTAAATGAAACTATTTGAGTAGAAAATAACACCCATATATCCTATTATTTCTTTAAAAAACTCAAACTGTTTTATCAACGTTGCAAATTTGTCAACCTTGATCGAGCATTTACATGATAGGTCAATATGATTCTATATGGAAAGACCAGCCTGCATTTAAACCTGATACTGGTTCCAACCTAATCCATGACAAACTGGAATTTGAGAAAAAAAACAGCTCTACTGTACTAATAACAGACCACCATAACACAGCAAGTTATTATTTGTATTATTTGTATAGTTGTGACTAATATATTGGATAATATATTCCATCCAGATGAAGGTTTCAACAGTGATTTATTGAAAATTGATAGTAAGTAGTGTATTACATTGGAATTTTGTTCAATGAAATTATCATTCATTCATACTGTGTCTCCAGTATGGTTCGCCTCGTATTTTTGTAATATACTATTACCAATTCAAATAATGTCATGTGACATGAGAAAATGTCTCAAATGTAGCAATATGTAGAGGGATATTAATATTTCAGTATACATCTCATATAATAATTCAACTTACGTTCATCTAATTACAATTCTATTCCTTATCCCAAGACTAATATCCTCACCTCTCACTGTGATAATAGTACAATCCATCGGTTATTCCTAGTTTTAGATAGTTTCAAGCAATTTGTTGTGTAATAATTTATTCAAGTGAGAATTGAAAGGGATAATTATGTCATTATTTATTTAGAAGTAAAAAGATTCTACAGCTTTCTTTATTTGTCTTGATCATAATTGAGCTGCATTCTCATAAATATTATTTGCCGAGGAGGAGTGAGGAAATGAATGTGAGAGTTATCGGTTCGAACAACAATGCTTAAGCATCAACTTTATTAATAAGTAATGATTAAACATGTCTTGTTCGACTAGACCTGAAAAACTATTCCTGTTGTGACAAAATCATAGTTGGTCCTCTAATATCAAGTAAGTAATGAATAAATCTCATAAACCCCATACTAGTATATTATTGTCAGTTGAAAACCACTAGAAATCCATTCAAGTGGAAAGTTTTTGAGAGATTCCTTTATCCTGATGGAAGTTCCAGTTCCAGTATCCTGATTATCAGTTGGGAATTTCAGTGAAATTGTTGCGTTTGTTGATGAATTGATTATAATAATGTTAAAGATGTACAGTATTATTATGAGTTATTATTACTATAAATTGAAATTATTTATTGAGGAAATCTTACATTATTTGTATATGAATAGGTCTCAGAACTGAAAAGAAAAAAATGACAGACATGTTCAAAGTTAAATGTTTTTGTAAATGCTTAAAGCTGTCATTGGTATTCTTGAAGGGATTATATTAGAAATCATTGAACTTGATTAATGGAATGTGTTGTATTTGATGCTTTTTCTTTTTCCTTCCTATTATGAAAAGTGTACATGTATTTAGGCATTATTGGACTGCACAATTAATATGAATTCCATTGTTTTAAGCCTACAAACTATGTACAAGTGAATGTGTATATTATTTTATAGATTGTAAGTTATTTATTCGAATATTATGTTGACTATGTATTTTTTTAGTCTTGGAATATGAAATAAAGTTTTATAATCTGTGCAAAAAATGATTTCCTGATTTTTAATTAATGTCAATCCCATCCATACCCAGAATGCATTTGAAAAAATGTACGGAGAGAATTCTACTGAATAATTTAATCCATAGAATAAGCTGATATAAGTCATTACTTGCATAGCCTACTTACACAAGCGCAATCTTTGTTTTCTCTCTCATTTGGATGAACGTGCTATAGCCCACACAGCACACTGATGTTTATAAAACGTTTAATAAACGTTATCTCTTAAACATTTGAAACGTTTAGACAACGTTGTATGTTGTTGGCCATAACGTTTTCTAAACGTTTATTCAACCTTTAGTTTGGTACTGACCTTTACGTTTAATAAACATTTATTTAAACGTTGTATTCAACATTTTGATGAACGTTATATCAACGTTTTGATAAACATTAGTCAACTTTCAATAAACGTTATATCAACGTTTTGATAAACATTATATCAACGTTTTGATAAACATTACAGTCAACATTTCAATAAACGTTATATCGACGTTTTGATGAACATTATAATCAACCATTACTTAAGCATTCGATTCTTTCCCAGGTAGCACAGAAACGTTGAAATAGAGTTAGAAACACGTAATACCTTAACGTTGGAAACACGAAAAAATGTCCGCCGTTTCCACATTATTTTCAACGTTGAATAATAATTGAAAAAACATCGTGGTAACCATTATTTTCAACTATCAACAGACGTTAAATTAGCCATACTTTTGAACCGGTACCTTATTAATTACATGGTGATATTTCTAAAATCATTTGGAAAGAGATGAAAATACAAAATCATATTTCCATTTATTTACATATGATTTCATGTAACAGAAATTTGGAAAGAGATGAAAATACAAAATCATATTTCCATTTATTTACATATGATTTCATGTAACAGAAATATTACCGTGCAATGCGGTACATTGGTAAGGTGGAATAAAAACACACAATAGAAACCATATTACTTCAATTTTGATCCACAAAAATTATTATGATGAAAGTTGTTTAAAAAACTGAGATGGTTACAACCAAATTACCATGGTAATTTAATATACTCTGCCATTGTATAGCTGAAAACTCAAAAATATTTTATGTCTGTAAGAAACAGAACTTGAAACTATTATATATTATATTGAATGATGAAATACAAAATAAATATTTTTCATTACCATGTTAAATCGCAATAAAAATTGTGATACAGTATTGACATTTCAAAAAATCTGGAGTGGCGCACTCACACAACTTTCCTTGCCGTTATGAAAAATAATGATAACCAGACGGTAGTGTTCACGCGCATCTTAAGTCTACTATTCAAAGATCTGAGCCAGCTGGTAACAGGACAATAACGCTGGAGACACAAGATGTCTGCTATCTCTCCATAGTGAATGATAAATATAGAATCAACAGTGGCCAACAGTTTGCAATTGAATAATCAAATTTTCTCGAATTTCGAGCTTATTTTCAATGTTATGTGAAAATGTTACTGAACATTAATTGTAGATTTTTATGCTCAATTTCTTCCACTTGGAAATTTTTGTTTAAATAATTGTATCTGGAGCCTGATAATTGGGAATCTGAAATCAAACTTTTCATAGATGAGGCGGAACTCCTGAAATTTTCACAGATATGGGACTTGTCCCTAGTGGAAGTGATCAATAGAGATCAATAAAAAAAATTTATTGATATCAATAGGTATTTGGGCCAATACACATCAATAGGTATCCATGGTTATGTATTGATGTGTATTGGCCCAAATACCTATTGATATCAATACACATCAATACACATCAATACATATCCATGGATATCAATACATAACCAGCAGTATTGATATCAATACACCTCAATACATTTCCATGGATATGTATTGATGTGTATTGGCCCAAATACCTATTGATATCAATACACATCAATACATATCCATGGATATCAATACATAACCAGGTGTATTGATATCAATACACATTAATACATTTCCATGGATATGTATTGGCCCAAATACCTATTGATATCAATACAAATCAATACATATCCATGGATATCAATACATAACCAGCTGTATTGATATCAGTACACATCAATACATTTCCATGGATATGTATTGGCCCAAATACCTAATGATGATCAATACACATCAATAGGAAGCCATGGATATCAATACATAACCAGCTGTATTGATATCAATACAGATCAATAGCCATCTATAAGCAGCCTGTCTCCTTTATAGAAAAAATCCTCTTTTGAATCTAGGAGAGCAGATTAGGATGAAGATAACATTTGCAAGGATTATAATATTTTAACTCAGCTGCAACTGACATCAGACAAGAGAGTATACCTGTTCAATTATCTATAATTAATATAAGTGAATTGGATTCAGTGAATATATGTCTATTGATATATTGATGAAAAATTAAGGAATGTGAATAGTTAAGACATAAATAATGTGAGAAGTTTGTTTATTAAAATAACTCATATGCATGTCATTTATCTATTAAGAAAGGTCCTTAATGTGGTGCTCCAAAATACTTTAATCTCTTCCTGTTTAAAGTAGCAATTTTCTGAGCTACATACTGGTTTATGTTACTGCACCTCAATTTAATCTCAATTTTTGGAGCATTCACATTTTCCTCCAGGATCCGGTGTTTGAACATTTCTAGAACAAATAACAGTTCTAAGTATACAATCTTTACAAATTAGAAAAAAAGGATTTTATTTCCTGAATTAATCTGCTAGCAAATTTATTTAATAACCTAAAAATGTATTTAAATATGCATGACTCTCCCTCTCCTGAAAGGAAAGTCCAAGATAACACAAGAGCGTTTTCTTCACGTGAAAATTATGTCCTCACAGTTTTACATTATAACGTCATATTCTGGTGGAAAAGTCGAAAAAATCACATTTTTTCACGTGAAAAAATGTGTAAATGTTCCAACTTTTCACGTGAAAAGTACGTGAAACTGAAACTTAAAAATAACGTTTTTTTCTGTTTCTACGTTTTCACGTTATACTGAACTCTCAGAAAAGAACATGAATAAAACGGTTTTTTCTACATGTCTTGTCCCACATTTGGTCATTTCTTTCGCATGAAAATTTCCAAAAATTCACATGAAAATAACGTTTTTAAAATACATTTTTACAATATTTTATTGTGAAAAGATGGAGAAGGATTTTCTCAATTATTCTGAATAAATAACCTTTTCAATTCTTTATTTTTACATTAAAAAACTATAAATCTTATAAAACTTTTGAATAACCACAATATAATGTGAAATAAATTCTCTACCCTAACTTTACAATAATTTTACACAAAACTGAATAAAAATTTATTCAACTATAAAGTCCTTCTCAGACAAATGGATTTTTCCTAGTAAGTAGTCA
>NC_052518.1:42630561-42799995 GCF_014356525.2 Nilaparvata lugens | reverse complement strand
TAAGTTTTGTAGAAATTGCACATTCATAAATCTATCTCTTAGACAAACATCGGGAGAAGCATTTTAACACTTGATATAGAATAATATTTGATTTCTTACTAGCAAGGTTTCCTGCAACGATATTGTGGTTTATCCCAATTCCTAATCTTATTTCATATATTCCAATATTCTTTCTGAAGCAATATGGAAAAGTAATAGCATATCATAAAGAGAAGAACAGATACTATTCTCCAGATGATTATCTCCCATGCACACTGATAAAAATTGATTGTTGCTAACACTTGTGGAAAGATACAATAAGTTGAGGTGAGTATATGCATACCACATAATTCTATTTGAGTTCATGCAGTGCATCAGTCTATTCTACAGAGTGAGAGTTCACTTTCTTCAATATTCATTTATATTGTTGACTAATCGTTCAATTAATGACATCATCTACTAGCTATGATAGACAGAATATTATTTTTCTTCCCACAGAAAACTAGCTATTTTCCATTAAACATTATAGCTGCTGAATCTATCCAACAGTTGAGCTGTCTCGACTGCACACTCTGTGTGCTTCTCCTGACATTGAGTTGATGATTAACCAGCAGAACAAGGTAAGGATTAGGATCAAATATTTAATATATATACATTTATTTAGACGCATAAGATTTTTCTAAGCAATTCACAAATAGTAATTAAGCTTTAATAGTTACTCAATTTATACTAATTTCAGATCGGTGAATTTGTTTCGAATCGTAAACTATTACAGTTTTCATTCGAATCTCATTAGTCAACTTATTAGGAAGAAAAAAAAATCTTCTCGCTTTGTCCTTACAAATAGAAACAAGAATCGTTATTTGGGATAAAGTTATTCGGGATAATGTGAATCTTTTTAGAAGAAATAATCACCACCGGAGAATGATTGCATTGAAACATTGCTGAAATTCCAAAATTTGAATCAACATCTAAGAGGAGTGAGAACATGCAAGTTTGGTTTTGTTAAATATTATCGTACACACACAAAAATAATCTTTTCACAACAGAGATTGTTTTAGGAGAGGACTGCACGAGTTGTGCTGATAACACATTTAGTAAGCATTAGGCTGTAGTCACTACATCACTATGTGTTAACATAGTTTTCACAGATTTCGATGAAACATTTAAGTTGGGTGAATCACTCGATAATTTCAGTGCATTTTCATTATTTCTACCTTCGGACTGCTTTTTCTATTTATACATTATAAATCATCGCATATTGTACACCTTTAATTGTAAATAGTTGCATTTATTAAAGCACTTAGCTTGTTCTTCCCTTTCAGTCTCACAATGATAACACACTTTTTTCCTGTATAGATGAATCCTACCTCACTGAGTTCGTTTGATGGAAATGCACCCATGTATCAGAGCACTCGAGAATTTGAGGTAGACAGCTGGTTGTATTTTTAAAATATTAAGTTTCTCTGTGATTCCAACAATATCAGTACATTCTCGATTATCTCTTTTTAGCATTACACCGTATTTAAGGTTGTAATCTCGATTGCTATCTACATTAGATATAGTTACATTTCCAATAGATAGTTTACAGCTAGGTGATGATCACGTTGGATTAGAGTCCAACCAACACTGTAGAACGTGCACCGCACTATATCATTCATTTTTGTGAAGTAAAACCATAGACTAAGCATTTCAGAAACACTTATAAATGGTACTCACCAACATTCAAATGTTGATTCAAATTTTGTTTTCTGCACACTATACGTTCTTGATTCTTCACAATTCATTTTTTTACACAAAACTTTTCTAATATAAAACACAATTTCAAATATCGATTTTAAGCTAGACAAACACTAAATCATCATTCAAGGATTCAATATCCATTTCATCTCTTCTCCCACCTGCTGCCAAGATTGAATTAAAAGTGTATTTGATAGCATACGAAGTAGATGGCTGCACAGTCTTCTCTACTTTCCTTCAATATTTGCAATAAAGACTCTACATTCAGTTTGGTTCTTATTACTTCGTTTCTTATGTAGTCCAACTTGGTGTAACATTTAACTGCTCGAAGGAACCTCATTTCGGGTGCATGCAAATACACTTCCATAAGCTATTATTGGTTCAGCAATTAGTCTGTAGAGCTTCATCTGATTGGCTTGTCTTGTATAAACTCTTTATCATATGCAAACGATACTGTTAAACACAGAAGACCAAGTTCAATTTGCACTTTTCATGTCAAATAGGATTGGTATGGACTTTGACATGATGAAAAAAGAAAAATTCAAGCTCATAGCGTTTAAAGGAAAGTCACCAGATAGATCCGAGATAGTGCTTGAGAACCAAATTTTGTAACAAATTAAATGCTTCAATTACTTGAGATGTCATACAGACAAGGAAAGGTTTAATCATTGCTATAGAAGTTTCATCAAACTTCTTAACAAAAACAGTATGAATATTTGAAGTTTGGTTTTAATGGAAGTTTCATTATCAATTTATCTAAATTTGAAACTCTTTGTTTTATTCTGATTCATAGTTTCAGATTGAAGATTTGATGTTGAAATTGAAGTGAACATAATATCTGGACGATTTGTGACAAAATCAGGAAATTGAAGAAGTTTTGGGCAATAGCCTGTTTTTTCTTTTCCAACTATTGTATTGTTCGCTCTATCTAATAAATAAATAAAGCTGGTGAGAGAATGCTTTATTCGTGTAGATTACAATATATACTGGTTTTTTACACTTATATACAATACAGCAAATTATAAATGAATTTACATAATATAGACTGAGAAAATATTTTTTGAAGTGCATATGATATGAAAAAAGCAGTTGTCAATAGTTGTAGCTAATATTGTTATGCATTGACATGAATTTGGAAAGAATATTTGAAAACATCCTTGCAACTAACTCTAGAACAAGAAACTTAAAGAGTAATAGGGTTTTAGCACATCTACAAAAGAGTTTCTTATCTATACTAGTCTGGGATTGATTCACTTTAATCTGTCAGTATAAGTTGAATTGGGTTCTTATATCTTAGAGATTCATGATGCTGAAGCTGTCTGAAGTAAGATGTGCTAATGTCTCACTGAGAGGATAATTGGAGCATATCTTCCAAGGTTGTCTCTCACTACACTTGCATATGAGAGAGAGTTTCTTGTTGTGTTTTACCAGTACATGGAATCTCAAAGTGAGTATTATTATTTCTTGCTTTCATATTACAGAATCAAACAGTGATTCAACAAGTTAATAAGCAAGTAATAACTATTAACTGAATCAGTAATTTCCAACTCTTGTAATGTGAACAGATCTATTAGTATAATTTATCAAATAGTTTCATCTAATAACTAACCTTTGATTTGCTGTGTCCTCCGCCTACGCCTCCTCCTCCTCCTCCTCCTCCTCCTTATCCTCCACTCTAACTCTGCTTCTCATGTTATCATGATGAAAAAAACTCAGATTTTGGTCTTCAGTTGAGTGGATTTTGGAGCATAGGCTGTGAGTAAGAATAGCATAGACTAGTAATATTTGTAATTACACAGAAAAGTTTTCTGTCTATTTGTTATGCATCATGTTTCTGTAATCTTTCAGATAATATACTTGCATATTCAAGGTTGAATTTATGCACTGAGTCAACATAAATGTATAGTTTTCCTAATATTTCTGATAAAGGAAGAAGCAAAATCATTCAAGATTCGGTAATCCGCAGGTTTTGCATTGAAATTTTTCTATAGGTTATATATCTCTTTTCATTATGTCATTCAACTAATATTATTTGTTAGCTCATTCTAGAGTGAAAACGATTAGTGTAGAATAAATAACAGTTTTCGTTAAAACAAGGAGAGACTGGTGTTCTGTTTTTTCAGTATACACTGAATTCAAACGCAGCAGCTTATAGAGTGACAAGTCAACTGAGTTTATCATCTTAGAGGTAAGCAATAACAGTGCATGTAACAAGTGTTTTTGGAGTAGTTATATCAAAAACTGAAAGCTACTAAAGTATATTAGTCAGATTCTGATAATCCAAAGTTCCTCTTCCATAATGTCATTCAACTAATATTATTTGTTAGCTCATTCTAGAGTGAAAACGACAAGTGTAGAATAAATAACAGTTTTCGTTAAAACAAGGAGAGACTGGTGTTCTGTTTTTTCAGTATACACTGAATTCAAACGCAGCAGCTTATAGAGTGACAAGTCAACTGAGTTTATCATCTTAGAGGTAAGCAATAACAGTGCATGTAACAAGTTTTTTGGAGGAGTTATATCGAAAACTGAAAAGCTACTAAAGTATATTATTCAGATTCTGATAATTTTGTGTGCGTGCTCTAACACATAATGTAAGCGTGAGAGCAGTGGAATGTGGAATTAACCTCGTGAAAAACGCAGTAGGCGTTGATATGGATTTGCAACAATGATTCTAACCCGTGTCAGCAACAAGCAAAGTATCGCATAGTTCAAATTCAATTTTAGAAAATAAAGTTGCTGTTTGTTTGTCAAAACTATATGCTTTTGTTTCCATGAGGTGTAAGTTCAAAGTGTTAGCAATGCTATTTTCTAAATAAGTCACTTGACTATTACATCAGTATCTCTTTCCTCATGCATGAATCTTCTCACCCAGCTTGATTCTAATTTTATAAATCTATTCTTCTCAAAGTCTTTCTTGAGAAACTATGAAATATCACACTTTCCTCCAAAATGAAGAAGTTATCCAACACTGTGAGTGAGAATATTGCACAACAGCTAAAGCCAATGAAATTATAGTGTTTTTTCACTCTAACTTTGTGGGTTAAGAGTAGTGAGCTCCATTTTGGTGATGCAGAACTATTGTGAAGCTTCATGGTTTTTTCTTATGACTGGTCCTTTAAAAACTTCACCACAAATAATAACAGTAAGATCAAATTAAATAAAACAAGATGAATTGAATCTCTTCCATTAGATGAAGTGAGAAGGAGAGTTGATAAGAATGGTTTCCAAGCCAATTTGCATAAAGTGAGATTTCAGAATCACTCTTTTCTGTCAGTGTTACTTGAATTGTTTTGAGATTTCCACTTGCCATTGCTGCAATGACAAGTCCATAGAGAGAAAGAACAATTCAGTTAAATCTGTCAGTTAGATACATGCCTCAGTTCTGTTATTTCCTTAAGAAAAACCTGTCACTGGAAGTTTCATTTCTCCATACAAATGGTGTTGTGAGAAAGAAGTGAGAAATGTCTCGAAGCTTGCTAACTGAATCACTCTTCACTGTCAGTATTACTTGAGTTGTTTTAGATTTCCACTAAGCATTGCTGCAATGACAAGTCCATAGAGAGGAATAACGATTCAGTTAAAATCTGTCAGTTAGACACACTTCTCATTTCTACTTCTTCCTATTCTTCCAAACTCGATTCACATTGGTTGGAAATCACACAGTTAGAAGTAAGATGTTTCAGTTAAATCTGTCAGTAGGAGAGTCTTGAATTTCTCATTCTTCTTCTCCACAGTAAAAATCTCACAATTGGAAGTAAGATGTTTCAGTTAAATCTGTCAGTAAGATCTGTCGTTTCACTTGTTGATGGTAAACTTTCTATCCTTTTTCTCATTCTCCTTCCAAACTCAATTCACTTTAATCTGTCAGCAGGAGAGTCATTGGATTTTTCATCCTCCATTCTGCTACATCCAAAATAGATTCACTTTAATCTGCCAGCACTAGAGTCATTGAATTTCTCATTCTCCATCTTCTACTTCCAAGCACATTTCACTTAAATCTGTCAGTAATAGACTAATTGAAATAGACCGTGACTATCTATAGATTAAATGGAGCATAACTAGAGAAAGTGCCTCTCCTTCTTCTTCTTCCACCTAGAGAATCTTCTAAGGGGGAGGTGGTGGGAGAGGTGCGGGAGTGGTGCGGCAGGAGCGTGGAGGTGCGGGGAAGGTAGGATGGGTGTGGGGGGAGGGGGGAGGGGGGAAAAGTCATAAAAAAAAGGCGGTAGTACGTACACTTGGCATCTACTATCACCCAATAAAATAGGAGGAAAATAAATGTTGTACAGTTAACTTCACTGAATTTCAATTGTCATTCAACAATCCAATTTATCAGGTTCAAATCGTTGAATATCGCTTTAAATTCCCAGTAAATATTGATTATTTGCATAGTCTCAGTTCTTGTCGGGCAGCCGATGAAATCAGATCGTTTGTTATCGCTCCGTCGATTAGTGCTGTAACAAGTTGAAGCCGGCCGCCTGGCATTACGCTAAACATAAACTGGCCTAACTGGAAATTCTTTATTTAATTCTGACTAATTTTTTTAATTAGTTTTCCCGTGAAAGTGGTTCTTTCTTGTTATTTAAAACATGACTGGCGAGTGTCACAAGTGCAAAAATCCCGTCTCCAACCCAGTAAAGTGCCCGAATTGTGCTACATCATTTCATCAGGACTGCATCATTGTGAATACGAAGAGCAAAACTTGGAAGTGCGAAAAGTGTTCAAAAGACATTTCTACAACATCAATCTCAGACAAACGGGACGTGGAAAATAACAATTCAATATTAAACGCCATCAACGAATTTAGAATTGAAAACAAACAAAATTGGGACTCCAACAACAAAAGATGGGACGTAAATGAAGGTAAACTAAAAGAACTACAAGAAGACATTAAGGCTACAGAACTAGAAATAACACTCATAAAAGAACAGTTCACGGAAGTTTCAAACAAGTGTGATAATGCGTGTGCAGCTGTTGAAAAATTTCGCCAAGAAAACACTCTATTAAAAGATGAGCTAGCGCAAGTGAAAAATGATTTGGTAGACTTACAGCAACATACGAGGAAGAACAATATCCTAGTGATAGGTATACCCGTAACATATAGGGAGGATATGTTTATTGTGCTGGATGCAGTTGCGAGAGCGATCGATGTGAATTTCAATTATTGCAGTGACATTTCTGCAGTGCACAGACTCCACAATCGTAAAGACGACAACAGGCCACCTCCGATAGTGATCAATTTTACATCTCGCATAGTAAAATCTAACTGGTTGGCCGCGAGACGTCTCAAAGGCTCTCTCACTGCTAGTGAACTCAATGTAAATTTTCCGAATACTCCTGTGTATCTGTATGTATACAAGATAAAACATATTATTGTCCCATCTTTCCACAAATAAATTATTTGTCCTTTTATGGCCACACTCAAGCGAGAGACAAGCGTGTAACTAGGTAATGCCGCACTTCAACAAATGTAAGTAAGAATATGAAAAGCTTTATTATTTTTCTTAATTTTATGTAAATAATCTATAGAATCTCACAGAAACATTTATTTCAACTGAGTAAATTGCATGTGGAGTAATATCACATAGAGTTTTATTTTATTTTATCATATATATTTAGTTGCTTAGAGAAGTACTGATTTTACATTTATTTATTTAATATAAAATGGAGGAATATATATTTTTTTTTTCAAAGAGTTTATTTGCATGTAGTTAGAAAGTACGCGTAGCAACTCGCAAGAGAGATTGAAAATTCCAATTTCGATAACCTAAATAAAAATAGAGACAAAAATAAATGTATATAATATTCAATTAAAATTAGTTTACTCTCATGTTGTCAGAGAGAAAGCGCAACTAATTGCAATAAATATTGGATATTTCGATCACCATAGCCTGACTAATAATAGAGACTCAAAAGGAAATATTTCCATATATACCTACTTATTCATTTTTCTATCATCCACTTGATTTATTATATTTTTATTATCGAATTATGTATTGGTTTTTCCAAGTATTCCACTAAATCTAGATAGTGCTTCTAAAAGCGATTGAAGCAATTCCTGTTCTGAACTGATTCTCTAGACTGTAGAAAAGAACTCGGATGAATTAGATGAATGGTGTTTTGTTCGGCAGTCTTATCACCATTCATAAAACTATCTATATGAAGAAGGATAGAACGGTATACAAGCCTAGTGGATCGACTCTTATATTAAATGGCATTATATTGATGAGGTCAATCGTCTTTTATCATTAATAAGCCATGATAAGATTACATTACAAAGCTTCCACCTCAAACTGATTCTTCCACTGCTCTTGAGAATGAGAGATACATCATACAGCCTGCAATTATTTTTAGATGCAATTATTATAAAATATATATATTATTTTTCAATTATTTATTTATTAAAAAAACGCATTTTATTCCAATATATAATTATCACTAACAGTCTTCAAATTAATATTTATTTATTTAATTAATTTTATTTATATCTATTACGCTCCTTTTTAACATTCAACTATTAGCATTATAGTTGACATTCCTCCTATTAACATTCAACTATATATAGCCTATAGGCTAGTCTGTAGTTATGAGCCGAAGAGTAGGTTAATGATGAGTGATTGACTAGCTATAAATGGGCTATTACTTTACTACTACTAGTTACTACTAGTAACTACTAGTTACTACTAGTTACTACTAGTTATTACTTTACTACTACTAATAATGTATAAATACTTATTGAGTCTCTATGCTTATGATCATATTATGATTCTGAATTGATAGAGGTGTGTACGTGTAGTTATTAAGATAGTATTCAATGTTATATCATTAGTTTTCTTTAACAAAATAGCATGCCTTGTCTCTCGTTTAGATTCTGAGTGCACCAGTCGGCTCGGCTTGCTTCTTATGTATTTATAAGAGATAAGATTTGTAATATTACATTTTTTCTCGATTGGAATCAAATCTTCAATTCGAGATCTATGAAACTTTATAGTAAATATCAGAGTCATCGATAGACAGACAAACTTTTTGATGCAGAATTTATTATCGTAAATGATTGTTGCATTGTTCCATGGTGTCACCGAGGCTGTGTTGACAGAATTAAAAAGATAAATGGTTTATTTAAATCGAGATGATATATAAAAATTTAAAATAACAGTTTCAAAATAAAGTTTTATTGAGAACAAATATAAAATGTGAATTCTAAACTTGTAATTTATAAATTTTTGGTGACGTGTCCGTAACGTTGAGGTGTCTAGAAGCTTTGCTCTTTTCCTGTTCTTCCTTCTTCTCTCTGAAACATGGCTGGCTGATGTGTGTTGTAACTTTGTGCTCTTTAAATAATTTTCTATTTAAGTGGATTTATTAATGTTTTAATTTGAGTTTTAATCAGTTTATAGTGTTCTATTTTGTCTGTTTATTGATTTGTGTGTATACAAGCCAATAGCCACTGTTTTTTCAACTGTAAACTAGATAAGTATTTAGTTAGTAGTAACTGTAGATGCTTAGGCTTGTAAGTTATTGTTCTTTCTATATTTGTGTAATATATTGCCAAAATTCTTCTGCAGATTATAAGTTCATTTGCTCTGAAAACTGGATTTCTCATTCATAGGCGATAGATCCATTCATAATTTATCAAGAATCTATTACATTGGAGCCGACAACTATCCTTAGGTTAATAGGTGTTAAATGCTATCCAACCGATTTAAGGAGAAACTGGTAGCACGGCAAATGTTACCCCTGTGGTGGGACCGAATTACAGAATAAATATGTCCCAAATGGTACACCATGAAATCCCTGGTTATGAAAAATTATTAGTAGGATAGATATCTTGATAGGTTATGAATGGTATACTGCTGAATGGGAAGTCGGTTCAAGAGAGATCAAGTTTTAATGAATAGATATCAGTGCATATTACAAAATGGCAAACATTAAAAATGATATAAATCTTATAGCATTCCTAACACAAAGATTTGATAATTTTAAACAAGAGCAAAATGCTAGGTTTGATGAGCAAAATGCTAGGTTTGATGAGCAAAATGCTAGGTTTGATGATATGAAGCAAGAATTTGCTAGCATTAGACTAGAGCAGGTTAGTATAAACCTTCTATTGAAAAATGCACATGAAACATTGAGTGATAATCATGAAGATGAAAACGAATTGAAGCAGGATAATAGTAATGTTAAGATACAGGATCAACTCATTCAAGTTTCTGACAATGTAGGCCTAGTTACTGTTGTTGAAAAAGTCAACCTTAATGAGATAGTAGAATTAAGTAAAGAAGTAGGTAGGGAGTTGTCTTCACTGAAAGTCAACTATCATGAAAGTAATATTGCTACATTGAAGGTTAGGAAAACTATGAACAAAGTGAATGATTACATGAGACAGGTTTCTGTGGAGGTTAGGAACAATGTAAACAAAATGAATGTTGCTTTGAGTCAAGTTGATGAGTTCAACTTTCAACTGAGAATTGAAAAGGTGTATGCAATGCATTCTCAAGTGAACATGACTAACTTTTGTAAGCAAAATGGCTTTGTTGAAACAAATGAACCCATGAATAAAATTATGTTCTTGAAGAAAACAAAACACAAAGTCACCATTGATGTGTTAGTATTCAAAGGTTGTTTCAAGTTGCTTATTTACAAGATGATGACAGTGAATCACATGATGAAAGGGTATTCCCCAGCACACAATGATTAGGAATCCTGTGTTATGCCGGGATTCAGAATAGCATAATCGCTACACAGTGTATGGTAAGAGTCCATAATTGTGTCTTTTTTCTTTCCTGTAGCCTATTTTTCTTGGCCCTTAATCTTTTCAAATTTCGATTCTTTCCTGTCTTTGTGTAATGTTCAGTAAATTTCTTCTATGATGCATATCTTAACCAATCTTGTCCATAGTCATTTAAATTTGTATTTTTTTCTGAAATAATATTAGAAGTTGAAATAGTAGCTTATTTTCCTAATCTTTAAATTGTTGATAAAACTTAACTTTTCTAAAATCTATCCATTGTAGTGTAAATAATTGTTTGCTTGCGGTATATTTTTTCATCATGTATTACATATTTTAATTATGTCTATTTTTTTTAGGTATCATATTAGGTAATTAGGTTTTTCAGAGCAAATTATGTCCCATGTTCTCATCTTTCATTGCATATCATGCCATAAGCCATATGTAATTAGGTTATAGTTTTCTTCTGGGCTTTTAACCCATTTTGCATTTTAATTTTTTTTTTGCTGCCCAATACTTTGGATTTTTGGTAGACAAGTAGGTGTGATTCTTTTAGAGGTGTGGGCGTGAACCACATACGGCTGGACTCGATTATCTGACCTACTTGTTTGCGATATAAAAACCTTAAGACTGCAACATCAAATGTTTGTAAAAACTTTTGCATACTTTTGTTTTTGTGTAGTTAGAGAGTCTGCTATCAGAGTCTAGAGTCTGCTATCACATTGCCTTACAGACATCTAGGAACTCTCCACCCAGTCACAATAGTCAACATATTTTTTCCTTCACCAGTTGTTTTTGTGGGAGTGATAGCTCACAATTATAACAAATTAGAGTCATACTTGGAATTTACAAAATTCCATAGTAGTATATTTTATTAAATATACTTCCTTATGAAAGTTCAGTACTGACATGTAGGATAGGCTCTAATTAATCTTTCTCTTCTTTGTATTATTTAGGAAATTTATTTACCCAATTTTCTTTTTCTCTTGTTTGTATTTTTTAGGGAACTTATTTACCCATTATTCATCTTGGTCATCTTTGTATTGTAATCTTGAAATGTTTGTACTTATTATACAGTCTTTAAATTATAAATTATTTTTAAAAAATAAATGGTTCAATTTAGAACATGCTGAAATCTATTCTTATGTATAAATTCTTTTGTTATAATAAATAAACTTCAAAATTTGAAAGTATTAATGAATTGTGTAGCCATATATATGTGATGTATTAATGAAAGTTAACTTGAATAATAATGTTTTCATTGAATAAAAACATTGTGTTATATTATCAATTGAAATGAGTTAAAGGTTAAAGTTTTTCTAAAGTTTTTGTAATTGTTTTTTTTTTCAAAATTTTAAAACTGTTTGTTCTATAAATTTTGATATGATTGATTATCGTTTGAAATGGATGCTGGAGTGTATGTAGAATTTTTAATGGGGTTTGTTGATTAGAATTTTGCTGGTATGTGATTGTTTTTTGAGATTGAAAACCATTATTGCCTAAAGAAGAAATGAACAGAAGGTTATGACTTAGAGAGGCAGTAATGAGATAATATTTTTTTGTGTTGATTACTTATGTTGATTGCCATAGATGCAAAATAATGATTAATAATGTTGATTGCCATAGATGCAGATGATTACGTATGAATATTGATTGCCTTTGAAGCAAAATATTATTGATGTTTTGAATGATTTCTTGTTTAATGATTGATAGTAAAATTTTGTCATGAAATTTAGTTTGTGTTTAGAACATTGAAAAGTCGAAATAAACTATAGTATCCAACAAACGATGATTAATAATATTGAATAATTTGCTTTTTATAAAATATTTGAACAATGAATAGATGGAAATGAAATTATTTTTTTTTTATATTGAAATTTATAATTGATATCTCCATATTTCAGAATTTATGTATTGCTGACTGTATAATAAGATGTTAACAAATTTCAATTTTATATTGATTATATACTTAAAAATAATTTTCATGTGTATTAGATTGTATTGATAGCCTAATGAAAATTTTTCTTTTTAGTTTATAAGCATTTTAAGATAACAGGTACAGCACAGACATTAATATTGAAATAATTATCATGTGAATCTCGAAAACGGCAACAAGTGAACGCCATGAAGAGTGTTAAGAACATTTGGGTGATTTTCGAACTAGTGTGACTCAGCTACGCCAATATCTACGCTGATGCCTACACTAATAACTACGCCAATATCTACGCTGATGTCTACACCAATACCAATGCCAATTTCTACACTAATATCTACACCAATATCTACGCCGATGCCTGCGCCAATGCCAATGCCTGCGCCAATGCTGATGCCAATGCCAAAATCTGCGCCAATGCTGATGCCAACGCCAATATCTACGCCGATGCCAATGCTGATGCCAATGCCAAAATCTACGCCAATGCCTGCGCCAATGCCAATGCCTGCGCCAATGCTGATGCCAATGCCAAAATCTACGCCGATGCCTGCGCCAATGCCAATGCCTGCGCCAATGCTGATGCCAACGCCAATATCTACGCTGATGCCTGTGCTGATGCCAACACCAATATCTACGCCAATGCCTGCGCCAATGCCAATGCCTGCGCCAATGCTGATGCCAATGCCAATAGCTACGCCAATGCCTGCGCCAACGCCAATGCCTGCGCCAATGCCAATAGCTACGCCAATGCCTGCGCCAATGCTGATGCCATCGCCAATATCTACACCGATGCCTGCGCCGATGCCAATGCCTGCGCCAATGCTGATGCAAATGCCAAAATCTACGTTAATGCCTGCGCCAATGCCAATGCCTGCGCCAATGCTAATGCCAATGCTTATATCAACGCCGATGCCAATGCCGACACCAAAGCATACGCCAATAGCAATGCCAACGCTTCTTGCTGACTTTGTATCTCAAACTTCAACACTACTACATTACCTGGAGGTAATTGCCATCCATGTTCACATTCGCAACTTTGAATTCAGAATAACAGTCACAGTATCTTGAAAGAATTGATTCAAGAAAAAAACCCTCTCCTAAATTATTCCTGTATGCAGAACTCTAAACCTTAAACAATGAAAGTATCAAAAAACCAAACCTTACCTAAATTAATCCTCACCTTTTTTAATCCTGTATGCAGCGTCTATCTCTTTTCCAAAAAAAAAACGAATTACATTGTCATTTCAAGCCTGAAATGTACATTGTATAATTACAAATATGATACAAAATTTACGTGACTCTGTATCGAGTTTGGTATGCAGCCGTCTACTACAAGCATGAGGTAATGCTAGCTGAGATGTCACCTGTATCGAGTTTGATATGCATCAGTCGACTACAAGTATCAGCCCAACACTACGTGCATCCAGATCAGCCCAACACTACAAGTATTTGGATCAGCCCAACATTAACGTCATCACATTGGAGTCACACTTAACTGAAAATCATACTGAGTGCCTTAACCGACTGTTTTCCAAAATGTGCATCGATAAAATCAACCGCGTCAATAGTCAAAGAAATGAACATTTTTTGATTTATTGAAATTTTATGTGAAAATTAAATGTAACAATTCATCAATTCATTAAAAAAAAAATAATAATAATAATAAATTTTTCATTCAACATACTAATTTTTTTTATGCAATATAAAATTAAATTTTTCTATCTATTAAATTTATGTGCAATTTAAAAAAAAAAAAAAAAAAAAAAAAAAAAAACTATTCTTTATATATTAAACTTTCTGTTGAGATATTTTCCTTTAAATTATAAAGCTAAATCAAAAGTAATTTTGATATTCTATACTTTGGAATATTGTTTGGAAACATATAACAAATGCTATTGATAAATTTTCATAATAATTTTCAATTATAGTTGACATGTAATGTTTTTATAGAAAAAATTGTTACTGTTCTCAAATTTAATTTCAACAATTTTCAAACAGTAAAATTTTTTTATGTCAAGAGGGGGGTGTTTGTAATATTACATTTTTTCTCGATTGGAATCGAATCTTCAATTCGAGATCTATGAAACTTTATAGTAAATATCAGAGTCATCGATAGACAGACAAACTTTTTGACGGAGAATTTATTATCGTAAATGATTGTTGCATTGTTCCATGGTGTCACCGAGGCTGTGTTGACAGAATTAAAAAGATAAATGGTTTATTTAAATCGAGATGATATATAAAAATTTAAAATAACAGTTTCAAAATAAAGTTTTATTGAGAACAAATATAAAATGTGAATTCTAAACTTGTAATTTATAAATTTTTGGTGACGTGTCCGTAACGTTGAGGTGTCTAGAAGCTTTGCTCTTTTCCTGTTCTTCCTTCTTCTCTCTGAAACATGGCTGGCTGATGTGTGTTGTAACTTTGTGCTCTTTAAATAATTTTCTATTTAAGTGAATTTATTAATGTTTTAATTTGAGTTTTAATCAGTTTATAGTGTTCTATTTTGTCTGTTTATTGATTTGTGTGTATACAAGCTAATAGCCACTGTTTTTCCAACTGTAAACTAGATAAGTATTTAGTTAGTAGTAACTGTAGATGCTTAGGCTTGTAAGTTATTGTTCTTTCTATATTTGTGTAATATATTGCCAAAATTCTTCTGCAGATTATAAGTTCATTTGCTCTGAAAACTGGATTTCTCATTCATAGGCGATAGATCCATTCATAATTTATCAAGTATCTATTACATTGGAGCCGACAACTATCCTTAGGTTAATAGGTGTTAAATGCTATCCAACCGATTTAGGAGAAATTGGTAGCATGGCAGAGTAATGAGCGATTTTATGGCGCCAATTGATGCGTCTCCAATTGAATGCACGGAGTATGCAGTTATAAATGATTTTTCTTTAAACTATTCTACACTTAGTTTTTCTGAAAACGGAGACTATGCCGGTTTCTCAGTGATTCACCAAAACATTAGAAGTTATAGAAGAAATATAGATGAGTTTACAATTATTCTACAGAGCCTCAAACATCGTTTTAGTTGCATAATATTGACTGAGGCATGGCTAAATGACGAGAGTGACCTCTTGGAAATCCCGGGGTATACGCTCCTCAGGTCTTACAATAGCCTCAACCAGTGCGATGGTGTGGTCGTATACATCGACTGTGATCTCTCAGTAACTTGCAGAGAGTTTCAGCTGGGCGGTCTGGCCACCTGTCTATCGATAAACTTTGACTGGGAGGGAACACTCTGTGAAGTCCTTGTGGTGCATCGAAGTCCCAACTCCAGCTTACCTCTTTTCTTGAATGCTCTAGATAATTATCTCAAAGAGTCAAGGAATGGGGTAATGCAAATACTTGCTGGAGATCTAAACTGCAATATCATTAACGTTGTCCCAGGTTCCATAGAGGAAAAATTCATTGACGTGATGAATGAAGCAGGACTAACAGCATGCATAGACAAGGTGACAAGGCCGGCCAGCAACACTTGCATAGACCATTCTTTTGTTAAATTCCCACTATCATTTAATGCCTCAGCTGCTATTCTCCAAACTGCTGTGTCTGACCATTATGCCATATGTTTGAGTATTCTATCAAATAAGGATGTAAAAACCACAAATAAAGATGAGTATTTCTCAAAGGTAGATTGGACAGGGATTCAAAATGCTCTCTCATTACAGAATTGGGACTCCATCTGTAATGAATCTGATGTGAGTGTTGCAACACTCCTTTTTATAGAAACTCTTCAGAATACAATAAAATTGAATACTAGAAGAATTTGTGTAAATGCAAGAAATAATAAGTTGAAACCTTGGATTAGCATAGGCTTAATCCAATCAATAAGGCATAGGGACAAATTAAAAAAGAGATTGAACAAACAACCTTTCAATGCTAACCTGAAAAATGAATTTTTACAATACCGAAATAGATTACACTCCCTTATCAAACAAGCTAAATTCAATTATTATAAAAACAAATTGGACGTAGTCTAAAACAATCCTAAGAAGTTTTGGTCAACTGTAAATGAAGTTTCTGGTAGACCTAATAAAAAGCTAGCATTTCCGGTCGATGTTTTCGCGCAGGATGGGCGGACTCAACAGAATGCTACCGATGTTAGCATCAATTTCAATAAGTTTTTCGCCTCAGTGGGGAAGAGCTTGGCCGACTCGCTAACTCCTATGGGTGAGCAAGAAATAAATGATTCCGATCATGCTGTCGAGTCCCTATTTGAATTCCAGCCTGTTACTCAAGATGAGCTTGAGAACATAATTGATAGCATGAGAGGTAATAGCGCCCCAGGCCACGATAGTATACCTGCTAGGGTAATCAAAGAAAACGTTCACATCCTCCTACACCCTATTCAACATTTAGTAAACTTGAGCTTCCAGGCGAGTGAATTTCCAGACATTCTGAAAATTTCAAAAGTAATTCCAATTTATAAATCAGGCACAAAAAATAATTACTCCAATTATCTTCCCATTTCACTATTGTCTATAATTTCAAAAATCCTTGAAAGATGCATAAAGATACAATTAATGCAGTACTTGAACAGATATAACCTTCTATCCACCTCACAATACGGTTTTCAGAAATCAAAAAATTCTTCTGATGCATTATTTGATTTATTTAAATATATTGCAGATAATATAAAAACAAAGAACAAAGTAATTATTACCTATCTTGATCTAGCAAAAGCATTTGATTCAGTCGACAGGGAGAAGCTCTTGACAAAACTGGAGATGATGGGTATCAAACAGCCAGCTTTACAGTGGTTTAGGAGCTACCTGAACGACAGAGTCCAATATGTTCAGATCAATGATAGTTTGAGTGGCCTGGAGCAAGTTGATTACGGGGTTGTTCAGGGGAGTACTCTTGGGCCTATTCTCTTCCTGATATATGTTAATAATCTACCACTGCTGAGCATCAAAAGTAAATTTTTTTTATTTGCTGATGATACGGCTGTGGTCTCAACTGGTAAATTATGGGACGACGCATACAGGAACGCTACAGCTGACTTGTCTAGAATTAAAGCCTGGTTCGACCACAACTCTTTGACTGTCAATATCAGCAAGACCAAGTACATGCCTATAGTAACCCGTAATCAGCAAGATCCAGGACACAAAGACCTGAAACTCCACTCATGTGGGGACTCTACTTCAATTTCCTGCAACTGTGAAAACTTAGAAAGAGTTAATCAATATAAGTACCTTGGGATAACAATTGATAACACCTTAAGTTGGAGTCCGCACATCCAGTTGGTGAAGCAGCGACTTAGAAGGCTACTGTATGCTTTTTCCCAGTTAAATCAAGTTTTGACTAAGAAGCAGTGTAAGACAGTCTATTACGCATACGTCCAGTCTATTATACAGTATGGCATACTGGTTTGGGGAGGCCTTCCTGCTACCCTCCTTGAACCGCTTGCGGTGTCGCAGAGACAAATTATCAAAACTGTTTTAAATAAGGAATGCCGATATCCAACAGCACAACTTTTTACAGAATTTACAGTTTTAAATGTAAGGCAATTGTACATTAAATCTCTATTGATCTACCTAAAAACTAATAAACTTAAAATTTTATCAGATATTTTACATACCTATCCTACACGGTATAGAGCTAACTTCGGTTTTGCGACGCCGCAGGTGGTTCATGGAGTGGAGCTGAGGACACCTTTTTATTGGCTCAAATGGTCTATCGTAATTTGCCCGCTGAGATAAGAACTGATATGGATGAATGCAGTGTGGCTGCATTCAAGCGTAAGGTGGAGGGGTGGCTATACCGCCTGGGCTGGGAGTCGTCAGAAAGCCTGCTTCAGTCTGTTTATTGGCACTAAGATCATCTCTATTAATTTGATAGCTTTTCTTATATATACATAGATTTTTTTTCATTTTTGAGAGCTTATAAATTTTCATAACTTACCTTTCTTCTCTTTATATTTACCACATACTTTATTTAACCGTTTATAGATTTACACATCTTCATTACTATATTCTTTTCAATAGTCACTGTGGAATCGGCTGGTTTCTGTTCCTCGGTAACTTTTTATATGAGAAGCTACCATTATTTTTTACAATAAGTATATACAAAATATATTCCACTCATGCAATCTCAAGAATTTATTCATATTCCAATTCTCGAATCTGTATAATATATATGTTACTCTTTTCAATCTTTTTCTGTTTATGAAATTTCGTCAATGTGCAATGTAATAGGTAATATTTAATTTCATAATTATAATACAAACTATCTTATACTTACCTTCTTCTTGTTAAAGTCGGACATTCTATTACCTATATAATATTATGAATAGACTATTGGCTACCCACTGTAACAGGAACCCACCCCCTACACTCAGACGAATAGTCTTGTAGGGGTATTCCAGTAAAACATGCTCTGTAATACAATGTAATCTGTTTTTTGTATGGAATAAAGAATATTTGAATTTGAATTTGAATTTGATTTCTTTTTAACAATCAGAAAAATCTATTATGAACATACAGTATAAACATTGTGCTGATCTGAATCGATCCATGGTAATAATAGGAATTGAAAGAATAGAAAATGTCATGCCATTCCAAGTGAAACTGATGTCTGTGTATTAGAACTGCTGAGTGGATAATGCATACTGAAAAATCTGGTGTGGCGCACTCACACAACTTTCCTTGCCATTATGAAAATTGATCAACTGACGCTAGTGTTCCCGCACATCTCAAGTCTACTATTCAAAGATTTGAGCCAGCTGGTGACAGGGCAATAACGCTGGAGACACACGAGGTCTGCTATCTCTTCATAATGAATCATTTAATAGAATCAACAGTTGTCAACAGTTTTGCAATTGGATAATCACATTTTCTTGAATTTCGAGCTTATTTTTAATTTTAGGTGGAAATGTTACTGAACATTAATTGTAGAGATTCTCATGCTCAATCCATTCCACTTGTTTAAATCGTATCTGAAGCTGATTATTGAGAATCTAAAATCAATTTTTGAATAGATGGGGTGGAGCTCCTGAAATTTTTACAGTTATGGGACTTGTGGCAGTTGATAGAGCTTATCGATGACTATTTCAGGTATAACTTTAATCAAAATCGTTGGAGTCGTTTTCGAGAAAATCGCGAAAAACCCTGTTTTTGACAACATTTTCGCCATTTTAGCCGCCATCTTGAATCGCATTTGATCGAAATTGTTCGTGTCGGATCCTTATATTGTAAGGACCTTACGTTCCAAATTTCAAGTCATTCCGTTAATTGGGAGATGCGATTTCGTGTACACAGACGCACATACACTCATACACACACACACACACACACACCACACACACACACACACACACACACACACACACACACATACAGACCAATACCCAAAAACCACTTTTTTGGACTCAGGGGACCTTGAAACGTATAGACATTTAGAAATTGGGGAACCTTAATTTTTTTCGGAAAGCAATACTTTCCTTACCTATGGTAATAGGGCAAGGAAAGTAAAAAGTCATGAATAGTTCAGACCAGCCTGGCAACTTTGATGCTTTTGAAACCGGAATCTTGTTTTATTTTTATTAAAGAATGATACGAAATGAAAACTATGTATCATAGTACAAAGCAGTTTGATACTTTGTATCATGAGTAAGATTAACATAATCATGGCTTGTTGATTTAAGTCGCTGAGCTAAATCCTTATTCCTCAGTCGTAGAACTATGGACCAAGCGCGAGCATTTGCTTATGAATTCTGTTGAATCAAACATAATGTTATTTTTAAGAAGTTGTGCTGAACCTGTTAGAATTCATAGGAACGGTAAAAAATCAATTTTACGAAAATCGATGTACATGTATCTGGATTTAGAAGATCAATACGATAATGTGTTCTATCAAAATTTAATCACAGAAATGTTTAAGTGAAAACGTTGGACACAAACCTTCTACCATGAGGAGAAAAATTAATTTATGAAAAGCTTGATAGCTTGAATAGTGATCTGATATTTGTTACACGTTTTTAGTCTAAGACATAATATGTCTTATACTAATTTTTAATGTTTCTTCAATCGGCAGGAAAACTTTACGTTGTTGAATATGGAGTCTAAGACATTGTCTAGACGTCTGAGACATAATATGTCTTAGACTAATTTTTAATGTTTCTTCAATCGGCAGGAAAGCTTTGGTTTTTCAAAGTTATCTTACTCCCTTATTTTGGGGTATTTTCAGATATCAAGATAAATATCCTACCAAATTTCCTACACGAATACAGTGTAAGTTGTATTATAATAGCTACAGTACATGAGTACTGTATAGTAAAGTACCTGTTCGTTTTTACTGTTATACAATAACAGAAAGCTTTATTAAAAACAGCCATAACTTCCTTGTTTTCGGATATTTTCTAAAACGGGACTCACGCTTTAAAGAATTTGGGGTCGCTGAATCCAAATCCGAAATCAGAATCTTTCTATCCTCATTTTGAAGAAAGATAGTCTTTGAGAAAAAGTGGTGACCGGAGAGACGTAGAATCACCATGTGAAAGCGGCGATTTGTCGGCTAGTATCTCGATCCAAGCCGGTTTCTGCTTGCCTCGAGGGGAAAAGACATGACAAAAGGAGGATTCAGCGACCTCAAATTCTTTAAAGCGTAAGTCCCGTTTTCGAGAATATTCGAAAACAAGGAAGTTATGGCTGTTTCTAATAAAGCTTTCTAATATCATATAATTATAAGGTAAAAACGAACAGGTACTTTACTATACAGTACTTATGTACTGTAGCTATTATAATACAACTTACACTGTATCCGTGTAGGCAATTTGGTAGGATATTTATCTTGATTTCTGAAAATACACTATCTCCAGGGGTACCCGACAGCACCTTTTGCGGTGGTTGTCCTTCTCACAAGGCTGTATTTGCATCTATTGATCGCCTGTCAAATACAATCAAACCTAAACTAACCTAGCCTAGCCTAAGTAATTGAAGTCACCACAAACACTCATGTTATTATAATGAACTCAATATCAATAATAAATGACTGTGGATTGATAGATTAAAATTTATTAAGTTGTTTTCTGGACGGCAGGCTTTATTTAAACTTTTTCCAGCAAGCAATCGACTCATTTATTTATATATTAACAGCTTTATATCTTTTTCCAATTTAGAAAAACTATCGGTGTAGTCCTCTCATTTTAGCAATATATATTTTATATAATAAGAAAGAGTGAGACTGTGTGTTTGCAACATGTGTGTTTTTACAATTTTCTAGTCAAAAAATATTATTTGAAATATGTTTAATTATAAGTAAACTTTTGTTTCATCTCTGATAGGAGCTGTGGTGATGAAATTTTCCAACACAAAACAAAAAGACATAGAAGCAGTACGGTAATCAAATACTGGCTGAAGTCTCCAAAAACTCGGTTTACCAGCAAAGAGAAATCTAAGTAAGTCTCAATTTTGATTAATTTGAAACAGAATATAAAGTCAAACAATTTTTTTTATGGGTGATGTCCACATGAGTAAGGGAACCTTTCAATGAATTAGAGACTGTTGTTGATATAATACTGTAGCTTTCAGGATATGTTACTGGTCAAATACTCCAACTCTTGACGTACGGTACTACTGAATTTCAACCCCTTCATAAGGGGTTGACTAGGTTCAGAATGTATAATATGGTGACTCAAGAGTTTTAACTGGAAAAATTTAATGTAAATGCCTATTGTGTGGTACATTATTTTAAAGGGTTTTTAAAACAAGAAACAAGAAACATAACATCAACTAAAATGTGTTCAAGGACGTGGGCTTCAACTTCATCATAGCCCCTTACAAGTTCGACGCGGGCTACTACCAAGGCCGATGTCCCCCGCGCTTCAATGTTGCAAGTCACCATGCCCTGCTCCAAGGCTTACTCTGGAAGATAGACCACTCGCTGGTGCCAAGACCCTGTTGTGCACCTCATGTCTTGCAGGATCTCGACTTCCTGCATCTCGATGAGAACGACCCTTCCAAGCTCAAGGTCACCACCTGGACAAACATGACTGTTCTTGAGTGCGGCTGCTCCTAATCCTTCCCCCCTTTCACCATACCCCCTCCAACCAATATGATCTCATTAGCTTTTACATCAATGAACCCTCAAGTCAAGTGTCAACCAGCCACATCTACCAAAGTAGTATATTTTAGTGATAGTCTTTAGTTTAGTTGTATATAAAAATTATTGTTTCTGCTGGATGGTTGAATAAAACACATACCCATGAATTGAACCCTGTTATTAGAGATGTTGAAATTCACTTAAAATTGTCATCATTGTTCTCATGAGAAGTTGGTATTATTTATAAGGAATTTCGGCAATTACAGTGAATCTCTCTATGTAATTGTTTGATGATGAAGTAATATAAATTCGATATGCCTATATACCGTATGTTGTCTCTTCCACTTTTGGAAACTTTTTTCACATAAAACTCAAGTTTCAATACTTGAGACATTATCGTCAGTTGTAGATTGAGTTAAAACTGTACAAAAACTTGGGTTTTGTTTAAATGAAACTATTTGAGTAGAAAATAACACCCATATATCCTATTATTTCTTTAAAAAACTCAAACTGTTTTATCAACGTTGCAAATTTGTCAACCTTGAACGAGCATTTACATGATAGGTCAATATGATTCTATATGGAAAGACCAGCCTGCATTTAAACCTGATACTGGTTCCACCCTAATCCATGACAAACTGGAATTTGAGAAAAAAAACAGCTCTACTGTACTAATAACAGACCACCATAACACAGCAAGTTATTATTTGTATAAAGGAGAAATAGTTGTGACTAATATATTGGATAATATATTCCATCCAGATGAAGGTTTCAACAGTGATTTATTGAAAATTTATAGTAAGTAGTGTATTACATTGGAATTCTGTTCAATGAAATTATCATTCATTCATACTGTGTCTCCAGTATGGTTCGCCTCGTATTTTTGTAATATACTATTACCAATTCAAATAATGTCATGTGACATGAGAAAATGTCTCAAATGTAGCAATATGTAGAGGGATATTAATATTTCAGTATACATCTCATATAATAATTCAACTTACGTTCATCTAATTACAATTCTATTCCTTATCCCAAGACTAATATCCTCACCTCTCACTGTGATAAATAGTACAATCCATCGGTTATTCCTAGTTTTAGATAGTTTCAAGCAATTTGTTGTGTAATAATTTATTCAAGTGAGAATTGAAAGGGATAATTATGTCATTATTTATTTAGAAGTAAAAAGATTCTACAGCTTTCTTTATTTGTCTTGATCATAATTGAGCTGCATTCTCATAAATATTATTTGCCGTGGAGGAGTGAGGAAATGAATGTGAGAGTTATCGGTTCGAACAACAATGCTTAAGCATCAACTTTATTAATAAGTAATGATTAAACATGTCTTGTTCGACTAGACCTGAAAAACTATTCCTGTTGTGACAAAATCATAGTTGGTCCTCTAATATCAAGTAAGTAATGAATAAGTCTCATAAACCCCATACTAGTATATTATTGTCAGTTGAAAACCACAAGAAATCCATTCAAGTAGAAAGTTTTTGAGAGATTCCTTTATCCTGATCCTGATCAGTTGGGAATTTCAGTGAAATTGTTGCGTTTGTTGATGAATTGATTATAATAATGTTAAAGATGTACAGTATTATTATGAGTTATTATTACTATAAATTGAAATTATTTATTGAGGAAATCTTACATTATTTGTATATGAATAGGTCTCAGAACTGAAAAGAAAAAAATGACAGACATGTTCAAAGTTAAATGTTTTTGTAAATGCTTAAAGCTGTCATTGGTATTTTTGAAGGGATTATATTAGAAATCATTGAACTTGATTAATGGAATGTGTTGTATTTGATGCTTTTTCTTTTTCCTTTCTATTATGAAAAGTGTACATGTATTTAGGCATTATTGGACTGCACAATTAATATGAATTCCATTGTTTTAAGCCTACAAACTATGTACAAGTGAATGTGTATATTATTTTATAGATTGTAAGTTATTTATTCGAATATTATGTTGACTATGTATTTTTTTAGTCTTGGAATATGAAATAAAGTTTTATAATCTGTGCAAAAAAATGATTTCCTGATTTTTAATTAATGTCAATCCCATCCATACCCAGAATGCATTTGAAAAAATGTACGGAGAGAATTCTACTGACTAATTTAATAAATTTAGCGTTTCCTTACAAATCTCTCACTTCTTAGAAACTTCATAAGGTTTTTTGAACCTTTCTAGAGGATCCATACACTAAACTGAACTTGGGGCTCTTTTTTAAGTTGGGAATTGAATGGAACATAATATGCCAATCATTCATAAATAGTAGCAGAGAAAACTTCTATAATGTATTGTATTCTGTGATAGTAGGTATAACTTCTACGAGATATTGGGATTGATTTTATTCATCTGATAAACTTATAGATAACTTGTTCTTTTAACTCATACTATTACTACTTTGGTACCGTCCACAAGAACTCTATACTCTGTTCATCAGAAGGAGAGACAAAACATAAAGTTTGCGCTTGTGTAAGTATGAGAATAATAGTTCATTCTATCAGCTATTGAAAGTTGAGAAAATAATGAGATATATAATGAGTATAAATATGAAATGACCATAGAATAAGCTGATATAAGTCATTACTTGCATAGCCTACTTACACAAGCGCAAACTTTGTTTTGTCTCTCATTTGGATGAACGTGCTATATCCCACACAGCACACTGATGTTCATAAAACGTTTAATAAACGTTATCTCTTAAACATTTGAAACGTTTAGACAACGTTGTATGTTGTTGGCCATAACGTTTTCTAAACGTTTATTCAACCTTTAGTTTGGTACTGACATTTACGTTTAATAAACATTTATTTAAACGTTGTATTCAACATTTTGATGAACGTTATATCAACGTTTTGATAAACATTAGTCAACTTTCAATAAACGTTATATCAACGTTTTGATAAACATTACAGTCAACATTTCAATAAACGTTATATTGACGTTTTGATGAACATTATAATCAACCATTACTTAAGCATTCGATTCTTTCCCAGGTAGCACAGAAACGTTGAAATAAAGTTAGAAACACGTAATACCTTAACGTTGGAAACACGAAAAAATGTCCGCCGTTTCCACATTATTTTCAACGTTGAATAATAATTGAAAAAACATCGTGGTAACCATTATTTTCAACTATCAACAGACGTTGAATTAGCCATACTTTTGAACCGGTACCTTATTAATTACATGGTGATATTTCTAAAATCATTTGGAAAGGGATGAAAATACAAAATCATATTTCCATTTATTTACATATGATTTCATGTAACAGAAATATTACCGTGCAATGCGGTACATTGGTAAGGTGGAATAAAAACACACAATAGAAACCATATTACTTCAATTTTGATCCACAAAAATTATTATGATGGAAGTTGTTTAAAAAACTGAGATGGTTACAACCAAATTACCATGGTAATTTAATATACTCTGCCATTGTATAGCTGAAATCTCAAAAATATTTTATGTCTGTAAGAAACAGAACTTGAAACTATTATATATTATATTGAATGATGAAATACAAAATAAATATTTTTTCATTACCATGTTACAGTAAAACACTTTTATAAACTGCTTATCACACTACATCTAACCACTTTTTAATTTTAAAAACTGAATATACAAAAGTTATGTATACATTCAAACAAAAATGTTGACTGTAAGTGGAATACCAATAAAAATTGCGATACAGTATTGACATTTCAAAAAATCTGGAGTGGCGCACTCACACAACTTTCCTTGCCATTATGAAAAATAATGATAACCAGACGGTAGTGTTCACGCGGATCTCAAGTCTACTATTCAAAGATCTGAGCCAGCTGGTAACAGGACAATAACGCTGGAGACACATGATGCCTGCTATCTCTTCATAGTGGATGATAAATATAGAATCAACAGTGGCCAACAGTTTGCAATTGAATAATCAAATTTTCTCGAATTTTGAGCTTATTTTCAATGTTATGTGAAAATGTTACTGAACATTAGTTGTAGATTTTTATGCTCAATTTCTTCCAATTGGAAATTTTTGTTTAAATAATTGTATCTGAAGCCTGATAATTGAGAATCTGAAATCAAACTTTTCATAGATGAGGCGGAACTCCTGAAATTTTCACAGATATGGGACTTGTCCCTAGTGGAAGTGATCAATAGAGATCAATAAAAAAAATTTATTGATATCAATAGGTATTTGGGCCAATACACATCAATAGGTATCCATGGTTATGTATTGATGTGTATTGGCCCAAATACCTATTGATATCAATACACATCAATACATATCCATGGATATCAATACATAACCAGCAGTATTGATATCAATACACCTCAATACATTTCCATGGATATGTATTGATGTGTATTGGCCCAAATACCTATTGATATCAATACACATCAATACATATCCATGGATATCAATACATAACCAGGTGTATTGATATCAATACACATTAATACATTTCCATGGATATGTATTGGCCCAAATACCTATTGATATCAATACAAATCAATACATATCCATGGATATCAATACAGAACCAGCTGTATTGATATCAATACACATCAATACATTTCCATGGATATGTATTGGCCCAAATACCTAATGATATCAATACACATCAATAGGAAGCCATGGATATCAATACATAACCAGCTGTATTGATATCAATACAGATCAATAGCCATCTATAAGCAGCCTGTCTCCTTTATAGAAAAAATCCTCTTTTAAATCTAGGAGAGCAGATTAGGATGAAGATAACATTTGCAAGGATTATAATATTTTAACTCAGCTGCAACTGGCATCAGACAAGAGAGTATACCTGTTTAATTATCTATAATTAATATAAGTGAATTGGATTCAGTGAATATATGTCTATTGATATATTGATGAAAAATTAAGGAATGTGAATAGTTAAGACATAAATAATGTGAGAAGTTTGTTTATTAAAATAACTAATATGCATGTCATTTATCTATTAAGAAAGGTCCTTATTGTGGTGCTCCAGAATACTTTAATCTCTTCCTGTTTAAAGTAGCAATTTTCTGAGCTACATACTGGTTTATGTTACTGCACCTCAATTCAATCTCAATTTTTGGAGCATTCACATTTTCCTCCAGGATCTGGTGTTTGAACATTTCTAGAACAAATAACAGTTCTAAGTATACAATCTTCACAAATTAGAAAATAAGGATTTTATTTCCTGAATTAATCTGCTAACAAATTTATTCAATAACCTAAAAATGTATTTAAATATGCATGACTCTCCCTCTCCTGAAAGGAAAGTCCAAGATAACACAAGAGCGTTTTTTTCACGTGAAAATTATGTCCTCACAGTTTTACATTAAAACGTCATATTCTGGTGGAAAAGTCGAAAAAATCACATTTTTTCACGTGAAAAAATGTGTAAATGTTCCAGCTTTTCACGTGAAAAGTACGTGAAACTGAAACTTGAAAATAACGTTTTTTCTTCTGTTTCTACATTTTCACGTTATACTGAACTCTCAGAAAAGAACATGAATAAAACGGTTTTTTCTACATGTCTTGTCCCACATTTGGTCATTTCTTTCGCATGAAAATTTCTAAAAATTCACATGAAAATAACGTTTTTAAAATACATTTTCACAATATTTTATTGTGAAAAGATGGAGAAGGATTATCTTAATTATTCTGAATGAATAACCTTTTCAATTCTTTATTTTTACATTAAAAAACTATAAATCTTATAAAACTTTTGAATAACCACAATATAATGTGAAGTAAATTCTCTACCCTAATTTTACAATAATTTTACACAAAACTGAATAAAAATTTATTCAACTATAAAGTCCTTCTCAGACAAATGGATTTTTCCTAGTAAGTAGTCAATGTTAGTAGACAGACTAACTCTGATTGAAGTTTTGGTTTTTAAAGAAATAATTGATGAAATTCAATCAGCCGCCATTTTGGAAAAAAGTATCATGGATTTTTATTGATGTCATCTTTCTAGTTTCAAGAAGGCCTTTATAATGATGTATCACACAATGGGTGTTTACATTAAAAATATTTGACTTATAACCACTCATTTCTTTACAAACTGTAAATTCAATCAGCCACCGTTTTGGATTCAAGTTTCATAGTTAATTTTAATTGATGTCATGTTTCTTGTTTTGAAAAGCCTTTTAAAATGATGTACCACACAATAGGCGTTTACATTAAAATTTTCCAGTTAAAACTATTGAGTCACCATATTATACATTCTGAACCTAGTCAACCCCTTATGAAGGGCTTTAAATTCAGTTGTACCGTACGTCAAGAGTTGGAGTATTTGACCAGTAACATATCCTGAGAGCTACAGTATTATATCAACAACAGTCTCTAATTTATTGAAAGGTTCCCTTACATATGACTCACCCGGTATGATTACTAACTTATAATGATTAGCACAAGCCTAGAGCTCATGTGAACATCACCCATAGGAAAAAATTGTTTGACTTTATATTCTGTTTTAAATTAATTAAAATTGAGACTCACTTGGATTCCTCTATGCTGGTAAACCGAGTTTTTGGAGACTTCAGCCAGTATTTGATCACCATACTGCTTCTATGTATTTTTGTTTTGTGTTGGAAAATCTCATCACCACAGCTCCTATCAGAGATGAAATAAAAGTTTACTTATAATTAAACATATTTCAAATAATATTTTTTGACTAGAAAATTGGAAAAACACACTTGTTGCAAACACACAGTCTCACTCTTTCTTATTATATAAAATATATATTGCTGAAATGAGAGGACTACACCGATAGTTTTTCTAAATTGGAATAAGATAAAAAGCTGTTAATATAAATGAATGAATCAATTTCTTGCTGGAAAAAGTTCAAATAAAGCCTGCCGGTCCAGAAAACAACTGAATAAATTTTAATCTATTAATCCACAGTCATATATTATTGATATTAAGTTCATTACAATAACATGAGTGTAGATTAGTTTGTGGTAACTTCAATTACTTAGGCTAGGCTAAATGAAAAGTTTTGTTACACATCTAAATTTATATGTACCAGCATATAACCCTGGAATGTGTCTGCCTAGAATAATAATCATCTTATTTCCAGCAATGATAAATTCAAGAGGCTTTTCTCTTATTATTATAAAGTTATGCCTTAAATAATACAGTATTCAGTGTTGTGTTATTATGAGGTTATGTTATGCGTGGCCTTTAATAGTCTTTTGAAAAGATTATCATTTAAATATATGAGTATTTAGATCTATAATAAATTTATTCTTTCATTTTATGGTACATCAATAAAAACAGAATCACTCGACTTACCTATATTTCCTGCATAAAATCACAAAAATTACCGTTGTCCTTCGCAAAAAACCGTTGGTTCTTGTGCAATGTGCATTGTGTCATCGATCATTCTATCGATAGACCCAAAATGTCGATATAATATTATCAATACATCAATAAGTAATAATTATTGAATATTAATAATTACATATTCTCAAACATCATCTACATCTTTGTTTGGAGATGCGTTATTCAAATTACATAGTTTAAATAAGTAAAAGTAAAATACAGTCCTGATTTCTACATTTTTGAATGCAATAAAATCAGTTTTCCCCGGGAAAAAAGTTAGAATTAGTTTGATATATTGATTGTTAAGACTCTGATATTTCCATTTCACAGTATCAATATTATTGATAATATATTGATATTTTCAATCGATACCATAGTAATGGTGGCAATTTCAAAATTATTGACAATGTTACTGTTATTTAAATATTTGATATTAATTCCAGGTGGAGATTATTGATTTTTTATGGGGGGACATTTGTGCTTGACACTGGAATAATGTTGGAAATGATAAAATAGTAGGTTGTTATTATTTGAATTGAAACCCCAAAAATCATTTCAAAGTCTGTGTGAGTAATACCGGATACTGCATGATTTTCCTCATAAACTGTGATCTAATTTGAAAAAGTGTTATAACTTTTCCAATTTTGAATGGAATCATTTTAAATTCTAGGACAAGGTTGATAATATGAACAGAAACGTCCATGAATTTTTACAGAATTTTTCATGATGAACCAAATTTTTTTTTAAATTTTAAACGTCACTAGCACGTTAACGTCTGACAGGATTTTCACATAGGACAAAAAGTGCTGGAAATTCACTTCCACACCCGAATCAGTCATCAAAAATACATTGTTCCAGGAAAAATGAAAATCTGCCAAAATTCTTACAGTTTTTAACTGCATTTAAAATTACCGCAAAATGTCTATATATTGTTAACGGTGCCCTGTAGAAGATTTTTGCAAGAGACAAAAAGTGCTGGAAATTCACTTCTACACCCGAATCAGTCATCAAAAATACATTGTTTCGGGAAAATTGAAAATCTGCCAAAATTATTCAGTTTTAAACTGAATCCATGGACTTCTATTGATATCACTAAACTTGTAGTGATATCAATATAAGTTCATTGACTGTATTTACCGTGATTTCTATTGGTATCCATGGATTTCTATTGATATCCATGAGCTTCTATTGATATCACTAAACTTTCAGTGATATCAATATAAGTTCATTGACTGTATTTACCATGATTTCTATTGGTATCCATGAACATCTATTGATATCACTAAACTTGTAGTGATATCAATTTAAGTTCATTGACTGTATTTACCGTGATTTCTATTGGTATCCATGGATTTCTATTGATATCCATGAGCACGTATTGATATCCATGAGCATATATTGATATCAATAGAGTTTTTCTATCGATTTCTATGAATCTCTTCCACTAGGGAGGTCATTCAAAATATCTAGATATTTTGAAGAATATAGCTCTAAGTAGTAGAACAAAAGAAGACAACTGTTAATCATTATTGAAAGAAGGTTTCCGACTTACATTTAATTTCATCTGAATAAGAAAAGTATTAAAAAACATATATATTTTTGTTATTGAAATGCTTTGGTATTAGTATAAAAATATTTGATATGATTGGTAATCACTCTGCTAGCACTAGAAATATTATTGGTGCAGCTTCTTACCTGGGTTGACATTATTCTTTCAATAATTATCTGTGAGACAGATACACGTTGAAAGTAAACGCATGTTTGTTCTACCTGTATACTTGAACAATTTCATTTTTATACTATGACAGAGCTCCATTGTAATAGGCCATAGTAAAAATCGATGGTGACCTTACCTCACTTAAATATAACTAGGTGAACCGCCCCCCCCCCCAAATTGTCAGCCCTTCCCTCTCATCAATCTCATTTTTTTAATTATCTTCAATTTTAGTAGAAAATTAAAGATTGATGGTAGTGGTGGGGTTTAAGCCCCGCTAGCCACTAGTCAGCGCCTGTGATCATTATAATTTCTCGCTATTCACTACAGCTGTATCAGCAATAAAATGAACTGTATACTGCTCTTCATGAGCCAAGACGATCTACATATAACAACGATATAACAGTAGATTATATAGGTTCATATTCAGTTATCTGAATTGTGCTGAGTAGTTGCTTTCAACTCCGTTTATTCTCTCTCTCTTCCTCGCTCTCTCTCTCTTATAGAATATACATTCTATACTCACTGCTTACAACATTCATTCAAAATAAAGTGCTGAACATTTCTTTCTCTCTCATTGTTATATTTATCGTTGCAGCTGTCGGGTAATCATTTTCGTGGCATCATGATCATTGGTTCATAACTATTTATGATATCAACAATACATCTAACTTTGATTAACTCTTCACAGTACAATTTGGAGAAAAATGAAAGATCTGAAGATGAAATGTAATTTGTATTTGATAATACAATATTGTTTTGTATGTACATAAATCGGCCAAGTTTAAACCATCCATGATTGTCCATTCTTGGAAAATGCTATAATGGATACTATTTTCACTAACACTCCACACTCCACTGGAAAGATGAAAGTGGAAAATGGAGTAGAATGTAGAAGTGCAGTGGAGAAAAGGACAAGATATAATGGAAAAGGTCAGCAAAGAAGTTGAGAAAAAAGAGAATAAGGAGATGTAGAAGAAAAGAATAAACATAAGAAGAAGAGAAAGAGGTGGAAGAAGGAAGAGGAGTGTGATTCACTTAGATCTGTCAGTATTTCCTATAAGATGGAGGATAGTTAGATAGTTAAAATAAGTAAGATAATAATGAGGAGGAGTTGGCGGTGAAAAGAAGTTGAAAGAGATTTGTGAGAAAAAAGTAGAACAAGAGCTGGCTATAACTATTTCGAATGCTATTGTTGTATCTCTTTGAATAAGAATAATACAAGTGTTGGCTCTATTTCAAATCATTGGTTCATCAAATTGAATATTTGATGTATGAAGGGATAACTCTGGAAAGAGTAAGAGAGAGAGAGAGATAGAGAGAGAAAGAGAGTGATAGAGAGAATGATTTGCTGCTTTTATTGAAGACCTCTCGCATTGGAAAAATATTCTGCCTGTATTAAATTATAATTTTAATTATGTGTCTTATGAAAAATAATATAACTGACAAGATTTATGGAGAAGAGAATTGTTCCAGAAATTTTCAACAAGCTTAAAAATACTGGAAAATAAAGTTGATGAGACATGACAAAAAAAAGAAATAAATTGCCCAAGAACATCAAAACCCAATCAATGTCTAGAAAAGATTGTGGTATCTGGAAAGGTTTTGATTGCAAACTGAATGTTCAAAAGATGAATTATCATATTTTGTCAGTTTTTATCGAAATCTTCCAATATTTCATTTTATCGATAGTGTAGTGAGAAATCATAATTTTTCTTCGAAAAAATTCGTTGGTATTTTCATGATCTGCAGCTACAGCTCAAAAACTGTTGCGCGCCGATAAGTTTGATTCAAATTTCCCACTTCGACTAGCATTGGCGGCGCTCTTCGCAATTCGCCAAGCTTTTGCGCCAAGGCACATGATTCGACGGCTGTGAATGCAAGTCGGCGGGCTATTCAATTTGGATACGGCCTTATCAGAATAACTCAGAAAGAGAAAAACTATAAAGCAGCCCTCTTATTCTTAGTTATTGTGGTATTGGATATTACAATATCATCACATCACTTGTATTTACTCCATTAATCACTAAATAACACTGGATCCAGATTGATTATCATTTTATATTTTATTGTTAGTACATTCGAAGATTACAAATTCAGATTGTTTTTCTGAACTGATACATTGTATCCTATCACATAATCCTCACAATTTTTGTTCAGATAAGTACACTCTTCCTTCTTTCTCTTTCTTCTCCCGTTTCTTCGCCTTTCCTCATCATTCTTCTTCATCTCATTCTTGTATTCTTGTTTCCTCCTTTCTCGTTTTTCTTCCATTCGGCTATTCGGTGTCGTCTCCTTTCCTCCTCATGTCTCTTCTTCTGTTTCCTGCCTTCTTATTCTTCTCTTGTTCTCCTCCTTTTCCCCTTTCACCTTTTTTTTTCATCCCGTATAAGATAGCTTGGTATTTTTCTGTATATTTTAATGCTTTGTTAAATTACCTCTTTTTGTATCCCAGGCTACATATGTTCCACTATCTTTTATAAATTTTTCTATCCTCATTTAATTCACCTTTTCTCTGAATATGTTTATTTACTATTTGTCCCAATCTCTCTACTTCTGATTAATTTTCCCTTCTCTCTTTTCCATTTTCAATGGAAAAACATGAAGAAAAAAAAAGTAGATCAGTAACGTTACACTTTCTAAAGACATCATGAATCATTATATTCAAAGAATTACATCATCATCAAAACGTTTTCTTCAATATTCATTCTACATCTACCAATACATTTCATCATAGCTACCTCTAGTAACTTACATAGTATTAGAGGTGGCTATGATTTCATTCACTCAGGTAAGTGAAGAGAATAATAAGACATTTTAAAAGTGTCTATATGAACGTCTTACATATAAACTATATGATATTCTTCCAAATTTTATTTTCTCAAGTAGTATAAAGTAGGGAATAAGAACAATGAGATTTTAGCTAGAACGTGTCAGCATCAAGCCTTCCGAAGTTCTGAGAATCCGACTCTCATACGCGCATTTATGTTTTCATTGTAGATCGTCTTGGTTCATGGAGTGCAGTATACAGTTCATTTTTATTGCTGATACAGCTGTAGTGAATAGCGAGAAATTATAATGATCACAGGCGCCGACTAATGGCTAGCGGGGCTTAAACCCCAACCGTACCATCAATCTTTAATTTTCTACTAAAATTGAAGATAATTAAAAAATTGAGATTGATAAGAGGAAGGGCTTACAATTTGGAGGGGGGGGCGGTTTACCTAGTTATATTTAAGTGAGGTAAGGTCACCATCGATTTTCAATATGGCCTATTACAATGGAGCTCTGTCATAGTTAAAAATTATATTGTTCAAGTATACAGGTAGAACAAACATGCGTTCACTTTCAACGTGTATCTATCTCACAAATAATTATTGGAAGAATAATGTCAACCCAGGTAAGAAGCTGCACCAATAATATTTCTAGTGCTAGCAGAGTGATTACCAATCATATCAAATATTTTTATACTAATACCAAAGCATTTCAATAACAAAAATATATATGTTTTTTAATACTTTTCTTATTCAGATGAAATTAAATGTAAGTCGGAAACCTTCTTTCAATAATGATTAACAGTTGTCTTCTTTTGTTCTACTACTTAGAGCTATATTCTTCAAAATATCTAGATAATTTGAATGACCTAGAGGCATTTCTATGTATTTAAAAGGTGGAATGGAATGATATTGCGATTTTTCTTAGAGATGTTGTGGCAGGTGTCCTACAAGGTTCTATTTTGGGCCCTTTTCTTTTTCTTATTTTTGTTAATGACCTGTATTGTAACATTCCAACGTTGTCTGTTTTATATGCCGATGACACGACATTAATATCCTCTATTCCGAATTTTGTGAAAATTGTTAGAGCCGTTTCCGAGATCCGTTGAACATAAATAACCATATAACCAGATAGCCAGATAACCAGATATAAAAATAGAAAAATATTAACAGCCCAGGTAGCACAGAAACGTTGAAATAACGTTACAAACACATAATACCTTAACGTTGAAAAGACGTTGAAATTCAACGTTGAAAACACGAAAAAATGTCCGCCGTTTCCACATTATTTTCAACGTTGAATAATAGTTGAAAAAACATTGTAACAACCATTATTTTCAACTATAAATAGACGTTGAAAGCACGTCGTGACAACCATTATTTTCAACTATAAATAGACGTTGAAAGCACGTCGTGACAACCATTATTTTCAACTATAAATAGACGTTGAATTAGCCATACTTTTGAACCGGTACCTTATCAATTACATGGTAATATTTCTAAAATCATTTGAAAAGAGATGAAAATACGAAATCATATTTCCATTTATTTACATATGATTTCATGTAACAGAAATATTACCGTGCAATGCGGTACATTGGTAAGGTGACATTAAAAACACACAATAAAAACCATATTACTTCATCTCTTTTCTGTATATGGCTACTTTTTATAGAACTAGAAAGAAATATAAAAATCTCAGTACCCTTTTTGAATTATTTAATCACTATTATTAATCATTATTTAAATGATTCTAAAAGGGTACTGAGATTTTTATTTTTCTTTCTATTTCCATATTACTTCAATTTTGATCCACAAAAATTAGTATGATAAAAGTTTGTTTAAAAAACTGAGATGGTTACAACCAAATAACCATGGTGATTTAATATACTCTGCCAAGCTCAAAAACATTTTATGTCTGTAAGAAACATACCTAACTTAAAACTATTATTTCAAGAATTCAGCAGTTGTTTAAAAATCTTGAATTTTTAGTATGATAATTTCATCTGTGGTGAGTAAAAATAGCTCAATTCTTTCTAGCAAATAATATAGATCATCTAAATTTTTACTTGACATTTATGCCAGGTTTAAACTATGCCAATTGGCAAAACAATAATAATTGTCTTCTTAAACCGTCAGCTGATGTTGTCAATTAGTTTTTATTTAGCCATGCCTAGATGATGGTTTTAGAATTAAAAGATTCAATTGATAATTTAAACCAGCTGTACATTTCAGAAGACAATATTATTGTCTTGCTAATTGGCATCGTATAAACCCCCCCTACATTTTAGTTTTCAGGTATGTTTGTGATTTATGCAATAGCCAAACAAATATTTTATTACAGTGTTTCAATAGAAAGGAACTTTCAAAATAACTTTCCACTTTCATTTTATAATACTTTAATATTTTATTGAATATTTGTGTAAAATAAATATAAATATAAACATAAATATCAATGTGTTTAAATATTTTATTTTATACCTTAATATTTTTAATTACCGACAAAATTAGATTGTTTTTTTTTCTCCACTGAAAATACTCTGACTGTCACATATTTTAGCCAATCCTTAATAGCGTCTTCAATTTGGGTCTTAATGCCCACAGTCGACCCACAAGATTTTTTGATAGAATCTGAAACATAAGGTAATATAAATTTTAATGAGAAATTCTATAAATATGAAGGCAGATGAAATTTTGCCACCTCATAGGAGTTATTATTTGATACAGGTGTTGCATGGTTAAAAGGGACAAGTACGAAAATTTTTCTCAAGTGCACATCTAACATTTTGTTATACACATTGATATTTTGAATCACAAGGCGAGGTGATGACTGTTATTTAGATATTCGTTCAAACATTCAAATGGACTAAGAATAAAGTAAGAATATTGGGTTTCCAAATTTTGTAGCATAGACGAATTTTAACTTGAAATACTCCTCTTTCGTTATGCCTATAGAACTAAACAAATAAGGCTCTATATAAAAACGGTAAAAAATTTACTTTTTAGATTTGTGAGTAAAATGTAATAGTTACTGTAGGTACATACTTAGTTTTATGGAAAAAACAGTTGTATGCCGATATTTTAACCATTTTTTATTGGCCTACTAAATTTTGTAAATCTAGACCAAAAGTTAAAATCACAATGAAATTAATCAAAAATATCCTTGACATATGAGTTGTAAACATTCATAAATTAATAATTGGAAATTAAATTTTAAAATGAACAAGTTTAAGCTAAATTTTGTCACCATGGAATGACAATATTTGGAAAATGTTTATATTTATGAGCTGAACTCCGGGCACCCAATTTCTTGGATCACCGAGTTTATTACTGAACTTTTTAAAAGCAATCACTTTGATGTTAGCCTACATAGACTATTTATGAGTGCCATAGCAACAGACTTCCATTGTTTGCAGGTTAAATTGGGTTATGTTTTAAAAATTTATATTTTTCATTATATTATTAAGTTTCATTCAATTTGTCAACACAAGCAGTCCTGTGACAAAAACAATACATAGATAGCATAGTGAAAATGTTTGTGTAGAAATCAAAGTAATTGTAATTTATTTGGAAGTTAAGTAGTAGGCTACATGTACAATACTTAAAACCAAGCTTATTGTATTATATTAATTTTTAATTAAATTAGAGCCCACTAATTTAACAAATATACCTAAGTTAACTCTAACCTCGAATGTAAACAAGTGTGAATAACACACAATATTTGTTTTCAAGTTTAGACAATAAATCACCAAACAATCTCATTTTTCAAATAAAAATAATAAATAAAATAAACTTACCAAGTCAAAGTGGAATGGGTAGACACTTCTAAAAGAGTTCACAGCTTTCATCAACATGATGAGAATTCAAACATGAAATGGCGTCGATCGGTCGTTGACGAGAGTTGCTAGATCCATTTTTGTATAAGGACTACTGTAGCGCTGTGAGTGGTGAATTGGAAGCTCGTTTTCAACGTGTTTTCAACGAGAGATCAACCGTTGAAAACAACGTTGTATTTAAAACGTTGAAAAATTCAACCGCTAACGGTTATTCGACCTCAACAACCAAATTTCAACGTTGGAAACATGTAGGTGTGCTACCTGGGAGATATACAGAAATTGCTCGCTTGATAATATAATAGAATAACAACTTAATAGTCCAGTCAAATGGTCGTTTTTCAGGAAACAGCACCAAAAGAATTTTTTTCGATGGTTCTATATGTATTTTGGGGCCCTGAATTCTAATCTGAAATTTGCTGACATGCCAGAGGGCGACTTCACTACCAAAATTTTGGAATTTTCAAGTTTTCCATTTAATCTCGAGAACCTTGAATTTTTCGAGAAAAAGCATTCTTTATATAATATTGGAGATTAAAAATTTCCAATAAATTGAGTGATCGCGCAGGACTACTTTTTGGATTTTTTATATGAAGTGTTCCACAAGATACGCAATTTTGAATGTGCGAGAAATTTGTGATATTTCCCCAATTTTCAGTCTTGCATATGCAAAATTGCATATCTTGTGGAACACTTCAGATAGAAAATCCAAAAAGTAGTCAAGGATAAGATGAATTTTCTCCTCTTTTCACTCCCATGAATATTATACTTCTGTTTTCAATACCGTTCAAAAGTTACAGCCAATTGAATGATGATCTTTATTTTCTCATTTCTCTTGTGATTTTACTGTTATTAAAGAATCTCTAAAATGAGTACAATACATGATAGAAACTTGCAATTGGTCTTAAATGAGAGAAAATTCATGCTCTAAAGGCTGAGTTGCCTTAAATTGATCTTGCATTACTTTATATATCGAAAAACTGTCGAGACTGTGAAAATAAGAAAAATATTGCAAATTCCTTGATTTTTTGAAACAAAGAGGAGATTCTTTTCTTCAAATCGAATAATTTTCAAATCTACAATAATGATCTATTATCTGATAGCCCAGATATAATTCGAAAACAATAATAGCTATTATTTCTAGCATGCAGCTTTTGCTGCTGCTGGGAGGAATTATTTTCTTTTTCAGTATGGTTCTGATAAGTTTCAATAGAATAACAAGTTATCATTGATTATGAAGATAGAACGCTCGTTGCAAATAAGCAGCTAGCTCTGTTCTATTGTAGACAAAAGAGCAAGTTAAACTGAAATTCTGATTCGAGGATTCGAGCTAGACACCTGTATTTGGTCTCATTCGAAAGATAATCAAAAAAGGAAGTTTTTGCGCTATGAAAATTATTTCGTACCCTGAAAAAAAATCGAGAAAAATGAGTCTGAAGTTTTCAAAAAAACTTCAAAAATCACTCTTTTTCAACTTTGACCGCTGAAAAATATTACTAAATAATTGACATTGGCATGTTTTATACCTCAAACCAATGTGAAATTTTGTCCTCTTTTCAACAATGTCCTTAAAATTGACTCAAGACCAATGGTTCTTGAGATATTGACGATTTAATGACTGGAAGTACGCCTACTTCGAAAAATCGATATATCTCGAAAACGAAGGTCGATAGGAGAAAATTTTACTAAACATTTTTTTTTTGCAAATTGCATGCAAAGTCTATGGTAGCCGGGGTTTACACCTTATCTGGGACACCCTGTATATATTATTACCATATCTCCTCTCTTCTGTGATTGACAGATAGAGACACTTGATAATTATTTTACTCATAATTATGTATTGAACCTCTATCCTTTATTCTATTGATTCACATTTTTGCGATAATTCTCTATCCCCAAAATCAATATCGCTACATCTTAAAAATGATATCATTGAAAATGATTATTCTGTAAGTCTTTTATTATCATAAATATTCTGCCACAGTAGTGTATAATTGAGAGTTCTGCACAATGCTAATAGGTGACAAGGGGTATGGCCTAAAACCCCCCCCTTCCATCCCCCCCTCTGCCCCCTTAGCCACAGTGTCACAGTACCACGCCCCCTGGCTTCTCATTGGTTGGGGGCGTGTCCAAAATGGTGGTTTTCCCCCCTCCACACACCCCTCCAAACCCCCTGCTCTTCAGTCAGCCATTTTGCCCCCCACCAAAGCCCCTCTCACAAGCAAAAGAAAGGCAGGAGGGCGTGTCCAAAATGGCAATTGTTTCCCCTCCACACCACTCACCCTCACAGTCAGCCATTTTGCCCCCACAGATAGGAAGGCACCCCACCCCAACCAATAGGAAGGCACCATGGCGCCCCCCACCCCAACCAAGGCAGGGTGGCCCACTCCACCTGGTCACTGAGTTGGCCATTTTCCCCCTTCTTTGTTGACCACCACCAGATGCAGTCATACCAGTCACCCTTCTAACACCTGCTGGGGCAGCCTGCCGCAGGCTTGCCAACAGCTAGCATAAAAAATTCCCAACATTCTGATATTTCAAATTTCAGATATTAAAGATATTTCAATTTTTTAATTTCTACTACTACTACTAGTCATCTACTTCCCAGTCATATTTATTTCTGTTTGTATCATTTGCTGCTGGTGGTCTCCTACCACTGAATATTCTTTTCAGAAACAACTCTTGTACATGATCAGAATCTAAATTATGCTGTCTAGCTTCACTCATGTCAAAGATGAACATCTTTTTGACATATTGAGCAATCAAATAGTATGAAAAGTTGAACAACTGTTCATGTAAATATTTCTGAAAATCCTCACCCTTCATAATCATCTGCATAATGTCAACTTTTAATTTGTCACCTAGTGCTAAATGTTTACCTTCAAGTTGCTTTTGCATGTCCACAAACATACCATTAATGGCAGTTTGTATTTTGAGTAACTTCTGATTAAAGTCTTGCTTGTTAATATAGTGATTTTCAGTTTGTGTGAGTAGACTCTCTTTTAAATCTGTCAATTTCTTTTCAAGCAAATCTGTATTAACATGTTCCACTCTATTGTTCTCACTTTGTTGTTCACATAATGATTTCAATTCATCTGATTTTTGATCAAACAATGACCTACTAATATACTCTACCTCAATTTCATCACAAATTGATTTTGATAGTGTTTTCAATTGTAAATCAAAATATTGTTTCTGCTGTGCTATCTCCTTCAATATATCAGACATTGTATGTAATTTACTTTCAAACACTTTCTTAGTAATTAAATCAGCCTGTAGTTTTTGGAATATACTAGTTGATATTGCAAGTAATTTGCTGTCTGAATATTTTCTATCTACTTACGATGAATCAGTCTGCAATTTAGTGTATATATTTGATGATATTCCAAGCAATTCACTGTCCAAGTATTCTCTGTTCACCAGCAATGGATCAGACTGTAACTTAGTGAATATATTTGATGATATTTCAACCAACTTACTGTCCAAGTATTGTCTGTTAACCAGCAATGGATCAGACTGCAGTTTATTGAATATATTTGTTGAAATTTTCTGTAATTTACTGTCCAAGTATCGTCTGTTAACCAACAATGGATCAGACTGTAATTTGGTGAATATATTTGATGATATTTCAAGTAGTTTACTGTCTAAATATTCTTCACTTGCTGCCACTAATGACAATGTTGTTGATTCAAAACCACTGTTTACAGCTGCTGCTGCTGCTGCTGTTGCTGTATGATTACTATTAAACACATAATGTGTTCGACCAGAGCGATCTATTGTACTACTACTCACAGTACTACTTGCCATCTCTGTCTTTGTCAAGTGTTAAACACATACTAACTACTACTACTACTACCACTGCAGCCGCCACCTAATATAATACCACTTTCTTTGAGTTCTTCAATAATAAAAGCTATTTCAACAGTATGTGATCTATTTCCTGCCTGCTGTGATGAAATAAGAATATTAAATCTGTCTATCAGTTCAATTGGATCATCCCAATAGACATATTGTCGACTAGTAGATTCATTTCTTATAAAACCCATACCACTATCAGCAGCAGTATCACCAATGTTCTTCCTCAATCTTTTTGTTTTCCTGTTACTACTTGCTGATGGAAATGAAGATTGAATAATTTGTGATTTGTAGCCTTCATTTCTTTTAACATAGCCACACAGATCTTGATGAGCAGATGTAAGCTGAAATATATTTCAATATTCTATCAAATCACGTTTGGTGTACATTTTCATGTCTGGCTGTTTTTTAAAGAGAAGTTCACACAAACCAACTGTAAAACGATATTTATTATTGTCAATAATTGAATTACCATTGTGAATAATTATATCCTTTGTACCCATAAAGTATTCATCATCATCACTGTCATAGCATATACCATGAGATATACAATTATTTAGTTTTTTCTTATGAAATTCATGCATATACTCATCAATGAAATCATTTTGTATTGTTGTCCTATTCAAGATATCACCCACATTAGATCTATTCAATCCTTCCCCCTCATCCACCATTTCACCTTTTTCCTTCTCCTCCTCCTCTTCTTCCTCCTCCTCCTCCTCCTCTTCCTCCTCCTCTTCCTCCTCATCCTCCTCCTCCTCCTACTCCTCCTCCTCCTCCTCATCATCATCATCCTCTGATTCTTCTTGAAGTCTGCTTCTAGTGTCAGCCGTAGCAGTAGCATTCATCTGCTGATGTTGTTGTACAAGTGTATCTTTCAATTCTTTCAGTGGATCGATAATTGGTTCTAATGATTATTGTCTAATTGTATCACTAGTTAACAATCTATGTTTACAAATAATTGATTCATGCAAACCTTTTATCCTGTCAATCACTTTACTAGACTGACGATGACGTTGGTGTGCATGTTGTCATTGCACTAGCCCTTGTCATCTACTTTGTTTGTATTTTCTTCTCTTTGATTTAATTTTACGCATATTGCTAGTAGAATAGCTCTCTCACCTACACTGACTCAACAACAAATGATGAGAATTCACACATGTTAGTTGGTGCTGCTGCTTCTGCTGCTGCTGCTATACAAGCTTGGATCAATATACTTACCAAGACAATTATAATATTTACCAGCATCAGGTTTACACTCTGTGAAAATTGAAATAAAACTATGATTTCTGCTTTGCCATACATCTGAACATAGATTTCTAAATGCAACGAATATCATATCAGATCCAACAAAATCTCTAAACACTAATTTTAAATTATGCATATCCATTTTAAATATAATAAGCATATTTGCATTGTCTCTAATATGATGTTTTGAAATTGCACCATAGCTTTGAATCAAATACACACAATCTATGTTTTTGTGTCTGCCCATTGTGAAAAAGTTACATATTTGCGGCACACGTGTTACATTCAAATTGTCAAATATTATCAGTGGATGTTTGTCAACATCATTCAGTTGCAGTATACTTTCAATGTTGTCAGATTCATAATATTTCACACACTTGAGTTTTGAAAAAACAATATCCAATAACTTATACTTTTCCTGATACAATGACTTACTGTTCAAGTATAAGTTTTTGAATTTTAATTCATTCTTATCTAATATCAAATTCAGCATTACATTTGTCTTTCCACAATTTGATGCACTGCAAATTAGAATTCTAGCTGAACTTGGTAAAAACTCACCATGCTTTTTTCTATCTAGACAATTTTTGCCTGCTTGTTTTGAATCTACAATAAGATTATCAAAGTTGACTATTGCTATTGACACTGCTGCTGCTGCTGCTGGCACTGCTGCTGCCGACATAATAAAACTACTATTTATCAACTATTGCTGCTGCTGGTGTTGTGCTTGCTGCTTACACATGCACATCTACATGACAACTATACTGGTTAGGTTACTGCTACAAGGCTGAAGTACTACAACTGGTTTGTGAATAAAAAAAAAATAGACACAATGATCAGATATACACAACTTTTATTAACACTACTAGTTACATAGAAAATAATTGACAAGACAATATCTGAATTTCATCTACTTGCAAAAGAAGACAAAACAATGTCTGTTGTCACAGTGTAGCATTCACACACACACACACACACACACAACACACACACACACACACACACACACACACACACACACACACACCACACACACACACACACACACACACAAATTGAGATTTGCCTTTGTCATACAATTGTCTAAAATAAAAATGTATATGTTTTCTTTATCATCATCATCATAAGCTAAATTAAACTTTGCTGATTTAATCTGTAAGTAAAGTATGTTCAGTGACATAGAAAATCGAGCACAAATACAAGTACCAACCACATCAAATCCGTTTTGATTTGCTTCTTTCAAAAATACATTGTTATAGGAGCATATACTTAATGAAACTTATCATCATCATCAACATATTCAATTGCTTGTGTGTTTTTTTAAATTAGTTTAATAAAAAGCATTTTTCGATATCAGCATGTGTTACACACATTGCTTCTAGTGTACACAATCGATCTATAATTCTTGTAATAACACAAGACAATTTGTTACAATTCAGCAAAAAACACAACAGTGGCGCCGCTGTCACTGTCATTATGCTTCTATCATATCTGAAACAATATAATAATAGATTACTGGTGTTTGCTATTTATTTTTTTTTGCACATAGTTTCTGTACAGATGAAATATTAATATCAGTCTTTTCTACCCAGCTCGGCATATCAAAACCTAACCATTTAATAAGACATTTATTCTTAGATTTTTGTATTATTCATTCAACCAGATATGTATTTTGTTCAGATGGTAATAATTTCGTTTTCATCAATTGTTCACTATAGAATTGCCCTTGTATGATGTCATTGTTAAGATTGTGTATTACATAGGTTGGCGGTTGTGTAGGATAAACAGCATGTATTATAAACAGTTCTGGCCACCAATATAATCTAAAACTTTTATCAAGAACCTGACGAAACTTACTTATTCGCACTACGTCACCTAATGCAAACTTTGGATCATAAACTGTACATGATTGCTTTTTATTCTTCTTCTTCAATTGTAACATGATCAACTGTTTTTCATGATGTCCTGTAACACTGGCTGGTGTCATGCAAATTGAAGAATGAATGTGTTATTATATTGATGTACAATGTCTGGCAATATGTTCAACCATTTTTTTGTGCCACTAGCCGTTAGTCATTCATACAAGATTGTTTTCAATGTTCTATTCAATCTTTTTATCAAAGCTGCCTTAATTTTAGAAAATACACTGTAATGATTAATGTGTAATCTATTGAATAGTTGTTTAACATCTTTATTGTAAAATTCACGACCTAAATCGCTTTGTACATTTTTATACCTCTATTCAACTGTAATATTTGCGCTGATTTTTGTACAACTTCTTTTCCTGTTTTATTTTTCAATGGTTCAGCAAAAGCATAACGTGAAAAAAATTAATAGCAATTAACACATAATGATAACCATTGTTTGCTTTAGCAAATTCTGGCATCTCTATTGAATCATTTTGAATGAGGTCTCTTATTCCTTTTAGTATATTATCACATCTGTTAAATTTCCTTCATGCTGGGTGATGTAATTCCTCTGCAATTTTCTGTTGCATATCCGTCATCATAAATTGTTTTTGTTTCTTCTTTGTCTCCTTCTTCTACTACTAGCCCACTGCACTGTGACTGTGTGTATGTGTGTGACTGTGTGTATGCGCACGTGCATGCAAATGTTTTTGCTAGAGTTCAGTCAGCTCAACACCTGCCAACAGCAATCTTTCTTCTTCTTCTTCTTCTTCTTCAACACACAACACCAACACTGGCCAATTGTTGCTTGTGATAAGACACTGACCGGTTTCTCTACACTCAGCAGCAGCTGCTTGTGATATCTTCTCCCATGATTCTTTACTCTCTGTCTCTCTCTCTCTCTCCCACTGCTGTGACACAATCTCTTCTATTGAATAATGACCCCACGTTTTTGTTTCTATACCATTTGATTCAATATATCTCTTTGTATCAAATGGTGATAATGCAATTTTTGCACATCTTATCTGATAAATATCATGGGAATAACTATGTAATTGTGAAAAGCATCCATGTTGTATTAATCTATCTGTCAGACATTTAATACCTCAGTTTATTATCTATAACCTTTCTTGCTACACCCTTAGCTGTATGTTTACTCATTATTTTAGAAGAACTACTTGCTAAATCCCTACTACTACTACTACTACTACTACTACTACTACTTATGCTGCTGTTGCTTAGAACATATTCAAAACTATGAAGTTTTGACCATAATCCTGTAAAAGTGCTTATTTGAAATCCAGAAACCTCAATCTTCAAATGTACCTGGTACACCACAATTTAATTGGCTATAACAACAATGAGTGGTGGGGTAAGCACTTGTATCAAAATGTTGGAGATTTTGTTTGATAACTGCATAGATATTGTCTGATTCGATATGATATAGCAACAAGTCTGTATCGCTCATGCATAATTTAACATAGCTTGAATCAAACATTTTCAAGAAAATGTTGTAGTGGGAATTGAACATTGTAAATTTACTCAAATCAAGAATAGAGAAACCAGCATAAATTGGACGATCTTATTTTATTTCTGTTTTACACATTTGTACACCAACAATGTCTTTGTCAAACACAATCCATCAACTTGGTTCTGCAATCAATCTTTCCAATTTTTCTGACAAGTAATTAGCTCAAAATCTATTCTTTTCCTAGAACTTTCGAGCATCTTCCAGTACAGTGAATTACTCAAAAATCAAAGAGCTGACGTTCAAGTGAATTTTCAGCCTCCTTTCTAAGTTGTGCATTCAAATCAATTAACGGTTCAAGCCAGTATGACTGTTGAAAAGTGATTACTCTATGTACAGCAGTCAATTTCATGCCCAAGCTTAAATAAAGTTTCAAATTTCTATAGTGAAGAACATAACAATAACGATTATGAAGGGTTGCTAACAATCTTGTCGATGCGCTAGCGTGCACTTCTGTCACTTGCACCACACTACGTGCCGCCGCTGCTTCTCTGCCCAGAACAACATTGTCTTCAGTTTGATTTGACAAAAGCAGGCTGTGAGGTGGCTGATCTTTTAATGGTACAAATGGAAAGTCATTATGTAAATCATGTAAATTAACAGGATACAACAGGTCTGCTCCAATTATATAGCCAATGTCCGCTTCATCATCAATACTTGTAAAATTGCCTAAAGCTGTAATTTCATCTTGTGATAAAAATCTAAAATTCAATTGCGGTAGTTTGTATGTAATCATTGGATGAGCGTATAAGCTTGTACAATCAAGATACAACAAGAAACTAGATTCAATAGCTGGATTATAATTACGGCCCATAAATTTATTATTAGCAACTGTGTGATGGTGGGGAATGACTGACAAGCCGCCTCATAAACCAGTTTCTATAAGCAGGTTCATATCAACATTGCTGGGTTATTCCAAGTGTAATTCTGACAAAAATAACATTGCATTCAACGAAAAATGTGGTAATGAAACAAAGTGAGATGCGTCAAGCTTGTAAATCGAGAAAAACTCCCAGCAATAAACAATTGGTGAGAAGGTAGAGATCATGATAATTGCCTAACGTTTGAATGTCAAAATCGTGCCATACTTTTTGTGCATGGTTGTAATCACTTACTTGTAATGCTGTGTTATTGAGACTACTGTGAAATGCCTCAATCGGTGGTAGTTGCTGTTTATCAAATTTGTCTGCATCTGTTATATATTCATAGGGGTGCACACCCTTGCATAATAACAGTTGTTGTTGGTTTTTTTCATTGAATATGCTACACATTGCTTTGAAATTTGTTTCAATGTATTCTCTATCAATTGCAAGATTGGCATCAAGTGACTGTAGACTTGAGCGCAAAAATTGATAGCTATCAAGAAATCTTACCTGATCTACTGTAATTGTGAGGAATTTTCCCGATGAGTTTGCAATACAATGATTTTTTTCCTTTCGTCCTGCTAAAGCCTTCACAATGAAATGACTGTAATATCTGCGAAAATTATGAAAAAACAGTTTAAGAATTTTGCCGCTTTTGCATTTGAATTACAAGTCTTGTGTGTTGCACCAAGATACAACCCAGTCATATGCAAATGATGTCTGCATCGAATATCATTGTCTTTGAATTCATCGTTGCACAAAAAACAGTTCTTACTATTGTTAAAATCTAATAATTGTTGTTCATTTAGTTCAATCATTGGCCCTTCACGTTCCATATCAAAAGAACAGTTTTGACCTATGGCTATGATTTCATCTACAAATTTTTCAATAATTTTCTCACCAACACTTGTAGCTCTATAGACGCATGGACCATAAAATATTTCACCTAATTCATCTAAAATAATTAATGAGTAACTGCAAGCAATGTGTTTTTGTGTTTTCCTTGTAAAGCTATTTCTTATATCAGTTCCAACCAAATCACCATTCACATCATCAACATCATCATCATTATTTGTTAGTACAATAAAACTTTCAAAATCAGCAAATGCAATGTATTTATTTTTCAAAGTGTGCGAATAATTGCTAAACTTCAAAATTTCACCCTGTTTAGGCAGTATTGTTTTTTGTATAGCAAATGTTGAGCACAAGTCCATGTGCTTGTCTAAATTTGCTTTTCCATCACAATTTGCTTGTTTTCTAGTTGTGAATTTATTGAAACAATATGGACAAATAAACACTTGTCCATTATGTGATGCAGGGGTGCCCAGCCCCCCCAAGGGCAATGGCGCATGCCCCCCCCCCAATCCAAGTGTAATGCCCCCCCCCCAAAGTAACATGATTTCCAACCGCCTTGACGAGCTGATATGAACGAGCTGTAGTACGAGGAGATGTGATCATTCAGTCAAAACTTATAAGTGTTTAAAGTTTTGATCCTGGATCCTTATGTGTGCCCCCCACTAGGAAATACTGGAATCTAACGAGTGATTATCATAGAACATAACCCTCATAAGGTGATTTCAGCCGAAATATGTTTCTTTTTTGTTAGGAAGGCCATGAAAAGGTATTATAAAGAAAATTTGAATTTCGGCTGTAGGACATGATTTTCTATTCATTGGTGTATTCCCCCTCCCACCACTACTAAATTCAAAAATAGGTACCTTAGGAATTCTGTTCAGAATTAATATTGTTAATTCACGTGATGTGTGACTTTCTATCATGACTAGAAAAAGATCCTAGTTCCTAGATCCTAGTGTAGGGTAGAAGTGGTAGGTTTGCATAATTTTGAAACCCCCTTTTTTGAAAACTCTTAGCTCCAGAATGAAAAATCGTAGAGTTCTGCACGACCACTCAATTTATTAGACATTTTATTATCTTTAATATTTCAGAGAATGCTTTTTCTCGAAAAATTGAAGGTTCTCAAGAATGGAAAACTTGAAAAAAGTCTGAAATTTTGTTTTTTTTGGAGTTTTGGGGGTGAAGCCGCCCTCTGGCATGTCAGCAAATTTTAGAATAGAATTCAGCGCCCCAAAATACATATAGAACCGTCGCGAAAAATTTTTTTGGGGATGTTTCCTGAAAAACGACCATTTGACTGGACTATTATACAAAACAGAAAAAAGTAATAATGCATTACAATAGTTACTTGATTAATGAGTGGTAAATAGGGTGTAAATATGAAAGATTGAAATTGGCTTCATTTGATATTTTTCACGAATTCTTGACAAGAGAAGTTCTTCTGTCAAATTCACTAGAGTGTGCGATGTTGTTTATAATTATTATTGCATTCCCATTTCAGAGACATTAATATCATCATGAAACACCTTCAAAATTAAAATAATTATTAGATTAAAAGTACATTACAATTTAACTTATCATTGTGCTTCTAAGAAAATTAGGGTGCAACAGCAAGGAAACTCAAACACAGGACCATTAAACATTAAAATTGAGCAAAGGAAATCAGAATAATAGTGGATGATGAAGTTATAATTCATCTTTGTCAAAGATTTACCTTCAAACTCATAGGCTTGAAATCACTAAAATTCCTGCATACAAAATATTATTAATTGTATTTTTTATGCTTTGAGTTACACTTTGCAAAATATAACATTGTAAAGGTGGTAAAAAGTATTAAAATTAACTACAATAGGATATCTCTATTTAATACCTTGATTTTTCAGCCATGATACAAAATGTTGACATAAAATGTAAAAAAAATCATGCCCCCCCCAAAAATGTTGATGGTGCAAATTGTGCCATGCCCCCCCCTTGTGGGCACCCCTGATGTGATGACAAGTGGTGGCTCAGTAGTCGTGACAAACCATTATACCCTTGACGTGTGTTTATCAGAACATAGTGCCATTTTTTCGGTGTTGTATCATTTGACAAAAGTGAGAGATTGAATTTATGTTCGCATTGTCTATAAATTTAACAATGGTATGGGTAAAACTTTTTCTCACTAGAATCATATGCAATCACTGTGATAGATATGTTCACATTTTGTAATTCAATTTTTTTAATGTCACGCACTGTGATAGGAAACTTTATACTGGTCAATTATAGTGTATTTTCAAATTGTTTAAGATAGTCAACAGTCATACTGCTACATCTAAAATGAAAATAGCTAAGTATGCTCTATGGAAAACATTTGCTATCGTTTCTGTTTTGTACATTTATAATGGCTTTTTTTGCTTTTATGAAAGCAGGCGTTTCAATATATGTGCTACTTCTGCCAGTTAAAGGATTATAATGAGTAATATTCAAATCAAGGGAAATAATTCTAACAACATTCCATCCACTACCATATCTTATAAATTTGTCAAGTGTCAATTCTATTTTTTCTATACCTCTAATAAACTTATCTTGCAACTCATCTAATTGTTCATAAACATTAACAGGGACATAAAACTATAGAATGATGCATTTGTTGTAGTTTTAATAATTTCTTTTTGCTTTTGTTGTTGTTGTGATTGATTGTTATCAATATTTACTTTTTCCAATAAAACAGTTGTAATGAAATACCATTTAATATTTCCGTCAAATTGATCAATTACTTCAACAATTAGTTCAATTAGTTTAGGTTTCAAAATTTGCAATAATGTTTGAACAACATCCATGAATATTTTCCTAAATAAAAGACTATATTGTATTGTGCTCGAATTTATGCTGGAAATTCTTTCAATTGTATAATCCATTAATTACTTGTAGTAGTGGTAATAATAATAATAATAATAATAATAATAATAATAATAAGAAATTTCCCACCACTTGGAAGTTGTTGCTTGTGGATTGATGTTTTCTTTATCATTGTCACCATGCTCTTCCTTTGCAGCAGTCATGCACACTCTCCTAGTAGCACACATGTTGTTGCTATCACACAGAATAGCTGCATCTAGTGGCTGCTCACTAGTACGACTGGTTAATGAACTCTGCAACCACTCCCCCTCCTCTCCTTGTGTGAAGATTTGTCATCCTCTTCCGATGGTGTGTTTTTCCATCAAACGGTTCTGGTCTAGTATAATTTGTGTGTGACCTTCCCACAGTTTTGGCATAGTAAATCTAGGTTGATGACTGCAAAAACGTTTTGTTGGCGGTGAAGTGCTGTCAGCTGCATCGGGTTTATAGTCCATTATCTACACCATTCCCTCCTCTTCCAGACTGAAAACAACAAACATATAGAATGAAATGTGTGTGTATGTATGTGTGTGTGTGTGTGTGTGTGTGTGTGTGTGTGTGTGTGTGTGTGTGTGTGTGTGTGTGTGTGTATGTGTTTAAATGTATACATTTGCAAACATACATATACACACACAGTACTGAATGAGCATTTAATCAAAAACTGTTAACAGATAAAATTTAGTTTCAGTTTGATTAACACAACTCACACAAAAAAACTTTTTCACAAATATTTTCAGTTTGATTGTTAGAGCAAGCCATTATAATCGTTTTGTTTTTCACAATAGAAATTGAAAACTTTATTTAAGTTCAGCGATGTAATTGTTTGCTGCTGCTGCTACTTTCTCACAAATATTTTCAGTTTGTTAAACTGTAAATTAGTTTCACAATCAATAATTAGATAAAATAGTTTTTGATAATTCCATTATAATTATGTGAAGGTTGATGCTGCTGCTGCTGCTGTTTCTGGCAATTGCTGAGAATCCATTAGCACACAAAAAACACACAATGATTTTTGCAACAAATGTGATCAGCACACTACAAACGAATGCAAGCAAAACATGGCAGACAATGCTTTTATATAGCCACCACTTGTCTGTCAGTTTGTTTCCACACAACATATTGATAGCAATCACAATTATAATATGCATATGCAGTGCACAATGACTTTCTCTCAGCTGTTACTTTGGCAGATGTTGATTCCGTTACAGTTCTGTTAATTTTTGCTATGAAATTTGCAAGGTGCAAACATCTTAGCTGTTATTGCACTCGCCATTTCAGATAATCGTTTTTCAAACTCTTCCTTTGTTAATGAAGAACTAGTCAATTTCTGCAAAGTAGATTCTAAATATTGCTTATCAATTGGCAATGGGTGTGTTTCATTTACTTTAGTAAAAATTTCTGTACTAAGCTGTTTCAATTTAGTATTGAGGTAGTTTCTGTCCAACACCTCCAAATTCTTAATTTTATCTGATATGGCTTTTAATTTCTCATCTAAATAACCTTTATCAACTTTATCGTTGTTAATACTGTTCAACCGGGATGAAAAGCTGTCTGTTAAAGTTTTCACTTCTCCTAGAGCAGATTCTAAAGTTAGAGTTCTCTCTGCAATAACTTTATCGATATTGGCGCTAAAATTTTGTAATGAACTTAGAATATGTTCTCTTTCAATTATGCTCACTCTGATATTCTTAGTATTTTCCGAAACGAGTTTGGTTATTTGCGAATCTAAATGAAATTTCACAGCTTCGCTGATTCCTTGTTGATTTATCGATTTGATTATTTTCTGTGTTATCAAGTCAATATCGCACGTAAGATTACCACCACCACCACCACCACCAGCACTAGGTGTATCAATCTGACCGAATCGATGCAGAGTCATCGTAACACTAGACAATTAGTTTTGCATCTTTTGGCTCTTCAATTATAGAGGCGATCTCAACATCATGTCCAGTGTTGCCAGAAGCTTTTGTGGAATAGAGTGAATTAAATTTAATCTTTCCACTAATTCGTCAAAATTATCAAAGTATTGATAATTTCTATCATGAGAATTATTTTTTTGCAAATTTCAATAAACAAACCCCATCCCTCCTTTTTACTAATTTTTTTACTGGGAAATAACTTCTGAATCATTTGCGATTTAATTCCCTGATTTCATTTAACATACCCTCTTTGATCTAAATGTATGCCTGTAAGTGTTGAGATTTTTTTATACTTATCCAGATCTCTCTGATTATAGAGATTCGAATTCGGTCTTGAACTGAATAATAACTCAAGTAGACCATGTGTTAAACGAAATCTTTCATTATAAATATCTATATAACCGTTATCGAATATTACTTGCTGATTTCCAATATAATAAACATCATCTTTAGAATTGTATGAAATTCCATAACTAATTGAATTATTCAATTTTTCCGCATGAAACGTTTTTAGATATTGTGACAGAACCTCAGCGTTTTTACTAGAACCAAGTAAACTGTTTTCAAATTTAGTTGAGCTTAAAAGATCGCCTGTTGAACTCCCATAGCTTTTATCATAACTCAACTCCTCATCATCAATCTCCATGCTCTCTTCTTCTCCCTCTTTTACCTCTCCCTTTTTTGGTTTTACACCATGATTAGAGTGAAAACTAGATTTGTTTCTCCCCAGTTCAATTATGGGCTCTATCAACGGTGAGAGTGTTTTCCTATTGTATTCCTCTGATCGTTTTTCAAAATTAACTGAGCTTTTATGCTTGTCGCTGATTACTTTTCTCAATTTCTTAATCTTATTGATCAAACCAACGTTCTTTCTATTCAGCTTTCTGCTGCGTGTTTTAGACAACATGACTGAACAAAGAATTAATCTCTACTGAACAGTAAGAAATGTATCGAGTGAATCTTGGTACTTGCCGCTATTAATTCCACACTCGGTCATAATAGTTACAAAATTATGAGGTTTACGATTCCAAACTTTATGACAAAGTTTAGTGAAATGTTTATAAGAGATATCTCCTCCAACATGATCTCTGTGAATTAATTTCAGACTCAATAAATCTATCTTGAAGATTATAATCATATTTGCATTGTCCCTAGTGAAATGTTTCTGTGTAGCTCCATAACTCTGAATTAAATATGCAGTGTCAATATTACAATGTCGCCCCATAGTAAAATATTCTCTTATTTGAAGTACATGATTAAGTTGTAAGTCGTCAAATATAACTAAAGAATATTCTGATATTTTTTTTGGATGAGGTATAGATTCAGAATTGTTGTTTATATGAAATTCAATATCCTCCATTTTTGAAAAGACTTTTCTCAAAAACAAGTACTTATCTTGATACTCGCTCTTTGTATGCAAGTATATACTTTTAAATCTCAACCCATTCTTTGAAAAAATTAAATTAAATAGCAAATTGGTCTTGCCACAGCCTGAAGAGCCTATTATAAGGATCCTTGCATTATGAGGTAACAACTTACCATTTTTACACCATGTTGGCATTTCTTTCTGTCTTATAACATTGTCGAAATTCACAATTGGGATATTGCTCATGTTAGACACGTGTACAGAATGTGATCTGATAGGGAACTAATCATTTTTTGTAAGTTATCAAGGAGGAGGCTGTGCGCTAGACACCACATGGCTGTGTATAGCTTATGACATCGGAATGCGCTCGACAGGTGCTTGCTCTCCCCTTTCACAGCAGTGCACTGATAGAAGTTTCTCACTTCAATATATCGTTCCCTCTCTCTCCCGCACCCTCTTCATGAGAATGCATGTGTTCCCCCTTATCTAAGCCTTAGCAAATTACGAAAATGGAACTTCAGATTGAAATGAAACTGAGAAGCATTTTTTGATAAAAACGTATTATATTTACACCAAATCTTTGTCATATTTACACTGAATGGAATGTATTACAATGTGATATTACACTGAATGGAATGTATTACAATGACATATTACAATAGATTATTTTTCATCTAATAGCTGACTTCTACTAATATAACTAGGTGTTGAAAATCCAATGCACTTAACAAGCAATCCTTTTTTGTCACGCTTTAATATTTTTTCAATCACATATACTTGTCTCTCCGATTCGTTTAATTCTGTTTTTTTAATTTCTTCTCTGTAAAACCTGCCACTAATTACTTCTCCGTTTAGATCTCGCAAACTATATGTTACAGGTTGAGAAGGGAATATTGAATGAATCACAAAATACTCTGCGCTCCAATTTACGTTATGAGATTTATCGAAAAAAACTCTTTTCTTTGAGATTCGTACAACATCTCCTAGCTCAAATTTTGGTTTTAAATTTTTCAATTTATATTGTCTATTGAATGCAGAATTCAAAGACATTAAAACATGATTACGATCTTTTTTCCTCACATCTTTAGGTTTCATTCTAATTGAAGTGTGCATTGTTGCATTATAATCGCGAACGAAACTGTCTAGCTGTGATATCCAGTTTTTGATTCCACGTTCAGTTGAATATCTATAAATTTTTGCTTTAATTGTTCTATTGAACCTTTCAACTATGGAAGCTTTCTTATTGCTAAAAACATGGTAATGTTTAATACTGTATCTATCTAATAACGCTCTAACTTTTGAATTAAAGAATTCTGTTCCCTGATCTGATTGAAACAACTTAACTCCCTTATTTTTAGAAATAATTAGCTCAAGTGCATCAAATACAGATTGACTTGACTTGTCTTTTAATGGTACACAATATGCGAATTTTGAAAAACAATTAATAACAGCTGAGATATACCTATAGCCTTTATTAAAATGTGATAAACTGCTCATCTCAATGAGATCGGCTTGAAGCAAGTCTTTCTCACTTTTCAACTCATATTTGCGAGTGGGATAGTTAACGCCTGGTACACTATGAAGTTCTAATACTATCTTAGATCTAATAATATTCATATTTACAACACGAAATCAAAATTAGTGGTGATGAATGCTCGTCGCAGGACATACTGAGCAATCAGTTCAGAGCGTTGTTGGTACTCTATAATGTCCAAAAGGTAAAGTGTCCACACAATTCTCAGCAATATATCTCTTATTGTCATAAGGACTCAAACAGATTTTTGCACATTCAATCTGATACATGGTGTGATTATAGGACCTCATCATATTAAATTTTTCAATGTGTTCACAACGTTCAATCAGCGATTTCTTATATAATTTAAAATTAAGTTTTCCATATTTCACTCCGGTCTGTACACCCTTTGCTACACATTTATTTACAGGTTCTTCATTCTCGTTACATACTAAATAAGAGTAAAGTTTTGATCGAAGCCCTACAAATTTATGGATGGGCCATGAGGCTGTCTCATCCTCAAACTTTCCTACAACTTTATTTCTCTCCATGGAAAAGCATGGGTGGTAAGGAGGGTAATTACTAGTGTCGAAAATGTTCAAATTTTCTTTAATCGTTCAAAGTCTTTGACTTTCACATTAAAAAGAAAACTATCGGTATCGGTCATACAGAGTTCAACGCGATCCCACGGTATAATTTTTAGTAATTTACAATAGAAAAAATCGTACATATGGAGTTTACTCAACTCCAGTACGGAAAACCTGGAATAGACAGGCTTGTTCATTTTTAGTTTCAACTTGCGAGAGAAAACCGCGATCACGTTTGGACTAATTATTTGCCAGCATTTGCATAACGGATTTGAAATGTACTTATCTAACCGTTTTTCATCCATGATAATTTTAACATTGATATGCTTGCGAACAGATTGAATAGTTTTTCCAAAGATTAGATCACAACAGGCCTAAAAGAAGGATATTTCAAATTTATTTTTCGCGTTCTGCCTATTCCGGATATTGAAGTCGATGTAGCTTTTCAGTCAGGGAGATTGGGAAAAGCTAATGACGCGATGTACTTTCGATAATTGCAAGCCGAGCTGAAGGTAGAGCTTTAAATTGAGGTAATGGACAATGTACTTTTCACAATCAAAAAGTGTGTTCATGAGCTTTTTGGTTCCAGTTTGACCGTTCTCATTTGTTTGGTAGTTTGACAGCAATTCGTGCGGAGGTGTTCGGTGGAGAGGCGCAAGTGGGAAGCTGGCATGCTTATCATGTAACTCTTTCAGATACTTGAGATCACATTCTAATATATATCCAGTTTCTGAATTGCTGTCCAAATTTGCGAAATCAAGCTTGGAAATTTCTTCCTCTGAGAGGAATTTGAAATTTCCAACAGGTGAGTTTCGGCTCATAGCTTCCGAGTATAAACTGTTTGCATCGATATAAAGGAGATAATTACTCGGTTTTGAAGGGTCGTACATCTCAGGTAGATGTTTGTTATTTGCCTCACAATAACGTTTACCAATAAATGACACCCCACCCCTCATCCCTGCCTCAAAAATGAGATGCATGTCAGGATGAGTAATCAACTCTAGTTTGACTTTAGTGTGTTTCAACATACAATTCCAAGTAAAGTGCGCAAGGGAAACAAAATGAGTGACATCAAGGCCATATGAGCTAAAAAGCGTAGACCTCATGGATTCAAAAACTTCCGCTAATAGCATCACGTCCAAACATAAATAGAAATCATGATATTCACCAAGCGATTTCAGCTTGAATGTCGAGAACACTCTTTGCGAATGCTCATATTCTTCGCAAGACAGAGGTGTATCAGTTAAATCATTATGAAAACATTTGATGGGAGGAAGCGATGTTTCCGCGAATTTTTCGGGACAACTCATGTATGAGTAAGGATATATTCCTTTTTTCAACAAGAGTTGTCTGTGTTCGCGTGGGGGGTCATGAAACACTGGAAATAAACATTCAAGTTTCTTTTCCATGTCTGTACTTTCCACTAAATTACGCACCAATACTTCCAAGGATTCGCTCATAAACTTGTAGGAATCTAAAAATTTAATTTTGCCCACTGAAAGTGTCAAAAATCTCTCTGACGTATTTGCGATGCAGGAAATTTCTTTTTTGCATTTACTGAGCGCTTTCAGAATAAAATGTGAATCAAACCCGGAGAAATTGTGAAAATAACATGAAATGTACTCCGGAGTACAAGCCAATAAATTACAAGAAACGTGTGCCGCACATAGGTAATTTCCGGTTTCATGAGCGTGGTGACAACATTTAATATCGCTGTCTAAAAACGGTTCAGCACAAAGCCCGCAGTTTACCGAATTTTGAAATTCGCGCTCTTCACTTTCAGATAAATGTCGCATCGGAATTTCTCATTTCATATCCTCATACAAAATGTTGCTGAGATCTGTAATTTCCTGAAGAGATTTCTCCATGATTTTTTCATTTAAACTACTCAATCTATGGAGTACAGGTCTGTAAGCGATTTCCCCATTCACATCGATAACAACAAAACAATAGCCACAGGGAATATGTCGCGCTGTTTTCTTTGTATAGCTATGGCTGATTTCATCCCAATTGGATTCATCATCATCACCATTATTATCGATATTAACAACGTAAGTTTCTAAATCCGCGTAAATGGTGTACTTTTTCTTCAAGGTAGCGCCTAGTTTCTTGAATTTAATTGTCTCTCTGCATTTAGGATATGAAACACGCTGTGATTGAAACTTGGAACAAAGCTGTTCATGTTTCATCAAATTTGCTTTTGCATCACAATTTTCAGATTTGTTCGATGTAAATCTATGGAAACAGAAATTGCAAATGTGTACTTGACCCTTGTGTTTTGAAAGGTGAGAGAAAAGACGCAGTAATCCGTTTTTCCCGTTCGCTGTATTAATTGAACAGAAATGAGTTTTCCCTGCATCGGCTTTCAGCATTAAAAGATTAATTTGGTGCTTACGAGTGCGGAAAATGCTCGTGCAGTAGGGGAAAAACTTTTTGCTGTCATACGCGATGACGTGAATTGCAATATCCGGATTTAGTATTTCAAATTTCTTAATATCGCGTGTCGTCACCGGAAAATTTACACCTCGCGTATTAAGCGTGTGAGCAAACTTGCTCAAATACTTTACACTCAAGTTTGAGTTCCTTGGTTTCTGATGGAAATATGCGAGATTTTTGACATTTATAATACATTTTTTGTTTTTAAGAAATTGCGGTGTTTGAATGAAACTGGATGTGAATATTGGATTAAATTTAATCACGTCCACATCCAGTGACTCAATTTTCTTCAAAACCCAACCACTGCCATGTCGAACAAAGTTGTCAAAAGATGACAGGATTTTTCTCACGGCCAACATGAAATGATCGTTAAAATCTTCATAATCCTCAAGCACGTTTAGCACTATGTTGGAGTAACTATAAAGATTTATTAGAGATGAGACAGTCTCGCTAACCTCATCATCCATCACCACTATTTTATACAACAAAACATTCAACACGATGAACCACTTGACGTTCACATCATGGCACGCAGCATGCTCCCTAATTATATCGAAAACGCGCCGTTTCAATCTCTTGAGCACGTTTTCGATATTGATTTCCTCGGGATCATCGATGGTTATGCGATGACGGACTGCTGCGGAATTGACACTGTGTAGTCTTCTTCCCCTCGGCATGATGTTAGATTCTGAAAAACGAAAGAATAATGATCAGGATGTCATAGAATTAGAGTGATAGAGTACAACTGTATGTTTCTGAATCAGTTGTGACTTGGCATTGGTAGAAGAAGGCTGTGTGAAAATGATATCTCAAGATCACATAATGTTGCATGAAAGATTAAGATTATTATCTTTTGATAAAAGATGGACGAAATCTTCTCCACATTTGTCAGCGGAAAACATGGCGAAAGAGGGATTTATATTCACATGTGCGCCGGACATTGTGCGCTGTGTATTTCATTCAATTTGTTTGGGAAAATGGGAAGAAAGTGACATACCAGCAATAGAACATGCAAGGTTAAGTCCGAACTGTGCATTGAGAAGGAAAGATAATATAACAATTGAAGAGGAGAATTTTGATAATAATATTCTACGCCAATATGGAGAAAGATATTTAACTTTTAATCATGTAGAAGATTCATCCGTTCAAGGAGAGTATTTTGAAAAGCATCATCTACATTGTGACTATTGTAGATCATCATCTGATAAAGCAGAGTATTTTGCGAGAAATGGTTATTTCTTACATAAAAATCACTACTATCTGCATTGTGTCTATTGCAAATATATTATCAAAAATCCATTTGAAAAAGTAATACATTTACCGTTTTGTTTATATGAAGAGTGTGAGAAAGAAGCGCGAGGAGAGGATTATCCGGATATACCGCATCGTAAACATGAGCTAAAATCGCTTGCATGCAGTATGCTGTAGAAGGTTTTTTATCCTCCGAGGACAAAAATTGTCCTCCAAGGACAAAAATTGTCCTCCGAGGACAAAAATCCTTCCCTCCGAGGACAAAAACTGTCCTCCGATGACAAATATTGTCCTCCGAGCACAATTTTCCTCTCCTCCATAGAGGATAAAATCAAAGTAAAAATGTACTTACATGTGCTGGTTGATGCTGCGTGAATGACAGGTATCTTCTCGACTGCACAGGTGTAGATACTGAGTATGCTTCTTTTCAGATTGCTCTTTAACCTCTCAGGTGTGTTGCCTCGATGAGAGCTCAACTGGTTATGAGGTCGAAAGCTGTGTTGAGAGGTGAGAAAATGCTGTGAAAACAATGAAATATTTAATAACTGATAATATTAGGAATCAATAAGCATCACGAGAGGCAGGAATGCTATTCAAAATATAGATTGTTTGAGTGAGTCATATTGAGAGGTGAGAAAATGCTGTGAAAACAATGAAATATTTAATAACTGATAATATTAGAAATCAATAAGCATCACGAGAGGCGAGAATGCTATTCAAAATATAGATTGTTTGAGTGAGCCCTATGTTGAGACATGGAGGAGATTTTTTTTCACCTTCTAGCAGGTGTGGATGTCACTCAGCAGACACCATCCCATGCTGAGTTCTAGACGAGATTTTTTTCGTCTTCTAACATATTTACAAGGATGCTATTCGAAAATATAGAATGTTTGAGTGAATGTGACAGTTTTTTATGATAGGAGAGAATACTTACAAATCTGAATGATGTTGATAACGATGTGGGAACACGTGTTGTAGGGGAGAAATTTGAATTTTTTTTGCCTTGTAGCACGCTTCGCTCTCACTCGCACGAGCCTGGAACAGAGAGAGAAACGTACGGTATATAAACAGAAGTGATGAGAGGAAAATTGTCATTTACATTGGAGCCAGATTTGAGTATACTTCACGATGAGTTCTCCACCATCTTCTCAATCATACATCCTACCAGATAGCCCACCAGCACACCAGCACATCCTCAACTACTGGCAGCGGAAAGCCGCCATTGCTGCTGAGTCGTCCGCTGCTGCACCCGTCCTGTCACCACTCAACGTGGAACCACCATCGCCAGGCAGCTACATCGTGTTGGGGGACAGCCCTCTTCAATGCCTGGCTCCAGCTGCTACCTGGGCACCGCGGCGAGCGGTGCTAACCACCCTCTCAAACAACATCAAGCAGAAGCAGGGGAAGAGGAAGTTGAGGTTTGAGGAGGAGGCTGAAGTTAGCGGGGATGAGGATGAGTCAATCTACTCTCAAACAAAGGTTAGTTTCAACAAATATTATCAACTTGTATGTGTACAGATTTTTTCCATGATTGATTGTTGAAAAAAAAAATCTGTGCACATACAAGCCTTTGATTATTATTATTATTTGATACCAAGGAAATATCATTTGAAGTGATTAGAATGTTCATGCATCAATTATTTGTTACAATATTATTTGAACTAATTAGAAATTGAATTATGAGATATTATTGATTAAAGTAATCGATCATGCATAAATTATTTGTTACCAATATTATTAGAACTGATTAGAACATTCATGCATCAATTATTTGTTACCAATATTATTTGAACTAATTAGAAATTGAATTATGAGATATTATTGATTAAAGTAATCGATCATGCATAAATTAATTGTTACCAATATTATTAGAACTGATTAGAAATTGAATTATGAGATATTATTATTGTTTAAAGTAATCGCTCATGCATCAATTATTCGATGGCAAGGAAATATTATTTGAAGTGATTAGAAATTGAATTATGAGATATTATTGTTTAAAGTAATCGATCATGCAACAATTATTTGTTACCAATATTATTTGAACCAATTAGAACGTTCATGCATCAATTATTTGTTACAATATTATTTGAAGCAATCAGAAATTGAATTATGAGATATTATTGTTTAAAGTACTCGATCATGCATAAATTATTTGATAGCAAGGAAATATTATTTCAATAACTGATATTACTCACTTTATGCAGAGAATGCCAATCCGATGATGTCAGGTTGAGATTATGACAATAATCTGATGTAGATATCAATAATCTATTGATCAAGTTCTCTAGTATGATTCGCCGAATCTGATTTGATGATAATCTGAAACAAATAAGACACTAATCAAATATTTTTCAACAGAAACATGCTGGAATGGACGACAACTCATCCCTTGTCCCACTGATGAAGGAGGTGCGGCGAGGGGAGGAGGATGAGATGGAGTTTGTGACAATCATTAATACACCAATGGCTAAACCATGGACTCCTCTCCGCGAGCTGGCGGGAGATGTGCCGCACAGCATCTTCTCGGCTAGAGAGGAGACAAACCACCATGGCAGATGCATAATATTAAAAATAAACATTTCATCCACAAAGAAAATCTCTGAGGTACATCTACCTCAGAGATTTTCTTCCATAATTTCTCCTGCTCAAGTTGTAAAATTCAATAGTAATTGTAAGAATTTAGGAATAGTGGTGAAGCATGTCACTGCTACATGGACTGACGTAAGGATTATTAAAATTTAACAATCTTATTCTCATACCATGTTGTGGTGACAAGCTTTACAAGTAGTAGTAGTAGTATATTATGATGTAGTGATTAATAATAATAAATTGTGTACATATTTGATAAAAAATTTTTTTCAATTCTTACCTGTTGTTGTTGATAAGTTCACAATGAATAGTAGAAACACAGAAGAAGAATGGTTCACCTGCTTACACTCTGTTGTGAATGATATTTAAATAAGGTGAGCTCCCCTTTTATAGTTTGTTGTGAGCATGCTCAGTAGTCTTTACTGCTACACACACACACACACACACACACACACACACACACACACACACACACACACACACACACACACACACACACACACACACACACACACACACACACACACACACACACACACACACACACACACACACACACACAGCTGTACAGCCAAGTGCTAGCTTCGGTGACTCGCTCCCTCCCACATCTATTTTGGCATGTGTTCCTGCAGATGTGGGTGGGCGCGATGGTGGCATCATTTCCCCCTTTTCAATTTGCCTTCACCTTTTCAGATTATTTGTTATTTGAAATAATATTCTCATCATTCAAGCAATGTACCATAGCAATAGTGTGCGAATTCATTTCCAACTCGATTGAAAATCAAATCAATTCAGTTTTCTTTTGATTAAGTTGGTGTAATGATTGATTAATTAATTAACCTCAGTTCATGTTCAACCATTGAGTTGAAAGGTAAGAAAATGGTATGTAGGAGAAAGCAGAGTTCGAGGAAACGAGGTAAAGGAATCTTGAGTTCAGCGGCAAAAGTTTTTAAGGGTGTGACAGGTTTGGCAGGTAATGTGACATCAACTATTCTAAATAAGGTAATTGATAATCTGCAAGATGAAATTCATATTCCTGGATACCAGTGGTGTGGCCCTGGCACAAAGGTTAATGAAAGGTTAAAGAGAGGTGATCAAGGTATAAATTCATTAGATAGAGCCTGTAAGGTACATGATATAGCGTATACACAAAATAGTGATAATAAAACTAGAGCAGTAGCTGACAGAGCTCTAGCAAATGCTGCGTGGGACATTTTCAAAAATCCACAAACACCTCCTGCCAAGGAAGCACTCAGCTATCTTGTTACAAACGTCATGAAAGCTGAGGCCGCGTTTGGTGGGTCTTTGAGAAAGAAGAATAAGAAGAATGAGAGGAGAAGTTATAGTAACGATATTAGATGCAAAGCTATAGCTCAGTTGAAAAAGCATATTGCAGGAAAAGGGTATTTTTTGAAGCCTTTTCCTCATATAACTAGTGGGGGGAGAGTTTTAATTCCACCCCCTCCACCACCCCCATCATCATATGGAGTGAGTTTATTCCCTCAAAAACAAGTTAAGAAACGTAGAACAACAAAGAAGAGTAGGGAGAAGAAGAAGAAGAAGAAGAAGAAGAAGAAGAAGAAGAAGAAGAAGAAGAAGAAGACATGAATATTGAAGGAGAATTGAGTAATTATGATTTGATTGATTGGTCAAAATTATTACAGATTCGGCTAAGAGGTATATATCGTACCCGTACTGGCAAAACTCACCAAGTCAAAAACTACAGTTTTGAGTTATAGGCACATAACACTTGATGAGTTTTGCCTGACTACCAAACAGCAAATATTGCTCACCATTTCCTAAAATTTAGGGAATAAATCAATAATGCTATCACTATCCATTAATAATTAGTTTGTGGGAAGCAAAACTCACAAAATATGCTTAGTGAATTATTATGCTTGATGAAGCTCTGTATTCATGAGGATGAAAACTCATTAATGATGGTTAGTGAAAATTGCTAGGCAATTCCTTGAAAACTAAAGGACTTTGGTGAATTTTGCCAGACAAGAAAAATGTGTCTAGCAGCTTAGTGAGATCTAATAAAGTGGAAAAATAGAAATAGTAATTAAAGATATGACTTGGTGAGTTCTGCCTACTCAAAGAACTACATTTTTTTAACCTATCGAAATACATTACTGAAAATGAGCATTTTTGTAGTTAGTGAGTTTTGCCAGAACAGGGACAATATATGCTAGATGCATTACCCAAAAAAAATTCTAAAAAATGAGAATGCCATTGTGAATTTAGCAAGGGAAAGCGAGGATGGTACACATTGGGTTGCATATGAAAAAGTCGGTTCCAATGTTTGGTATTTTGATCCAATTGGAAATTTACAACTGCCATAGGAATTGGACAAATATTGGAAAAAAGAAATTGGAGTAAATATATTTTATAATGTAGAGCACATGCAACCATTAAATAGCGATTTTTGTGGTCATCTTACATTATTGTTTCTTGCAAATCAGTTGTAATTAAGTGTTTGTGCTGAACACACATCACAAGATGGTTGTTATTACATTAAGATCTAACACAAGTAACCTCCACGAACATTTACAAGAAATTATAGAATTGGATAAAAATCGTGAATAAGAAATTGGATTGATTAATTTTTGTAGTTACAATAGTATTGCAAACATTAACAAAGGAACAAATTCCAGCTTCAAATATGGTGATAGATTAATACAAATCAAGCTTTCTGAAAATAAATTGGTGAGTTTACTTACTTATTACATGTTATAAATATTCAAAAGACATGTTTTTTATTCTAAACTGCATGAATTTTCAAATTTCTATATTAATATTGGCCTAATAGATACCCTACCTACGTTCGCGGTGATATGTTCTATGTACCATATTCATTTATTTACCGCAGTGATACGATATTATAAGATCCATAGGATCGTGGCAGTTTCCTTGACAGAACCTCTCAATAATGAATACCTCTCTGCAGCGAATTTTTTCTCTGGATAATCGACTTCGTTATACAGAGGTTCGACTGTATACTCCCTGCATGGATGATTTGTCCGTGTTCAGGGAGGAGTCTTACTAAATCAGACAGTTAAAATACACTGGTTTTAATAAAGGAAACTATGAGGCTGAGGGCTCAAATTATAGATCTCGACTTGTCGATGGTGGGAAAACTATAGTTCTTGGCAATAGAAAAAAGGGGGCTATAGACCCTGCTGAGCGCGAACCCACAAGACAGCCGAGCGCTTCTCGCTAGGAGTCCCAAGGGGTATAATAAGGAATTATAAGGGAATTGACAAATAGGGGCTTTTGTCCTTTAGTCAACTAGTCTTATATCATTTTCACTCGGCTTTTGCCAAACCAACACAGGTTTGCAACTATAATAATATGAGTACAACCATAGCCACCTCTAATACAATGCCCCGGCCTACGATATTGCAACATCGCAGTGTAGGCCTAGAATCTAATACATGATTGGTGAAAAAGATTTTTAAAAATACCAGCTGATCTTTTTCACCAATCATGAATTAGATAACCGGCCTACACTACGATATTGCAACATGTATTCAATGTATTGCAATGTATTCCAGTAATAATTTTTCATGTTAATTTATTCGTGTTCATTATTTCCAGAAAAAGCCTTGTGATTCACCTCTCGTTATCACTCTAAATGAAGTGACATACACTCTAAGAGGTTTTCTGGGATTCTGTGGGAAAACATCAAGCATCACAAGTATTGGACATTATGTTGCTTATGTAAGATGGTGCAATGATACATGGGAGCTATACGATGACACTAAAGACTCCAAGATTTGTGTGTCGCCAAGCAAATCGGTACCCTGTCAAGTATTGGTCTATACAGTTTAATGCAAGGTACGTTTCGATAAATTTATATTCATATTTGTGTACACGTGTACAATAATTATACATAGTGGGTGAAATGTATGAGAATGGCTTAATATCTCATTCACAAAGCTAATTTGACGGTTGTTATGATTGAGGATCCTAATAAAATTAAAAAGCAGTACTACTTTACTGTGACTTAAAGAATCTGGTCCAGCACTTTGAATGTATTTTCTTTTAATAGGAAGGTGATCATGCGATACATGATTGCAATTAGGAAATTGAAGACAAAATTAATGGTGAAAACCGCACATTGATATGTCAAACCGTTTCGAAGTTCAGAAAACCCTGCAAATCAGAAATTAAATAAGTAAGTAGCCTACATTAAAAATCTTACCTAACAAATTGTTTTGTTAGAAGTGTAAAAGATGTGAATACAATGGGTGTTTGAAGTATTAGTTTCAATGAACAGTAGAGTTTTATAGGTAAAATGTATTTAATTCCTGTCTGATTTGCATTATATTATAGATAAAATGTATTTATTTCCTGTCTGATTTGCATTATATTGATTAATAATGTGAATATATTCGAAACGGTTTGGCTTATTATCGATGTGTGGCTTTCACCATTCATTTTGAATTCAAATTCATTATCGAAATCATGTAGACTATCGTACGACCATCTTGCTATTCACAAAAAATAAACTTACATTGAAAATGGTGGGCCCAAGATGACTGACCAGATTTTTAAAGTCACAGTAGAATACTATTTTAAATTTGAGTAGGATCCTCAATCGCACTCACCGTCGAATGACCTTTGTGTATGAGATATTAAGCCGTTCTCATACATTTCACCCACTCTGTACAATATTAGGTATTGATAATATTCTTCCATCTTCATCGGTCGAGTTTATCATTCATTGGGCTATCATGTTAAGTTTATACCTAGTGATGAATGATCCATACCCTCAAAAAATATATCTATGCAATTATTGGATTACAGATTCGTGTATAAAATACTTCACTAATGTGTCTAAAATACTTTTCTATGCCAGTGAACAATTATCAATGGGACTTATTTCTGTCTTTATGTGGACGGATAAATTTAAATCAATTGAATTTATTTGCTGTAAATTACAAAAATTGAATGGGGAGAGAATGCTCTGAAGAATACAACGAAAAATAAAGTAGACGATTGATTATGAATTCCCCCACACTATAACTCTAAAAAATATGATGAATAATAACATGAATTGGAAACACTATATTAAGTCAAAATAATTTAAATTTCTCGAGTCCATTCATAGATTTCTTTGGCAATGATCCCAGAAATTTTGTTGATTGATAGGCCTATCAACAGTAATATTCTTGATTGAATGAAATTAATTGTAATTGGTCACTTGAAATATATTTTAATAAAATATTTGATCGTGAACTGATAAAACTGTTCTGATATGTATGTTGCAGATAAATTATGTTGCTAACTGGCGTAGGCTACTGATATTTATTGCTGACTGGTTTAGGTTGTGAATTAATTATTAGTGATTTAAGTGTGATGTGAATAAAATGAAAAGTTTAATTTTCAAGTTTTATGATCAAGTATAATGTAGGCCCAATTTTATTTATGAGAAAAATTATGAAATGAATGAATGAATGAATTCTATTTGCCAAAAACAAAATATGCAAAAAAGCTTCACAAAAAATAAATATACCGGTATATGCTACTTCACTTTAACTAATAAGATACATACATGAGAATTAACTCTTAATTTTAAACACTACATACTCTTTAGAGTAAGTAGTGTTTGAACATGTAATTTATAACATGAAATTGATTATTATATGAAAGTCAACGATTGGAAATAACTTAAGTTCAGCCATGCCTCTATGGCTCTTTTTCTGTGTTTATTACTTCGGAAATTATTAAGTGGAAATTCACTTTCTAGTAGGTATATTCACGAATTTACTGCTAATCTAGTAAAGTTGCCTTCTAAAAATAGTTGATTTAGATAGTATTATATATTTCATATTTTCTTTTTGAATTAGGTCTAAGATTATAATTTGCCATCGGGTAGAGGGAAATTATGCTCGTATTTGAAACTGTAATTTGTTATGAAACTAAGATATAACTGTCGTATAGTTTTAACATCAAATTCACTGAATAAAATCTTAGTATCATAAGTTCTAGGTTTATTTAAAATTGACATTAAGATGAATTTTTTTATTGGAAAAAGGTTTTTAATATGGGTATCGAAAGTCCCACAAAACCATATCGCATTAGGGACCCTACTAGTGCCGTATATACATATTTGCATTCTGAGGAAGATAGCACATTTTTCAGATTTTTAAATTTATATGATAGGTATTCTAGTGTTTTACATAGTAAGTTAACATTGATGTCCCATTTGAGACACTCATCGACCCGCATATACCAAGATATTTGAGGTTGATTTCCTATTAATAACAGGACAAGAGCATCTATCAATGTTTGGTTGGTTGATTGAAGAACAGTTTGAATAGTTGTAACTTATATTGGTTGTCAGGTTTACCCTCTCTATTTGCTGTGAAATGTATGTAATTGTTTTTTTCTAAATTTCAACTCAAAGCATTAGAGTCCATCCAATTCTTCACAATAGTCATATCATGCTCTGCAACAATGAAAATATCATTCCAATTATTTTCTGAGAATATAATAACTGAATCATCAGCAAAAGATGGAAATCTCACATATTTTAGCAAATTATTTACATAAAGTATGAAAAAAAATTGGTGAAAGTACAGTACAGTTACCTGGGGCAGGCCTTAAAATGACAGTTTCTCTATACTTTTATTTTAAAATTTGGGATCTACCTTACAAGTAACTTCTTATGAATTTTAATGAATGACCTCTAAAATCGTACTTCTCCAATTTGTTGCAAATTTTATCATGTGGTATGGTATCGTAAGCCTTGTATAAATCCATGAAGACTGCAAGTGTTTTTTTCTTGGAATTTAACCTATCTGTTACATTGTTTACAAAATATACTAGCGCATCCTCAGTACTTTTATTAGAAAAAGAACCATATTGGTTACATTAATAATGTTATTATTTTGTGTGAACTTCATTATTCGTATGTTGAATAATTTTTGCAATATTTTGGCAATGTTGCCAATTAAGCTTATTAGGTCTATAGTTACTTGGATTATTTTTATAAACTTTTTCAGGAAACGGTTTGATGTCAGCTATTTTAAATGAATCAGGAAATACGGTACAGCGGTTTCAAAACATTTATTTAAAATGTAAGAGAGGGGTGCAGCTATTAGATCTGATATCTGCTTCAGTGTTCTATTATGAATATTATCAGGACCCGGACAAGAGTTATTTTTCAGAGTTTTTATAGTTTCTACCACCTCCGGTGGACTTACGGGACTGAGAGAAAAGATGCATTTAATTCATCGGTTCTCTTATATGTGAAATCTGTTGTAGTGATATTTTGTTCAATTTGAGCAGCCAAGTTTTTACCAACTTGCAAAAATATCTATCTAATTCAGCTGAATCTATTCCTGGTTCATCATTTTAATTGAATGATTTCATTTATGTAATGCCATAGTTTACGTTTATCACTCCTAAATTCCTCTATTTTTGATCGATAATAGTTTGTTTTTATTTCATGAATCAATCTTTTTAATAAATTTTTATATGTTTTAAGATCATGTTTCAGTTTTGTGTTGAAAGGTTCTTCTATTGATCTCTTATATAATTTATCTGTAGTTCTCATTGATTTTATTAATCCAGAAGTATTACATGGCTTCAAAGGTTTATATCTGTGTGGTATTTTTATTTCCTGACTAGAATTTTCTATACACTAAGTAAAAACCGAAAAGAATATTTTTAGCAAATCGTTAACATCATTGGATAGATTTTCATAAATACTATCCCATTTTTTATTACTCAATAAATCTTTTAATTTTTCATAGTTAATAATTAACTATGCTGTGCGCATAGTTAACAATTATTGTTATTGTTTATATAGTTGATTTTTTGACTTGTTTAAAATTACTCCTTAATGTAAAGTACCTAACTGAGTAATGATCAATTTTTTTAAATATGTTTTCTACCGCACTGTCAAATACTTTATCAGTTGTTTTAAGAAATATATGGTTTATAGACAACTCTGAATGAATTCAAATCTTCAATTATAAGAAATTATCCTCCTATAAAAATTGTGAATACTATTATATTTCATGTATAGTAACTGAGAAATTCCTTATTATAGTTCCTATAAGTGCCAAAACGTATCTTTCTTGTCAATGTACTCATTTCAACAATTCTACATTTGAAAAATGTTCATGATGCAATAAAATAGGTGGTGAATTATTGAGATATAAGTGTGATGTCAATAAAATGAAAAGTTTCAATTTTTTAGTTTCCCAATCTAGTATTGTGTATGCCCAATTTTATACTTGTGGAAATACCTATACCATTTCGGTCGGTGGAGCGGCGAGGTGGGGCGCGCAAGAGAGAGGATGGAAGGTCCGTGCACTACGATCGCAGCGCGGCAAGACGCCGTTCCTCGTCAAGTTCAGAGACTCTTTGGGATCCGCGCCGCGGTCCAAGTGCATGGAGGTACACTTGATCATATGTATCTAATTCGAGATCAAAAATTCTCCGTGCCACTCCACCGACCTAGTGCACGTTCTACTTTAAGGTACAAATATTTTCAATAATGGTAATAAATAGTAAAAAATGGATACTAAATATTGGCATCATTAGTTTGTTGAAATCCAGACATAGCCGCGCCGCGTCGCGCCGCTCCACCTTCATAGTGCACGCTCTACTTGAAGGTGCAAATGTTTTTAATAATGGTAAAAAATGGATGCTAAATTTTGGCATCATTAGTTTGTTGAAATTCAGACATAGCCGCGCCGCGCCGCGCCGCTCCACCGACGTAGTGCAAGCTCTACTTGAGAGTACAACTACAAATGTTTTTAATGGTGGTACTAAATAGTACGAAATAGGTGCTAAATATTGGCATAATTATTTTGTTGAAATTCAGACATAGCCGGGCCAGTGACATGCCCATGGGCAGAGGTCATTGACCCCTGTTATTACATGCAATAGCTCTGTAACCTTTAAGAAAAGAAATTTTTTATTGTTGGTACTAAATAGTACGAAATAGGTACTAAATATTGGCATAATTGGATTGATGAAATTCAGACATAGCCGGGCTGAGAGGTCATTGACCCTAACTATTTTCATGCAATAACTCTGTAACCTTTGAGATGAAAAATTTTTTATTGTAGGTACTAAATAGTACTAAATGGGAACTAAATATTGGCTTAATTAGTTTGATGAAATTCAGACATAGCCGGGCTGAGAGGTCACAGACATTTGCCACATTCATGCTGTATTTTCTCTGTTACCTTTGAGGTGAAATTTTTTTTATTGAAGGTACCAAATAGTACGAAATAGGTACTATTTAATGGCATAATTGGATTTATGAAATTCAGACATAGCCGGGCTGAGAGGTCATTGACCCTAACTATTTTCATGCAATAACTCTGTAACCTTTGAGATGAAAAAATTTTTATTGTAGGTACTAAATAGTACTAAATTGTAACTAAATATTGGCATAGTTAGATTGGTGAAATCCAGACATAGCCGGGCTGAGAGGTCATTGACCCTAACTATTTTCATGCTGTATTTCCGCCACCTTTAAGGTACAAATTTTTTCATTGGAGGTACTAAATAGTACTAAATAGGTACTAAATATTGGTGCACAGTTTGAGTTCAAATTTGAAGATAGCCGGGCAACCATGTCTCTGGCCCGGCACTTTAGAAAAATCAATAACTCAGTTAGGGGTGAGGTACAAATTTTTTCATTGGAGGTACTAAATAGTACGAAATAGGTACTAAATATTGACATGGTTAGTATGTTGAAATTCGATCATAGCCGGGCCAGCGACATGCACGTTCGTGACTACTATCAACTACATTCACTGGCTTACACTTATCTACTACGTTACGCGTTCTTGTCATTCCTCTTCCCTCATTCCCTTCTCCAAACGTTATTTCGCGTCCTACAACATCAATTCTAGAGCCTAGTTTGGTTAACAAGTCCCAACCTAAAAGCCCGTCATATTTGACTTGAATGGGTGCTATAACGAATTTATGTCGAACTTCTAATTGTGCTACTTTCAAGGTCACAATCTGAGTTTCTGCCACTGATAACGAATCTCTGCTCACACCCCTCGCCGAAGTATTTTCTTTTTCGAGCCATACTCCAGGTATGCTTTTCTTTAGAATAGAAATCTTGGCTCCAGTGTCTACCAAAAATTCCTTGATCTCTCCTTCTACCCAAATTTTCGCAACTAGTCCTTGTCCACTAGAGGACACATTGGGAATGACATAACGCCCTTTCATTTCCGTAGGCCAGGTGGTTGGGCAATTCTTACCCCTAGCCGACTCTAGTTTTCCGAATTATTAGGTCTGACTGGAGAGTTTGAGCTACTCCTAGTCGTGGTAGATGACTCTTTCGCCCGTTTCAAACACTGATAGGGAAGGTGGTTAGGGTTACCGCAAACAGAACAAAATTTCGGCCTCGCCCTACGATCCTCTCTGCTGTTATTCTTGAATTTCTTCTTATCGGTTAATTTTGATCTTTCGTTCTTATTACTTGCTTCTCTTCGGTTCGCACAATCCTGAGCGAAATGTCCTTTTCCGCCACATTTGAAACAACCAGAATTCCTCTCATTACTTCCTTTTCTATCCACGAACTTGGATGTTACCTTTTTCTGCTCACTACCTTGAACCGCAAAAATACTATCGGGACGGCTTTCTGTAACTTGTTCAACACGCTCCGCTACAACTATTGCCTCTTCTAGGTCTTTTGGTGGATGGACCTGTAGGGTTACGGCTGCTGACCCTTGAAGTCCTCGTACAGAAACAGTCAATAATGTCCTGTTGAGCTGCGTGCGAGCCCATATTGCGTGTTATAATAGGCATAGCTTTTAACCCGATTTCGCGACAACGGTCAGCAAACGCACGGGCGATCTCACCTTGATTTTGCTTTATGGCGCTGAGCGCGAAGAGCCATCGTTCCGGGTCTAGACTTTTCTCAATTCTTTGTTTGAGTATACGTTCGTAATCTTCAAATTTGGAAACGACAGAGAGTAACTCGGGGTGGGTGTCTAAGCAAGTTGCAGCTACACCCGTCGTTTTCATTCTACAAATAAACTTCAAATAATTGTCCTCCCAATTTCCGAGTAGAGCAATGAGTTTTGAATTTTGGATGAATTCGCGTACACTCTGACTTCCTTCTTCACCCGAAAACGACTTCACGAGAGATTGTACTCCCAGATGAAGTGATTTGGCGACTGGTGTGGCTTCTTGAATCTTGCGATAATAATTCTGACCTAAGTTGGTTTTTCTCCGCTTCATTACATTCATTCTGAGCTCTGAGTTCCGCTAACTGTCTCCTTAATTCGTCCATTTCGGATGCGTTTTCTGAGTCTCCCGAACTTCCCGGATTTAGCACGTGTGACAGAGGTTTTGGAGGAGGGTTAACATCATCGTGCCCCATGACCATCGTGTCTGTAGAGCTCAGTAGGATGAAGTTGTTATATCTTATGAAATACTCCGCCAAAATCAGTACTATTCTTATTAATGAATGATAGAATTTTAAATCAGATAAATTGTACGATAATAATTGAACAGATAGTCACTAAAGACTCTCTCCCTACTCTTTATTTCGGTCTTAGGTGATAATTTTGGAACGCAATAATTATTCTTATACTCAGCAATTAATAACTCGAAGAAAGAAAAAAAAATTGGAATGGTTAATTTTAAGGTTTGATAATTTGGATTAAATTTTAAATTCTTCCGTTCGTGTAACAAATTTCAAGAAAGCCCTTCGTAGATTGGTTTTTTTCACAATTTAGTATTAGAAGCAAAATGATCCCACATTAAATATTCTTACATCAATGATTAAGTTCTTACATTCCATAAAAAAAACAATCAAAATCAACTTTTCAATAATTCTAGTATTTAAAAATTTTGGTCAAAAGCTACACAATTTGGTTTCAATTTAATCGTAATAACTTGTTAAAATATTTACTTAATATTTTGTTACACTCAAACAATTCACAGTATTTAATTTTGCGTAGGCAGCCAACTAATAATAATTTATTAATCATCAAGTTCTTCATCGAGTAGTGGACTAACAAGATCAATAACTACTAATGAAGCTTCCATCAACAAATCGTTATATTCGTACATTGGAAGCAGCTCCAATAAAACTTCCCCCATTTCCTGTACTAGCGTTGAAAAGTTACGTTTTCTAATTTTATAATCAGTGCTACCCGACATTTTTTTTTCAATCCACTGATAATTATTCTACTGATTTCTACTGTATTCTATATTTTTGGCATTCTTGCAGCCAAATTCCACCGAACTGCCACCATTGTAATATCTCGGGTAGATTAGATACTAATGAACTGTTTTCACCAAAGGGTAGACGTGGTTAAAGAAAGCTAATTTTTACTCTATGAAAATTTGTTGTATTTAAACATTTTCTCTACCAAATTTTTACAACAATTTTGACTCTACTCTGGCTGCCTAGCCTAATACAAAAAAAAACATTGAAAGAGATTTGGAATGGTACAAATAGACAAGAAAAAACCTATCATTATGCAAATAAAGTTCGATTGCCCCTTGTCATTTGAGTAGGATTAATATTCGGGACTCACCCATAATGAAGATGCTGAAGAAATCCATTAAACGATGATTTTGGTGATCCACACTCCCGAAAAGAATTGATGTCTGAACACACTGTGTTCGCTTCAACGGTTAAAACAAGAGTGCATGGAAAGAATGCAATTTTTGTCTCAGGTCCGACTCTTCCTAGGCCTACACGTGGAAAACTGGACTATGGCAGGGGGGAAGAAGAGCCGGAAACTGTTGATGGGACGAGTGGATGGAAACTATCTTTTCGCCCCACTTGGATGTAATGAGCTGGTTTTCGTGCGTCATATGGAGGCCGAAAATGATTGTTTTCTGACCAGGCCGGTAAAAGTTTTATGGCCCTAGGGCTGTAAAATAACCTTGAAGTCAGCTGATTCTGATTTGATGTGAACGTGTTTACAAAATGGTTTATGAAATGGAATCAGTTTATGCTTCTAGAATTGAATAAGTATTCTGCAATAAGATACTATCATCTTATTTGGATGAATGAAATACAGATAAGATATATATTATAAACTATTAAAATTCGATTTTCAGAGTAGGATAGAACTTCTAACCTAAACTTCCGAAGTCAACAACAACAAGCATTGTTGACGTTGACATTCAGATTGGCCAAATTTGAAGTGTGCTAAGACAGCTGATCAAAAAACTTTTCATTATTCGTGTTTATTATTCAATAATCAAAAAATTTATAATAATATCATCGTATTGTCATTTGGAAGAATAAAAAGTATAAACTCAACCTCTTACATAATTGAACATAATCTTTTAGGTTATTTAGACAAATCAGAATAGAAAATAAAAATACTTGGACAATTTCCTGATATTCAGATTACCTCAGATTTGCTAGAGCTATAAACTTCCTGTTTTGCTTTTGGAAGTGCCTAATAAACAATTATTCTCATATTTATATTGTTTATTTTTCTGTGTGGCGAAAAATAACGTTCTCACCATGGGCAAAAATGTTTTTCCGGCTCTCAATCTCCTCTAGTCCTCAGCCTACGGCCTCGGACTTGAAAACCGATTTCGAGCCGGAAAAGTCTCATTTTCGGCCCTAGGTGCGAAATATACTATTCCTAGGCTGGGATGCAAGCTAGGCAGTTCCCAACCCTGAGAAAGATCCTCACCTCGTCCATCGGTTGAAAAAATGCAAGCTTTCTGTAGCCTATGCTAGGCAGCCAGCAAATAAAATATTATGTTCTAATTTTCACTAATTTCAATAATACTACTTCCAATTGCTTCCATTACATTAGAACTACCGAGATCGTGAATATGAGGAGAATATCTTCAATCTCTTGATGTTTTCAAGTGATTGAATCGTACTGTGCGTCCAAGTATCTCCAAGTGAACTATGAATGAAAATGATAAAATCAACAGCATTTTTTGCGTTTCAAGTTTTATCAACATGGTCGAATTTGATTAGCAGATTCAGTTACAAAGTTTCTTCTAAAATGTCATGAAGATTATTCCGAAATTGATTTACGATTTTATTCTTGCTATTCTTTGCTTTACTTATAATTTTGTATTATATCAAGCAAAGGAAATACATTCACGACAAAAATACACATACATAATAACAGGGGTAGGTAAATCTTTTTAATGAGTATCAATCAATTTCCTTATCATAATATACAATGAAACTGGATATTATTTCACTGAATGCTTAAAAGATAATACCTCTTATAAGTTTATAATGAGAGAAATTCATTGAATTTTCAAATAAATCCCTCTTCCACAATCTCCTGCTTGTCGGTTCGCCTATCGGCATTTATAGTTGATATGCGAAATTAAAACTTTCCACTGGGTACAATCCATGAAAAAGGTTAACAATCTTTGGCTATTCAATGAACAAAATCTGGTGTGGTACACTCACACAACTTTCCTTGCTCATTGATTTATAAGCCGCATCCTTGAGGGGAGACAAAACGCCTATTCAACATAATGTTAACTCTGGGACAGATATCTGAAGAACTTAGAGCTAGGGCTCTGTTTTTTTATTTATTTTGAATAGCAGGCCTTCATCTAGTTCCTTACACAAGCTTTTTTTTTTGATATGATGAATAAAGAAATTCTATAATTTGAAAAAAAATGAGATTCATACAATCAAAAATATATATAAAATGATTAATAATTTGGTTTGTAAAAGATATATCCTAATTTCCTTGTGTACGGAACTAGAACTTTATAATAGAAATAATGTCCCAAAATCTGGTGAAGATATCTTTTTCCATTCCTGAGATATCTGTCCCCAAAGTTGAAAAAAATGAAATTTACGGCAAATTGAAAAAGAAAATCATTAGTACGTATAGTGTCTAAACTCACGGATGAAATGTTCTCTAACAAAACACCGAACTCAGAAAATAGCCTCAATCACCTTGTTTGAAAACAATAACAGCTGATAATTTTGGAAATACCAGTGTTTACCAACTGTAAAAAAATTGGAAAGATAACCTATAATGAAGATGTACATAATGTTGAATATTATTATGGAATTTTGAATCATGGAAGTTCTTTTTCAAAAATTTGACACGTAATAGGTTTTTAAAAATAAAAATAAAAATATTTCTAGTTGACATAGAGGAGTAAATTTTACATCACTGTAAAACACGAATTTCAAACTATAATCTTTGCTAAAAAACCAAAAACAAAAACAAAAATTATTTCTGCTGTTTTGTCTTAGGGGAATAACATAATGCTGATTGGCAGCTAAATATTTAAAACTACGATTATACTATTGTAATTGTTTTCAAAGTACATTTTCCTTTGTTTGAATTGTGGAATTTGATGATTTTTTGAAAAACATGGTTTTTTAACCATTATCTGCCATTTTGAATCAAATTTTATTGAATTTCTTATTGTTGGATCCTCATGGTATGAGGATCTTAAGTTAAAAATTTCAAGTTAATCAGTTAATTAGGAATGGAGTTATTGTGTTCACAGACACAGACACACACACACACACCACACACACACACACACACACACACACACACACACACACACACCACACACACACACACAAATCATGTTTTTGGACTCAGGGGACCTTGAAAGGTATAGAAAACATGAAATTAGGGTACCTTAAATTTTTTTGGAAAGCAATACTTTCCTTACCTATGGTAATAGGGCAAGGGAAGTAAAAAAAGTAACTGAAACAATATTATTGTTAATGAGCAGCTGACATAATTTTTATAATCATTTTATAACAATAATAGAAGAATATAATACTGCATTACTCAGCACCTCAAGAACATGTCATAATAAAAATTATTCCATGCTCTTTCTCAATATTTTCAAGTTCAAAATCGTAATTGTGGATTAAACTAGATAGATTTAAATTTTTTTCAATTATTAAATTGAAGTACATAATGTAATAAAGTTTGGATTATGCTACATTTTTATAAAGGACAATACTTTATCTGACCACTGATTCACTTCTTATTGGTTTCTTGTTCTTGTTGATTACAAATAAAAATTAATCCAATTTGTCATTGGAGATGCAGCGCTCATGCGATCTGGAGAGTTGAGAGTAGCAAGCGATTAGAATTAAGCCGGGTTTAGACGCTCAAGCCATTTACTCAAACTGGCTTGTGCAAGCCAAATTTGCACAAATGAGCGAAATAAAATTCTCCGTTCACACGCTCAGTTCAGTTTGTGCAGTTGGCTTGTGAATTTCAGCTACTAACCTATCAATCTTTCAATATCAGTTTTGATCTATATCATATCACTCCCAGTATAGGATGGGTGATATGGACAAAGACAAGGAAACGGTTTATAAACTTCTATGAACTCACTCAAAAACTCTTTTTCATTTGCCATGAGAACTTATTTATTAATTATTATGAAACACCAATATTATAGACACTATTAATTATGATACACTTGAGAACTAGTAATAATAGACTAATATTTAGCATGAAAATTATAATCAGTAATAATAAATAAAAATCACGAGACAGTCAATAAGTCAAACTAGAGGTTAATTTGAGGTTAGGATTTGCGTGCGCATGCGCAAAAATGTAGTTTTGGTGCGACAGATTGTGCAAACAGTTTGAACAGTGTTTAAATGCTCATTCCAATACTCTAACCGCAAGCCAATTTTCTGTCAGAACAGAATTTGCTCAAGCCAGATTTTTTGGCTTGCACAAGCCTCAAGCCAACGTTCACACGCACAAATGCAGGCCTCAAGATGCTGCCAGCACATTGTTTTGCTGGGGGGAAAGAGTGGTGTGAACTGGTTTGTTGGAGAGGGAAGTGTAGAATGCCAATGACTTCCCACTATGTGCCCTACAACAGCAATAATCCAGCTCAGACAGGAATCGTCATTTGCTTATACAATCGCTTTCTACCGGTATACGTTGATACTGCAGATTAGGCGAAACAATAACCGGTAAGATTGTTCTCTCTGATTCCTTCTACTTTGTGGTATGGCATAGGTAGGCGTTTTTATATTCGCCATGGTCTACATGGTCTACATGGATCTGAACATCATTGGAAAGAACATTATTGCTGATAAGATTCTTAATAGTTTTTGAAGTGTCGGGGTTTGGGTACAACAACGACAGAACTCTTTGGAAGGTTGTGGTTTTTTAGGACTCTAGATTTAGTGAAAGATATTGCTTATAAAATACCAATTAGAATGAGTCAGTCACACACTGATAGAAGGTCTCAGTTAGTCAATACTTCTCATAATCGTGGTGTTGGCCTCAGTAATTTAGTTATTATTCCTTGTCAAAATTCGACGAAAAGAAAGATGAATCCAAAGTATAGGAGGAGATGTTCTGTAGATTGTAGATTTTCTGTATAATTATAGATAATTAATTCTGATTGTAGATTTTGTTCTGTAGATTTTCATATAATTATATTGAGTGAAACTTGGGTGGTTGAGAATGACAACTTTAATTTTAATTTGAATGGATACACAGTAATTAATAAGCCAGGTAAAATAAATAAATGTGATGGAATCTCTGTTTTTCACAAAAGTGATTTGATAGTGAATGAGTTGAATTATGAGATAACAGAATCAAACTCGATTGTTTTGGACGTTCAGGTGCCCAAGGTAAAGGAAAAGATAACCCTTATCGCAATCTATAGATCACCTTCAACAAATACAGATATATTTCTCAATGGTCTAAATGATTGCTTGCATTCTATTAGAAACCGACCCAACATAATTTTTGCAGGTGACTTAAATATTAATTTAAATAAAAATAATTTAGTTGCAAACGAATATTTCGAAATTTTATCTCTTAATGGTTTGAAATCCTTCATAAATAAACCTACTAGAATTCAAAACGGATCAGAATCATGTATAGATCACATATTTTTCAAAAATTCTAACTTTAATTCCAATAATGTAATGAGTTCAATAATAAAAACAAATATTACCGATCACTTTTGTGTCAGCATCCACATAGATTTAAACACAGACCTTACTAGTACTGTAAAACCTAATCATTCATTTTCAAAAATAGACTATAATAAATTGCTATTATCAATAGAAACTGAAAAGTGGGATGACTTATTAGAAGCTAATTTCCACGTTAACGAACTAATGAACATTTTTACAAATAAAATATCTGATCACATTGAACGTGCTACTGTCAGAGTAAATATCCCTCATAGATTCCAACCTCTTAAACCTTGGATCACACGTGGTCTTATAAACTCAATTAGAAATCGTGACAGGATGTTTAAAACACTAACCAAACAACCTTTCAATACAATATTGAAGTAAGAATATATAGCTTATAGAAATTTTCTCAATAAACTACTAAAACAAATTGAATGTGATAACTATAAAAGCAAAATTAATCAAAATAAAAATAATACTAAAAAAATTTGGGAAACTCTGAATGAAATGTTAGGGAAAAAAAGAAGTACTAAATCTCCAAAACTTGATGCCGATGTACTTAATCAACATTTTGCACAGGTCGGAAAAATATATGCTGAAAATTTGAAAAAAAATAATCCCATCTCAACTGCAGGTAACAAATTCAAAGATTCATTTTTGCAGAATTCCCATGAATCGTTTTTCCTAACACCCACAAATGAAGAGGAAGTCTCCACCACTTTGAAATCTTTGAAAACTAACGCAGCTCCAGGTGTGGACAGAATTAATAATAAATGCTTGATAATTATTTGGCCATTTATTGTCAGACCTTTGACAATAATAATAAATCGTTGTTTTTTGGAGGGTCATTTTCCAGATAGTTTGAAATTAGCAAATATTGTATCCTTACATAAATCGGGTGACCCTTCAAATCCATCAAATTACCGTCCTATCAGTATGTTGAGCAGTTTTTCTAAAATATTTGAAAGATTAATTAAAACCCGTCTAGTTACCTATTTACAAAAACATAATATCATTCATAAACATCAATTTGGTTTTCAATCAAATAAAAGTACAATAGATGCAATTTCTCTCCTAACCCAGAATAAATTTAATAATAATATGAAAACCATAGCCATATTTTTAGACCTTGCCAAAGCTTTTGACACTGTCCCTCATTCTAAACTTCTAACAAAAATAGAAAACCTAGGCATTCGTAGAGTACCCCTCAAACTTTTACCAGCTATCTAAACAATAGACATCAATTCCTCAAAATTGACAACAAAACTAGTTGCAAAGAACTCTCTGAATACGGCCTACCGCAGGGTACAGTACTATCACCAATTCTTTTTCTTGTATACATCAACGATCTTATCAAACTAGAAATAGAGAATTGTGTGACAATCTCCTTTGCGGATGACACGTCATTGTTATTCACTGGAACTACATGGGAGGAGGCCAAGGATAAATCAGAAACTGGTCTTAAAATTATAAAATCCTTGCTTGATAATCATATCTTAACCTTGAATATAAATAAAAGTAACTCTATGACATTCTCACCAACTGCTGCTGGTCAGCCACATGCTCTTGACAACATCATTATACATGACCAACATCAACAACATCCAGACACTAAATGTTCTTGCTCCAAGTTGAAAAAACAGAAACATGTTAAATATCTTGGCATAATTGTTGACCAACATTTATGATGGGATGTTCACATAAACACCACTTGTAATAAACTTAAACATTGGATAAGTAAATTTCGCAATATCAGCCAAGTTAGTGACAAAGAGGTTTCAAAGCTTATATATTTTGCTTATATACAATCTTACCTGGGATATGGGATAAGAATATGGGGTGGATCTTATTCTAATCATATAGATACAATTTTTGTTATTCAAAAAACCCTAATCAAAGCCATACTAGGAAAACCTAGACGCTATCCAAGTGAAAATCTTTTTCTTGAATTCAAGGTTCTAACAGTAAGACAGCTATATATCAAACTTCTCATAACTTATATAAATAAACATAAAGATCTATTCAATTTGTGTGAATCTACTTATAATCTTCGTCCCTCATCCATAACTTTTCAGGTTGCTGACACTAATTTGTCCATTTGCAGAAAACAACTTTCATACATTGCATCTAAACTCATTAATAAAATCCCTCATCATTTCATCACCAATAAATTGAGTAAAAAGCTGGTAAGAGATATAAATGAATGGTTATCTTCGAATGACATTAGTTTTTAAATATCTGCTACTAAAACTAAGCCAATTTTATCCATTTTTTTCTCTTGAGAAATAGATTAATTTAATTCTATTAGGTATCCCTCTTCTTTCTTTCCTGTCCTTTCTGTTCTCTCTTTTCCTTCTTCCTTTTCCTCTCTTTTTTCTTTTTAAGTTAAGTATTTTTTTTGCTCTAAGTTTAAGAAGTTTAATATTGTTCTATCAGTTATTATTTTTCTATTTTTCCTTTCACTGTAATTAGTTTAATATTTTTTATTAATTAGTTTATCTTTTATCCTGAAATTTAAAATATCTAGATTTTTAACACTTGGCCCCTGCACACAGGTTCTTTAACCTTACGGGGACCTTCCTTATATTCATTGTATAATTTAATTTTATACTGTAATTCATCATTCTAATATAATTCTATTTCTATGTTTCTGATTTTCTGTTGATGTTATTATTATTGAGGATAGATAAACGATTTTTTTTTTTTTAAGATGAATCTCGCATTTATCACTGTGATGATGCTTCAGTAGGCTCTCTAAAGTCATGTTCCGAAGTAATTCACCAAATTGTAGATTGTATTGCTAACAAGATAAATTTTGTTAATGATTTAATTGAGGATGAAAACCCAGATGTATTGGCAATAACAGAGCATGGTCTTAGAAAGTATGAAATCGATTGTATTGTTTTGAATAATATGTTTCTTTCAACTAATTACTGTAGAGATCACATGATTAAAGGTGGTGTGGCCATTTATGTGACTGAACAGGTCAATCTGGTCAATGATCGTTCGAGAGCTTTGGATGTGGAGCAATTCTGTAGTGAGGGAAATATTGAAGCATGTGGGATAAGGTTCAGGTTGAGAAACAGGATTTTTGTTATTGTAGGAGTTTACTGTTCGCCAAATGTTGATGCTAATTTATTTTTTGAAAATTTCAAGTCTATGATGGATGAGTTGGGAAAGTCAACAATCACTGCAGCGGTAAATTTTTTTGAGTCAATTGTGAAAGGGATTGATGCTGGTGATTATGTAACTGCGCTCCTATAGGACTTGTTAAGAGCCTTTAATAGTGTCAATATCGATATTCTTTCATGCAAGTTATCAAAGCTCGGAATCAGAGGAGTGGCGAATGGATTGATAGCATCATACATGAGCAACAGGTTCCAGTACACATGTATGGGTTAGTAAACTCAGCCAAGTTACCATTGACACGAGGCGTACCACAAGGCTCCATTTTAGGCCCATTACTCTCCATATTATATATAAATGATATTCAATTCAATGTTCTTGTCACTGATAAAATTACTCTCTATGCCAATGATTGTACCTTGCTATTTAAGAGATTAGATCTCATAGACTTGGAGAACAACATGACAAATAAGGAGAATAACATGGAAATAACATGGCAAATGGGGTTGTGCAGTTCTTTAATGATTCAGACCTCACTATAAATTCAAACAAAAGTCATGTCATCAGCTTTGATTATAAGTATCATCCTTTTCACCCCACCATAAAACTTGGTGAAACGAACATTGAAAGTTGTACTGTTGTGAACATGTTAGGTTTGTCGATGGATTCCAGGCTTAATAAGGGGGATCATGTGAACTAGATATCATTGAAATTGAGTAGGAAACTTTTTGCATTTAGAAATATTGTTAAATGGGTGCCTAAAACAACAGCAAAAAGTGTCTACTATGCACTGATTGAATCCCACATTGCTTATGGCATTGAATTATGGGTGGGTACCTCGAAGCAAAACATTCAAAGAATTTTTGTTTTGCAAAGGTCCACAATAAGATACCTGGAGGGGCTCAAATTTCCACAGACATGTCGGGAGTCTTTCAGTAGCCTAAGTATTTCAACTGTTCCATCATTGTACATTTTCAAATCGATATTACATGATTGTGAAGGATAGGCTGAATTCATTCCAAGTTAACTTGGATATTCATAGCTATAACACTAGAGGGAGGAATAACATTTCAGTTGAGAGACAAAGGCTGAGTGTATTTGAGAAAACACCTACTTATAGGGGACAAAATTTTTTTGCAGATTGATATTTAATGTTATTCTGTTATTTATCTGTGACGTTTTTCAACTGTATTACATTGTCTTTGTTATACTTTTGTTGAAAATAAAATATTATTATTATTATTCTTCCTCTCCTCCCCCACCCAAGAGGAGGTCTCTAAGCTATTTTGGGAATTCCCCTTTCACTCTCTCTTTCTCTAATTATGACTATGCCAATGGACCTATGTGACAATAAATGACCAACAGTTGGAGTGTGTGTGTGTGTGTGTGTGTGTGTGTGTGTGTGTGTGTGTGTGTGTGTGTGTGTGTGTGTGTGTGTGGTGTGTGTGTGTGTGTGTGTGTGTGTGTGTGTGTTTGTGTTTGTGTGTGTGTTTGTGTGTGTGTGTGTGTGTGTGTGTTGTGTGTGTGTGTGTGTGTTTGTGTGTGTGTGTGTGTGTGTGTGTGTGTGTGTGTGTGTGTGTGTGTGTGTGTGTGTGTTGGAACAAGGTATAATACGGGGAGACAATCAAGTATACACAGCACATTAAGGGGAGGTGTGTACACTAAGGGGAGACCCCGTAGTGTCACTGCTCAATTTTAGTAAAAATCACTTCTACATGCTTAAAATCATGTAAAAACGTAATAAAAAAAAATCTCCCCATTTCGTTAGTACTCCACCTAATTGGGATACACTCCAGTTTCCAAAATTGCCACCACGTTGTGCTACGATCGCTAATACACACTTACACAAAACTCATTTACGGATTGAGCATACAATGCGGGGTACTTGCATATCCCTGCATATCTCCATTGTCTCCTTCACTGTTCGAAGTAACTGGTTTGCTATGGGGCTTGCCGTGATTTTATGAATCAGCAACTCATCTCCTTTTTCGTTCAGACTCATTGAGTCACAGCTTAGCGAATTCATAGTTTATTTTTCTGTTCATTCACTTGAGACATGAGAAGGGAGCGAGGAAACATGCTGCCAGAATGTATTGTGGTACTGATTTTTTAGTTATTTGGTACAAATAGTCTGAAAATGATTCTTCACAAAAAAATACCCTCTGCTAACCTTACAGTGTTAAAAATACCTGATTTTTTCGCCATATAACTCAAAAACCTTTCATAGTGAAAAAATCCAGAACTGTTTCCAAGAGAATAAAATCCTCTACAATTCAACGCCAATTAGGTTCATCACAATCAATGGTGACTTGGTAACACAATTTCCCGAGAATTTTCCGCATTGAATTTGGGTTATTGCTAGAATGATGCGAATGGGAGGCTTGTTAAGATTCAAGAATAGCACGTCAGTAAGTTTATATTCTTGAACAGGCTTCACTGAGAATTCACTTACTGTTTTAGAGAAGCGGATGCCTCAAACTTTGCTAACCTAACATTGTATCTCAAGATCAGGATAGCCTATGATAAAATGAAATTTGTCTCTTAGTTTCTCTCCATATTGACATTTTCTTCTGTGTCTGTCAATCCTTGCAAAAACTCTCTTGTAAACCTTGGATTGAATATTTTACTTGTGTACGGCATGCTCACTTTTTGTGAAAAACGTTGTTCCGGAGAAAAGATTTAGTAATCATACCCTGTTAAAAAAAAAAAAAAAAAATAGTAGTCACAACACCTTTTCCAATTTTATTTGAGAAAGTAAAAAGTTAATTTGAGAAAGTATCAATTGTATTTGAGAATAGTCACTTGTAATTGAGAGAATGTCAGATGTAGCCTAAATGAGAATAGTCAATTGTATTTAGGAAGTCATCACACATGTAATTGAGAGTAGTGAATTGTATTTGAGAAATCGTCAAATGTAAATGAGAAGATATCATATCATGAGCAGACATTTGAAAATGAGAAAATTTTCCAATTGACATGTCGTGACTCTTCTGTAGCCTACAGTACAGGTTTGATTTGAGCAGAAAAGGATACTGTACTACGTACACAGTATTCCATAGGCTTTGTATGTGTGAAATTATTATTTTCAATTGTGAAATATTATTTCCCCAGTACTGTTCACGAATGATTAATGAGAATCATTTCTATGTATGTATTGGCAACACGACTTTTGTCTCCAAACATTTGAACTTGATGAAGATCAAATTCTCTATGTTCACGGCGCAATTGAACTTTATCATCAATCAATTGAATCTCTTGATCAAGCAATTCGGTAACTCTCCAATGGATTTTGGGGCTCAAAAATATTTTTTATTTAAAAACTAAACGTTTCATTTGAATATAAAATATATTATCATATTATTTTTTATGAGTACAGTTATGGAAAATAAAAGTATTGGTTTTTTAAAATCATTCCCCAATTACAACTGACAACTTTTCGATTTCAAATCGTATGTTCTCAAATTAGGAGTTGATAGTGAGCTGTTGAACGGAGCGGTCGCAGAATTGTTTTGCTCTCTTATCTCAAGTTTCCGGACGGGTCGTGCTTAATCGGTTCATTTAGTGCATGTTTAACCTAAAACGTTCTTTCGTAATAAATTGAATTATCAATTTGTTATTTATTTGTGAAATTGTTTTCAAGTGAATCGAAATATTCAAAGTTTAAATTAATAAAAACAGTATCCACCAGACGGTAGTGCTAAAAAGAGACCTAGAGCTAAAAGTTCTTTCGTAATAAATTGAATTATCAATTTGTTTTTTATTTGTGAAATTGTTCTCAAGTGAATCGAAATATTCGAAGCTGAATGAATAAGAACAGTATCTAACAATACTTTTCACCGGACGATAGTGACTTTATTGAATCACTATTTGACCGTTTTGAAAAGCGGTTTAGTAAGGCTATGGATGAAAAACTCGCGCTGCTAGCTTCAAAGGTGGATTTAAATGGTCTAATTGAAAAAGTGAATAAACTCTCTGTCGAGAATTAACAGTTAAGAAATCAAATTGTTGCTCAAAAAATTCAGAATAATCTCATAATCAGGAAGATGGAAAATTTTGAAAATAGATCGAGAAGGAACAATATAATTTTTCGCGGGCTGAAATATGAATGTGCAACAGTGGATTACGTGAGAACTGTCAAAGGCTTTTGTGTGAGTCATTTGGGGGCACGAGCAGGTACCTGGGTTAATCGAGCACATGCATTGGGCAAGAAAATAGATAACGGGCCAATCATTGCGCATTTTCCGGACGATCAGGACATCCATTTCATCACGAGAAACAGTAGGAAGCTGAAGGGTACACAGTTTGTGATTCATAAAGACTTTGCTTTCGACACAAGAAAACGACGATCAAAGCTTTTCCGGGTGCTTGGCGAGTTGAAGAAACAAGTTCCGGGAGTGAGAGGAGAGTATCGGTTGAAGTGGATCGTTTAATCGTGAATAGTCGGGTTTTCACGCTGGATGAGGAGAATGGACTGGTCTCGGAGGGAGAGGATGGGCTGCAGAAGATCGGGAGCATGTTCGATGAGAGTGTGATGCGGGCCGTGAGCGGGAGCATGTGTGATGAGGAGGAGTGAGGCGGCGAGGACGAAGACCGCAACCGCTGAGATAACGCCGTCAGTCCGTGTGAGAAGGGACAGTTGAGTATAGTAGCGTACAATGTGGCTGGATTAAGTGGTAAGATTGTTCAAGTATATAATTTTATTTGTAATTATGATGTTTTTGTACTATTGGAGACGTTTGTTGAAAGAGGAAAGCAATTGTATTTTGAAAACTGTTTTCCAGATTACAATTTATACTGGGAATTCGCAGTTGGAGAATTAAACTGAGGTAGAGCAAAGGGAGGAAAGTTAATAGAAATTAGTAAAAGAATAGAGAGTTTTTGTAAGGTAATCGATGCGCTTGAGAGGAAAGTTATTCACATGAATGCAGGACAACGGGATGAATATTATATAGTTCGAATTTACCTGAGTGGTGGAGGAGACATGGAATGGGAGAGAGAATTCAATACATTATGGAAGTTTATGATAGTGCAAGAGCATAATAGAAATAATATGATTTTAATTGGAGATTTTAACGGTAGAATAGGAAATGGACAGGACATGTCGGAATTAACAGATGTAATAGAATTGGGAAATGCACTGAGTAATAAGCAAGAGTCAAAGGATGAGGTGATTAATATGAAAGGTAAGAAAATATTGGAGTTCTGTGAGGTTTTTAATTTCATCATTATGAATAGAAGGATAAGTGGAGATAGGTGGGGAGACTTTACTTTTATAGGCAGAGGGGCTTCCGTAATAGATCTATGTTGCATGGCTGTCGAATTAGCGCAAATAGTTGGAAAATTTTCTATTGTGCCAGAATTTTTATCTGATCATTTCCCAATTGAAGCTACGCTAATCACGGTTGATACTCTAGAAAGAGACAGCACAATTTTACCACTATTACCGAAGTTGAAATGGAAGGAAGCGAGGAAGAATGAATATATATCTAAACTCACCAATGCTTGTAGAGAAATAAATGGTCTTCCCGAGAGTAGTGAAGAGACTTATGAAGTATTAAATAATCTTGTATATAGAGCTGCAAATTATGTGCCCCAACCTGATAGAAAGAGAGAAGGATGGAGAGAAAAGTGGTTCGACAAAGAGTGTGCGGTTATGAGAAAGCGAGTGTTCAGCCTATTGAATGTGTTTAGAAAATCAAATTCGGAGCAGGTGAGAGAAAATTATATGAAAGAGTAAAAGGCAAGCGTATTACAGCGATATAAAAGAACAATTCAGAAGAGTCAAGGATTCCAGTGATTTGTGGGCTCTGATAAAGAAATTCAAGTGTAGAGAGTTCAAGATTTCGGGAACTGTGAGTGCTGAGGATTGGGTTGAACACTTCAGACGAGTGTTTGGATCAGTTTGCGGGGTAGTCACATATTATGCGGCGAGGAATGTTGAAGATCAAACTCTTGACAAAGACATAGATATGAATGAATTGGAAAGTGCCTTCAAGACAATGCGCAACAATAAGGCTCCAGGTGATAACAGAGTTCCTGCTGAGTCTTACAAGAATGCGTCAAAAAATTACAAAGAGATTATTTTGACTTTTTCCAATGCCATCGTCAGAGGTGGACAGATACCAACAGGGTTTCCACGTTCAATTATATTTCCATTGCATAAAAAAGGTGATACTAATGAAGTGAATAATTATAGAGCCATATCTTTTATAAATGCTGTCGCTAAAGTATTTTCATTTATTTTACTGAGAAGGTTGCAGTTGTGGGAGGAAAGAGAAAAGATTATTAAAGAGAATCAGTGTGGCTTTCGGAGAGGTTATTCGGCTACTGATAATATTTTTGTTCTATTCAATATAGTAATGAAAACGTTGAATAGACCTACAAAGAAGTTGTACTGTTTCTTTTTGGGCTACGATAGTGTGAACAGAGAGGCTTTATTTTTTAAACTGAGTGAATTTGGAGTGTCGACTAAATTTATTGCGATGTTGAGGAGTCTATATAGAAATACGAAGTCAAAATTAAAATGAATGATGTTTCACTTTATATTCATACTTTATCAACATGATATTAATCAGTAACTATCTATAATATATATTTTCATGTATTTTTTGCAGTCATCCATTCTTATAAATAGGCTACATTATTTTTAATTTTTATGTGAACATAGGTGTAGACTACTTTCTAGGATCATGTAAATGTTAGGGTCAAGCTACTGAGAAGTCATGGTGGGGGGAGTGAACAAGGCCGTCGTGTTTTTCTTAGGCTAGTTTCACACGGCAGAATCCCGTATCCTGAAGATCATATTTCAGATCATTTCATATTTCGCAGCTCGAAGGCTTTCACAAGGGGATCTCAAATTTCAGACGCGTTTGCTCAGAGTATGACTCATTACTTTTCTCAAAGTATTCGGATTTGGATTCAGCGACCCCAAATTTTTTAAAGCGTAAGTCCCATTTTCGAAAATACCCAAAAACAAGGGAGTTACAGCAGTTTTTAATATAGCTTTTACATTATCATAAAGTTATGTTTAGTAAAAATGTACCTACTAAGATAATAATACTTCTGCCTCACAGGTAAAGGTTTTTAGAAGCTTTTAAACACTCTTGAAAAGTTCAAACATGAACATTTTAAAACATTAGGGGCCGGTTTCCGAGCTCGGGATTTAGCTGAGTCCAAGACTTTAAACAGCTGGAGTCAGAAATTTGGTTTTCCAAGACGGGGCGTAGTCGCAGTCATTGTCATAGTCACGTTTGAATTAAATCTCGAAAAACTAGAAAATTGAACACAAAATAAAATAAAGAGAAAATAGTGTAAAGTTTCAGCTATTTTGAATTATTCAGGAATGTCTAATTCCGTCAAGGAAAAACGTTTCCAATTATAGAAATGAGAAAATAAAAACTAAGACTTCTATTATAAAAGCTGACCTTTTGGAAAGCCAATTTTCTGACTATTGCTGTTTAGAGTCTGGGACTTAGCTAAATCCTGAGCTCGGAAACCGGCCCTAAAAGTTCTAGTTTAAAAAAAAAATTCCAGCTTTGAAAGTTTCAAACTTCAAAAGGTTGAATCCAAATATGGAATCAGAAATCATCACCCATTATCACTCAATAAAATACGAGAAAAAGTAACCTTGTACAGTTAACTTCACTGAATTATTTACGTTGTCGGGATTTCAATTTTGTCATACAACAATCTAATTCATTAGGTTGAAATCGTTGAATATTACCATGGATTTCCTGTTGAATCATTGACTTAAAATCTTTGCAACAATCAATAAAATCTATTACACAGTATAAATATGCAGTCAGTGAATATAGAATGTAACATTCTATACTCACTGCATACAGTAGGCTATAAACATTGTGCTGATCTGAACAGTGAGTATAGAATGTAATTACATTATATTACTCTAACAGCTAACTGGATCTGAATTGATCTATTGTAATAATGGACATAATGAAATAATGTCTTACTATTCCAAGTAAAACGAAACTAATGTTTGTGTTTGTATGAGAGCTGCTGAGTGGATACTGCATACTGAGAAATTCATAAATGATCCAGACCAGCCTGGCGACTTCGATGCTATCAACACCGGAATCTCCTTTTATTTCTATCAATGAATGAATCTGAATTAAAACCATGTATTGTATCAACTATCCTATTATCGTATTGTAATTCGTGAAGCCTGTTTAGTAAAAGCCAGTTACATACACATCGATTTTTTACCGTCCTTATAAAATTCTATTAGATCAAACAGATGATGTTTGACAAGTTGCACTTATTCGAATTCATAAGGATGGCAAAAAACAATCGTACAAAAATCAACGTGCATGTAACTGGCTTTCGAAGACCCATACGATATTGTATTCTATGATCAAATAGAATAGTAAATATCGAAATAAGTGTTGCAGCCAGAACTTGTGTTAAGAACCGGTTTTGTCCCCGCTTTGTAAGTTAAACTAAACACACAATTCCTCCTCGGAATGTGGGTTTGAAGTGTACACACCATTTCTCCCCGCTTTGTGCAGTGGAAGTGTACACACATTTCTCCTCGGTTTGTTCAGTGAAAGTGTACACACATTTCTCCCCTTTTTGTAGGTTTAATGCGTAATTTTTTTTTCAAGTTAACAGGAAAAAAAAGTTACAACTGTATTGAACACATATTAATATACTTTCTAAAAAAAAAATTAAGTCTCCAACATGTGTGTAAATGTGTGTAAATCAGCCTCCCCGCAATGTATGTTCATTTCTCACCTCCCCGTTTGTTACCTTGTTCAAGTATGTGTGTGTGTGTGTGTGTGTGTGTGTGTGTGTGTGTGTGTTGTGTGTGTGTGTGTGTGTGTGTGTGTGTGTGTGTGTGTGTGTGTGTGTGTGTGTGTGTGTGTGTGTGTGTGTGTGTGTGTATGTGTGTGTGTGTGTGTGTGAATGTAGAATTTGGAAATTGGCTTTTTGATGGTCTTTTTCTTACAATCAATTAAATATAGTTGTAATTAACTTATTCACTTCAAGATTTATAATAATACGTAGGACTGGAATGTATAGCAAACACTCTAGTTGTCGTTTTTGTATTTTGTATACATTAGGATCTCTTTTTTTGTTCACTACAGTGATGAAGTATCACTACTGTTATTCAGTATTCTTATATACATTTTTTTCCAAGTTAATATATTTCCTCCTCTTTTCAATTATTTTAAATTTGCTATTATTTCAAATAAATATATATTTCTTGTTTTTTCATATTGTTTGGAATATTTTTTTTTTCACTATCATATTATTTGTATTTTTTTGTATTGTTATCCTGTAATAGAGAGTTAAGAGGGCCGACTGCGCTCTAACTTCGCTCTCTAGGAAAATAAAGGCAGTCATTCAATTCAATTCAATTCAATACAGAACCCTGAGGAACTCCTCTGTTCACTCCACACCACCGTGAAGAGGCATCCCCAACTCTCACACACTGACACTTACCCCGAAGATAGGACCTCACCCATGCCACAGTGGAGTTGAAAAAACCTAAGTTTCTGAGTTTGTGGAGTGGGATGGAAAATACTGTTGAATGCCTTGCTGAAGTCTATTAGGAATAGAGCTGTTAGCTCTCTATTATCCATGACCCTATGGATGTCGTCAGTGACTCTCAGGAGTGCAGAGGTAGTGCTATGACTGCTGTGGAACCCCGATTGAAAGTCACCAATCAATCCAGAGCCATGGACAAATGTGCTCAATTGGGAGTGAACAATGATTTTAGAACATTGGACAAGACGAACAATAAGCTAATAGGCCTGTAATCAGATGGAGAGAGAGGGTTAGGGATCTTGTTCAAGGGAATTACTAAGGTTGACTTCCAGTCATTAGGAAAAACCGACGTTAGAAGTGAAGTATTGATTAAATGAGTGTGGAAAGAAAGGATGAGAGGGAGGATAATTTTGAAAAATTTGATTGGGATACCATCTGCACCAACAGCATTACTCTTTACTCTATGAACAGCCAAGAAGACCTCTTGCTCCATGACATTGAAGAAGTAGAAATCCTCATTGGAATGACAATCAGGCAGAGAGTCAGAGTGAGCACGAGCTTGGTCCAAACTTACAGGGATGCCAGTGAAGAAATCATTGAGATCATCCAGCGAGTGAGCAACAGTCAGTACCTGCCTCTTCTTGCCAATCTCCCTCAGAGCACGCCACAGAGATGGAGTTGATGATCGCTTTGAGGAGATCCAAGTTCAAGTAAAATGTAGCTTTAGAAATTCTTATTGTTTGCTTGCAAGAGTTTCTCAAACGCTTATAATGATTGAAATCATTGGGGCTTTTTGATGCTCTTGCTTTTTTGCACCAATGATCTCGATCCCTCATCAGCTGGTGTATCTCATCAGTGAGCCATGGAGCAGGATCCCTGGTTATTCTGCATTTTTTCAAAGGAACATGTTTTTCAAAAAGAGAGATTATATTGTGATTCAAAATGTTCAACATAACATTAACATTGTTAGTACGGAATATGTGTAGCCAGTCTAGGTTAATTGCATCATTGAACAAGTTGTGGTAGTTAATATTCTTATGATCTCTATAAGTGACTATTTCAGGTTTAAGCTTAGGCCTCTTGATATTATGAACAAGGAATATCATTTCATGTGCAGAAAGGCCTGGAAAAGGGATCTGCCCATGGCATACAGCTGCTCTTTTATCAGCAACTGCAATAAGTTCAAGCAATGTGTTAGAAGTGGATGTATGGTGCATAGCTTGGAGAGGCAGCAAGGTCATAACATTTGCAAGAAACATAGTGGTCAGTTGTATTTTGTCATGAGTATCAGGTCCAAGTAAGTTAGTATTGAAGTCACCCATGATAGCCACATGTTCATAGGGCACCATCAGCTCAAGTAGTGCTTCCTCAAACTCTGACATATACCCAATATGAGGCGGCCTGTAGCAAATTGCTATTAAAATTTTAACTCCATTGAACTTAACCTCAATAAACATGTATTCAGGTCTTGCTGCACAGGAGGTATCAGAGGAAAACTTATGAACAGGCAGCAGAGAATGCTTGACAAATGCGGCAACCCCTTCCCCATTCTTGTGTAACTGGTCATTTCAAATGAGCACATAATCCTAGAGTGCAACAAGTCTACTAGGGATTGTCGTTTTTATCTAGGTTTTGGATATAAGAATAATGTCACAATCTTTGCCCTTGAAAGTGTGCCCAAATTCATCTATATGGCAGAGAAGGGATTGTGCATTTAAGACCATCAGGAAAAAGAGAGACAGCCCGCTTGAGGGAATAGCCGACACTCAACGCAGCTGCGCCATCATCCTGCTGTAAGGACAGGGTGGTTGTGACAAAGCAGGAAGGCAGAAGGGAGGGGTGAAACGGCGAAACAACGAGAAGTCACAAAAAAGACACTTACCTCATTCATACTGACACACACACACAAAGAAAGAAATATAGAAATCATAAGAGGTAGAAGAAAATGGAAAAAAATCAAGTGAAGAAGTCAAGCACTATGAAACAATAAGATAATGCTATATCAGATGTCCTAGGCGGTTTGGCTCCATTGATATAAGCATACTAATATAGTTAATCAAATACAAGTACTACAGGAATAGCGAATATTGAAGAGAAAAAAGAAGCAGGAGGCTGATAACTCAATCAAAAATACTGTAATTGGCTGGAGAATTAGAGAATATATATATATATATATATATATATATATATATATATATATATATATATATATATATATATATAATTATACACATACATATCATATAAGGCAATGAACTGCATGCTGATAAATATAGCTATGAGCGGTAACTTATTTCCATTGTGACACAGAAAAATGAGAAGATCGCCCTAAAAAACATACATAAACATATACCAATATAATATGATAATAATAATAAAAAAATAAATAGTCAAAAATGATCATTCTAATAGAAAAGTGAATAATGTTATCATGTACTTTTGACAAAGAGGTAAACCCTACCAATTGGGAAGAATTAGAACAGAGAACGGAGGCAACAGATAAGTGAGGCAAAGTCATGATAACGGGATGAGAAAGACAACTAGATCACAATCACGTGAACACGAGTAGCCTAATATAGAGAGTTCAGACCGGTTTTTTTGCGCAATCCCCGAGAAATAAGGAAAAATTTTTGCGCAAATCCCCCTCCCCCTCCCCCTCCCCCTCCCCCTCCCCCTCCCCCTCCCCCTCCCCCTCCCCCTCCCCCTCCCCCTCCCCCTCCCCCTCCCCCTCCCCCTCCCCCTCCCCCTCCCCCTCCCCCTCCCCCTCCCCCTCCCCCTCCCCCTCCCCCTCCCCCTCCCCCTCCCCCTCCCCCTCCCCCTCCCCCTCCCCCTCCCCCTCCCCCTCCCCCTCCCCCTCCCCCTCCCCCTCCCCCTCCCCCTCCCCCTCCCCCTCCCCCTCCCCCTCCCCCTCCCCCTCCCCCTCCCCCTCCCCCTCCCCCTCCCCCTCCCCCTCCCCCTCCCCCTCCCCCTCCCCCTCCCCCTCCCCCTCCCCCTCCCCCTCCCCCTCCCCCTCCCCCTCCCCCTCCCCCTCCCCCTCCCCCTCCCCCTCCCCCTCCCCCTCCCCCTCCCCCTCCCCCTCCCCCTCCCCCTCCCCCTCCCCCTCCCCCTCCCCCTCCCCCTCCCCCTCCCCCTCCCCCTCCCCCTCCCCCTCCCCCTCCCCCTCCCCCTCCCCCTCCCCCTCCCCCTCCCCCTCCCCCTCCCCCTCCCCCTCCCCCTCCCCCTCCCCCTCCCCCTCCCCCTCCCCCTCCCCCTCCCCCTCCCCCTCCCCCTCCCCCTCCCCCTCCCCCTCCCCCTCCCCCTCCCCCTCCCCCTCCCCCTCCCCCTCCCCCTCCCCCTCCCCCTCCCCCTCCCCCTCCCCCTCCCCCTCCCCCTCCCCCTCCCCCTCCCCCTCCCCCTCCCCCTCCCCCTCCCCCTCCCCCTCCCCCTCCCCCTCCCCCTCCCCCTCCCCCTCCCCCTCCCCCTCCCCCTCCCCCTCCCCCTCCCCCTCCCCCTCCCCCTCCCCCTCCCCCTCCCCCTCCCCCTCCCCCTCCCCCTCCCCCTCCCCCTCCCCCTCCCCCTCCCCCTCCCCCTCCCCCTCCCCCTCCCCCTCCCCCTCCCCCTCCCCCTCCCCCTCCCCCTCCCCCTCCCCCTCCCCCTCCCCCTCCCCCTCCCCCTCCCCCTCCCCCTCCCCCTCCCCCTCCCCCTCCCCCTCCCCCTCCCCCTCCCCCTCCCCCTCCCCCTCCCCCTCCCCCTCCCCCTCCCCCTCCCCCTCCCCCTCCCCCTCCCCCTCCCCCTCCCCCTCCCCCTCCCCCTCCCCCTCCCCCTCCCCCTCCCCCTCCCCCTCCCCCTCCCCCTCCCCCTCCCCCTCCCCCTCCCCCTCCCCCTCCCCCTCCCCCTCCCCCCTCCAAATTTAATATTTTTTGCAATAGAATCAAATTCATTGAATGAAATTGACATCAAGAGGCGAGATAATTTTTTGAATTTAGCAAAGCTAAAACACTGCATGACCTCGATTATGTTATGAACAATAAAATTGATAAGGAAGGAATGTGCACTTAGCTGTAACAGAGTTGGCTCTGAGGGGGCGTATCTCTTGATAAGGTCAAGCTGTAACAGTTGTGTCTGAGGGGGGCGTTTCTCGCGTCCTCACTCAATCAAGTCTACACTGATACTAAACCAAAATGTTCGAGGAAATATCTGAATTAAAAAATTTCACTACAACAATACATCATAACTTCATCTTCAATTTTAATCAATTTATCTACAGACAAATTGTATGGACGGTAATAGCACAAATAGTCTCTTATATCGTTCAAATTAACTGTGCTTAGAAAAATAGCCTTTAATTGTTTCGCCAAACTATAATTTTCACTAGATGATTTCTGAATTGCACTTTCACACTCATCATACCAGTCTATGCAGTTTTTTAACCTCACTTCCAATTCGTTGTCAGCAGCTAACCACTTCGCCGGATCCATCGTTGTCGAGTAGTAAAACTATGTGTAGGCTGGCACTATTATAGAATAATTAAACGGTCTTTCTTCATTAATAATTGTAGACAGACAACACGTGCGAGCTTTATGCAGTCTCAGTGCATGCAAGCAATAAACACACTGTAATTCCTTTCCGTTGTAGAAGAATCCATATCGTGCAAAGTTTCTTTTCTGAGCATTCGTATACATAGGCGCCAATTTCATACTTTTCATACGTGTATTCTCGCACAAGAAATTATTTGTTTGATACATATTTTTAAACAGCAGAGAATTATAATGTTGTGCACTGTACAACGCACACCTTCCATCGGGTCTATACTTATGTATCTTACATGCATCATAACACCACGAAGTGGTGAAAAAGCTGAAATCGGGCTTGAGAAAGTCCTCCGGTATGCATTGTACGTTAGAATGCAATCTTCTCAAAAACTTTGCTTTCTCAGTTCCTTTTGTAAAAATTTTTTCATAACCTGCGAGGTATTCACGGATAATTGTCTCATTCCATTCCAAATCTCCATCGCTCCATTTTATTTTATGATAGTTACGTTCCAGCCATGTTACGTCGTTAAACAATTTTGTAGTCAATTCCATCTTTGGAAATGGTGATTTGAAATGAAATACAACATAATTATTGCTCTCATCGACAATAGCAAGTTCCTTTACAATAATTTGATTACAAGTTTGTTTAAACCAGTGAAGATCAACCGTAGCAATTTTCGTAGGTGTCTGCTTTTGCACTCCTTTCTGTTCCTCTTCACGTTTCTGTTCCTCCACCTCTGGCGCCCCCTCCTCCTCCTCCTCTCCCGACTTCTGGATTGGTGTACTGCTTCTCCTTGGTTCATAATAGAAATTTGTTGATTCAATATCGTAAAGTAGCGACGACTGAGCTTTGTCCAAAATATCAGAATCAAGATCACACTGGATAGAGCGAGTTTGTGGCTTGTCCACCAAAATATCAGAACACAAAGAATAGGACATGATTCCTGTTCAAAGGTAAAACTGATAATGGCTTACATTTGGTGCAGTACACACCTTATATAACCTGCAGTGATGCACTCTATCAACAAATTACTGAACTTCTTTCACCATGCTCGTGAGTGGCGTGTACTCCATCACACGATCGCTAATTAAAACGCAATACGCGGAAGTATTTGCAGGTACTGCACTATTAAATTCCATTTCAATACGAACATCTGTCGATGATTTCAAATGACTTGGTTGGTGTGAACAATCTACAACAATCAGCGGTGTTGATTCACAAAACGTTTTAAAATCGATTTCTGTTCCGAGTTCGCTATTGATTGAATGATTATAATACGAGGGTGCGAAATCCAGGAACATCCGGTATAAAACTTCCTTCTTACCTAGCAGATTTTCGTATGGATAATACTCACTATTCAAATATACTTTAACATTGTAAATATTACAGCTGTCAAAATTAGATATTGATTTTTTAATTTTATTCTTTCGATCAGTTTGAAATGCAATTATAATATATTTTGGAGTATCAAAATTCGATGTTGTGCGTACTGACCAAGAATGAACAAGTGAATTTTGCAAATTTGGTAATTCACAAATTTCCCAATGGCGGAAACTTAATTTCAGTGGAGTGTCGGCATCGAGCAGTCTCAAAAATTTCAATCGCACATGATCTTCTAAAGTAATGTAGGGCATCCGCCATTGGAGCTTAGTAATTTTTACACTAACCTCTGTACCGGTTGCAGACTCGACGCAATTGAGGTCTGAGGGCGACCTCAATAATACAAGCTCTTGTTTCAAGTTTAAAATTATTCTTTGAAAATCTTCAAAAAATGGAAGGATTAATTTCAACGGCACACAGAAAGTGAATTTATTATCTGTTAGCTCATATCCTGCTCTATCAAAACCAGCTAAATGATATGTGTTTTTATCAGATGCGTTCTTCACAAGAATAGCTTTAATTGTAGAAGTTAAACCAATTAATCTTGATTTGGAAATTTGTTGACCTGCTAATTCGTATCGTATTTCATCAAAAAGGTTGCCCACTATGTTACTGCTTAATTTATAGTCTGCCGCAATGGGCGCACCAGCCGGTTGAGTTGCCTCTCCTGCTACTGTAATCGCAGGCGCTGCTGGTTTTGTACAGCTCACCGTTCCCTCAATTAATATAAATGATTTGCAAGGTAAAGTATAAACATCCAATGAATTTATTCCAATTCGAGCTTCATCAGAGTTTTTTATTTCTTGTCCTGAATAAACTGTATGTGTATGAAACTGGAATTTGGTTATGTCATTATAAAACTGAAGCTCTGTCTCCACATCCAGAATATCACTAATTGATGCGCCTGACATGTCGCCAATTAACTATAAAACCTAATCTTTCCAAAGTTCTCGCACTTTTAGCTGATAACGCCCTATTGCTTTTACTAGATGTTGACGCTATCGCGACCTTTTCTCTAATGACTTGATTATGCGTACACGTACTACGCGTACGCGGGTTGAAAATAAGATATCCCATTACTTTTGTTTTTCACGTATGTGTAGTCTAATTGTAATTGTATCTCCGCGGAAATCAATAAACGATCCGTTCTGGTCTGTTACCTTTACATTAATAGTTTGAATTCGACGTGTATTCAAAGGTACATAAATAATTGGAGAGGGTACTTCATTTATTAAATAACCGCTAGGAACCTTTGGCAAAAATTCGTAGATTATATGTTTTTCTTTTCCGTTAAAGTAACTGCCACATGCTAAATTACATTCAACAAGAATACCATCAATGCTCGATATGTTAACCAGATGTTTGGAATAATGCCATTTATTTGCTTGTAAAACTACATTATCAAAACCTAGTATCTTAGCAATCGAATCAGAACGTGTTAAATCAATAGGCTTATCAGAATAAATTTCAATCTTCATAGTATTTGCATTTGCACGTATAATAAGTCTATTCTTCTTCTCATCATAGTTCAATTTATGCTTTATAGACTTTATAATATCCTCAAGCTCATATGCACCGGTATCCAACAAGATTAACTTATCACCATATTTGAAGCTAGAATTTGTTCCTTTGTTTACATTTGCTATACTATTGTAACTACAAAAATTAATCAGACCAATTTCCCATTCACTATTTTTGTCCAATTCTATAATTTCTTGTAAATGTTCGTAAAGGTTACTTGACTTTGATCTTAACGTTATAACGACCATCTTGTGTGTTCAACACAAACACTTAATTACAACTGATTTGCAAGAAACAATAACGTGAGATGGCCACAAATATCACTATCTAATGGTTGCAAGTGATCCAAATTATAAAATATATTTACTCCATTTTCTTTTTTCCAATATTTGTCCAATTCGTATGGAGGTTGTAAATTTCCAATTGGATCAAAATACCATACATTACTTCCTACCTTCTTATATGCAATCCAGTGTGTCCCCGGTTGGCTGTGCTTGTCCAAATTCACGATCGCATTTTCGTTTTTTAGAATTTTTTTGGGTAATGCATCTAGCATATATATTCCTCTTAAACGAATTTGTAATAAGCTAGCCCAATCCATTAAATCATAGTTACTCAATTCTCCTTCAATATTCATGGTTTTTTCTTGCTCTTCTTTGACCTCTTCTTTGTTCTACGTTTCTTAACTTGAGGGAATAAACTCACACCATATGATGATGATGGTGGGGGTGGGGGTGGAATTAAAAGTCGCCCACCACTAAGCGGGGGGTACGGCTTCAAATAATACCCTTTACCTGCTATATGTTGTTTCAACTGAGCTATAGCCTTGCGTCTAATATCATTACTATAACTTCTCCTCTCATTCTTCTTCTTCTTCTTCTTCTTTCTCAAAGAACCACCAAAGTAATTTTTAGCTTTCATTACATTCGTAACAAGGTAACTGAGACCTCTCTCGGCTAGGGGAGTTTTCGGATTTTTAAAAATTTCCCACGCTGCGTTCGCTAGAATTCTGTCAGCTTTGGCTCGATTAGAATTATCACTATTTAGTGAATATGCTATATCGTGGGCCTTACAAGCCTGGTCAAGTTTGTTTATTCCAGGATCTCCACGTGCTAATCGCTTTTCAAGTTTCGTTCCTGGTCCGCAATACTGGTACCCAGGTGCTATTGGGATTTCAAAGGGTGTTACATCGATCAATTTATTTAAAATAGTTGAAGTAATACCTGTAGCAGTCCCTGCCGCCCCCTTAAGTACTTTCGCCGCCGAGCTTAAGAAGCCTCTCCCCCGTTTTCTTCCACTTTGCTTTCTCTTACATACCACCATTGTCATTACCTTTCAACTCAATGGTTGAACATTAACTAAAGTTAATTAATTAATCATTACACTATCTAAAAGAAAAATGGAAATTTTCTATTAATTTGGAATAATACTTTGAATTCATCTATTTGAAATGCATTTCAAAAACAGATGGCCCCATGCGTTATCTCTTATTCTCGCTACTGCTTTTTCCTCTATTACGAAAGAGAAATCCAAAGTTCCTTTTTAATCCTGCCTTCCTATACTGCCAGTTGAAGTGAATCCATTCTGCTCCTCGGGACGGGCTTGTGAAGGTCGGGAGGGCGTTGCCCGGCCTTGAGTGAGTGAGCGACCGAGTGATGGGTATGCACCCAATTCGGACCTCCTCGCCAGCTCTGCTTTCCCTCGCCAGCTATGCTTACAATGCTTACCGCTCGTTATAGATTTTCTTTTGGGGCTAATACAAACCCAGCATATTGACCAAGACCCATTTTCGATGTAATCAAATCTCCCACCTGTTCCTCAGTCAAATTATGTTGTTTAGCTTCTATCCAATTCATATTAAAACTAACTTTTGCGTAATTCCTTACAATATCGTAGGCCATTTTGTGAATGAATAATTTTAAATAATCTATAAAAGCGGGTGAACATTGCAGTCTCATCACAGTATCTTTTTCAGAATTTGTAATCAAGGTTGTTAGTTCATCATTAACCTTTTTAACAGCAAGATCCAATTCATCTTTCTTAATAAAATCTTTTAAATCAGTTTTTTGTGCATATTGCTCAGTAATTTGTTTAATCAGACCATTAACAGCATCCTTTGTAACGAATTGTTTAATCCCATCAAAAATAGTAGCTTTTATTGCGTCTGCCATTCCAGATAATCTTTTTTCAAATTCTTCCTTAGTTATATTTTTACTAGTCAATTTCTCCAAAACAGTATCTAAATATTTATTATCAATTACTGACGGTTGTGTTTCATTCACTTTAGTAAAAATTTCTGTACTAAGCTGTTTCAGTTTAGTGTTAAGATAGTTTCTGTCCAAGATCTCTAAATTTTTAATTTTATCAGAAATGGCTTTCAATTTTTCGTCCAAATAAGATTTATCAACCTTATTTTTGTCAATACTAACCAACTGGGTTGAAAAGGTATCTGATAAATTTTTCACTTCTCCTAATGCACTCTGTAGAGTTTGTGTTCTCTCTATGATAACTTTATCAATATTTGCACTAAAAGTCTGTAATGAACTTTTAACAGCTTCACTGATTCCCTGCTGATTTATTGAATCAATTATAGTCTGTGTTATGACATCAATATTACAGGAAACCTCAGCAGTTGAAGCGGTAGCAGTAGGTGTTTCAATCCGTCCGAATCGATGCAAGGTCATCGTGACACTAAATAATTAGTTTTGCTTCTCTGAGCTCTTCTAGTATAGATGAAATCTCAACATCATGAGCAGAATTCCCAGAAGCTTTTGAGGAATAGAGTAAATTTAATCTTTCCACTAGTTCATCAAAACTATCAAAGTATTGGTAATTTCTTTCATGAGAAATATTTTTTGCAAAATTCAACAAACCTTGTCCCTTCTTTTTAACAAGTTTTTTACTGGGAAATAATTTCTGAATCAATTGCGATTTAATTCCATGATTACGTTTAACATAGCCTCTTCGATCTAAATGTACGCCAGTAAGTAATAAGATACGTTTGTACTTGTCAAGGTCATCATTATTATAAAGATTTCTGTTTGGTCTCGCTTTGAATAATAATTCGAGTAATCCGCGAGTTAATTGAATTCTTTCTTTATCAACATCTATATATCCATTATCAAATATTACCTGTATATCACCGATATAATACTTTTCACTTTGATCTTTGTATGAAACTCCATAAGTAATTGAATTATTCAACTTTTCCTTATGAAACACTGTTAGGTATTTGCTCAACAAATCATTGATTCTGCTAGCACCAACATCATCATCATCATCACCATCCTCCTCTCCTCTTCCTCATCTTCATACTCATCATCATCATCATCTTCATTATCAATTTCCATACTCTCTTGTTCCTCTTTTACTTCTTCCTTTTTTACATCATGATTAGAATGTAATGTAGATTTGGTTTTTCCCAATTCAATTATAGGTTCAATTAATGGCGAAAGAGATTTCCTATTGAATTCATCCGTTCGTTTTTCAAAATTAATAAGGCTTTTATGCTTGTCACTAATCACCTTTCGTAATGTCTTAATCGTTTCTATTAAATTCTCCTTCCTGTTATTTACTAAGCTATTTCCTCTCCTCTTCCTCCCCCTCCTCCTCCTACTCTTATGTGTTTTAGACAACATGACTGTACAAAGAATTAATCTCTACTGAGGGGAAAGTATCGTGTCCAGTGAATCCCGATATTTTCCTTCCTTTATAGTACATTCTTTTAAAATTGTAAGAAAGTTATGCGGTTTACGATTCCAAACTGTATGACAAAGTTTACTGAAATCTTTATAAGACATATCTCCTCCAACATGATCTCTGTGAATTAATTTGAGACTCAATAAATCCATCTTAAAAATTATTATCATATTTGCGTTATCTCTAGTGAAATGTTTCTGTGTGGCACCATAACTCTGAATTAAATATGCAGTATCAATATTACGATGACGACCCATTGTAAAATATTCTCTAATCTGTGGCACATTACTCAGTTGCAAGTCATCAAAAATTACCAAGCTATATTCAGGGATTCGGTTTGGATGGGGAATTTGACTCACATCATCTTTCATGTGAAATCCGATATTTTTCAAACCTGCAAATACCTGTTTTAAAAAGACATATTTTGGTTGATATAAACTTTTACTAAATAAGTAAATGTGCTTAAATTTTAAACCATTTTCAGCAAATACTAAATTAAATAAGAGATTTGTTTTTCCTCCAGCACTAGGAGAAATTATTAACATTCGCGCATTGTGAGGTAGCAGATTCCCATTTTTACAAAATGTAGGCTTTTCTTTATTTGTAATTAAGGTATCAAAGTTAACAATTGGTAATTGGCTCATGATTACAAACGTACAGAGCGTGATCTGATAAGCCACTGAATAGTTAGAACAATGACCGAGGTCATGATGATGTATAGAGAGGCGTTTCCCAGAGATTGGAATGTAGAGCAACCACCTCCTCTCCACATCATCAGACAGATTATGGATTCTTATATTACGAAATGAGAACCAATTTTTTATGAGGAGCTAATATATTTTCAACAAATGTACATCATGATATTTACAATAGATTATTTACAATTGATTACAAAACTATTTTTCATCTAATAATTGATCTTTACTAATATAGCTAGGTTTAGAAAATCCAATCCATTTCACTAACAATCCTTTTTTATCACGTTTTAATATTTTTTCAATCAAATACACTTGTCTCTCCGTTTCGTTTAATTGCGTTTTTTTAATTTCTTCTGCATAAAACCGCCCACTAATTACTTCACCGTTTAGATCTCTCAGTGAGTAGGTTATAGGTTTGGAAGGAAATATAGAATGAATCACAAAATACTCTGCGCTCCAGTTTATGTTATAAGATTTATCGAAAAATAATCGTTTCTTCGAGATTCGCACGATATCGCCTAGCTTAAATTTTGGTTTTGAATTTTTCAATTTATATCGTCTATTGAATGCAGAATTCAATGACGATAAAACATGTGTACGATCTTTTTTCCCCACATCTTTAGGTTTCATTCTAATTGAACTGTGCACTGTAGCATTATAATTTTTAACTAAACTGTCTAGATTGGTTAACCAGTTTTTTGTTCCATGCTCAGTTAAATATCTATAAATTTTTGCTTTAAGTGTTCTAATCAGCCGTTCAACTATGGATGCTTTCTTATCGGTAAAAACATGGTAATGTTTAATACTATATTTATCTAATAATGCTTTAACTTTTGAATTGAAGAATTCTGTTCCCTGATCTGTTTGGAACAGCTTAATGCCCTTATTTTTAGAAATAATTGGTTGGAGAGCGTTAAATACAGATTGACTTGTCTTGTCTTTTAATGGTACACAATATGCAAATTTTGTAAAACAATTAATAACAACTAAGATATATTTATAACCCTTATTAAAACGTGATAAACTTATCATTTCAATAAGGTCTGCTTGAAGGAGATCTTTTTCACTTTTCAGTTCATACTTGCGAGTGGGATAGTTCACACGCGGCACGCTATGAAGCTCTAAAGCTAGCTTAGATCTAATAATATTCATGATATTTACAACAGACAAATCAAATTAGTGGTGTTGGATGATTGTCACAGCACATACTGATCAATCAGTTGAAGTGTTGAGACTATAATGACCGAAAGGGAGAGTATTCAGACCATCTTCTGCAATGTATCTTTTATCGTCATAAGGACTCAAACAAATTTTTGCACATTCGACCTGAAACATACTATGGTTATAGGATCTTAACATACTAAATTTTTCTACATGTACACTACGTTCAAACAATGATTTCTTATACAAATTAAAATTAAGTTTTCTACATTTAACCGATGACTTTACTCCTTTTGCTACGCATTTATTTACAACCTCGTCATCATTCTCATTACAAACTAAAAAGCTGTAAAGTTTCGATCTAAGACCTATAAATTTAGAGATCGGCCTTGAGCCCGTTTCATCCTTAAACTTACCTACAACTTTATTTCTTTCCATGGAAAAGCAAGGGTGGGCAGGTGGATAGTTAGAAGTATCGAAAAGGGTCAAATTATCTTTGATCAACTGATACACATCTTCGACTTTTAGGTTTAGAAGAAAACTGTCGGTGTCGGTCATACAGAGTTCTACGCGGTTCCAGGGTACGATTTTTTGTAATTTGCAATAAAAGAATTCGTACATATGGAATTTACTCAACTCCAGTACACTGAAGCCGGAATAGACAGGTTTGTTCATTTTAAGTTCCAATTTACGAGAGAAAACCGCGATCACGTCCGGACTAATTATTTGCCAGCGTTTGCATAACGGATTTGAAATGTACTTGTCTAATCGTTTTTCGTCTGTAATAATTTTAACATTAATGTGTTTCCGAACTGATTGTATAGTCTTACCAAAACAAAGATTGCAACAGGCCTTAAAGAAGGATATTTCAAATTTATTTTTCGCGTTCTGTCTATTCCGGATATTGAAGTCGATGTAGCTTTTCAGCCAGGGAGATTGGGAAAAACTAATGACGCGATGCACTTTCAATAATTTCAAACCGAGCTGAAGGTAGAGTTTTAAATTGACATAGTGTACAATGTACTTTTCACGGTTAAAAAGTGTGTTCATGAGTTTTCTGGTCACTCCCTGACCGTTCTCATTTGTCTGATACTCGGACAGCAATTCCCGCGGGGGAGTTAAGTGTTGCGGCGCGAGAGGGAAGCTGGCATGTTTATCGTGTAAATCTTTCGGGTACTCGAGATCGCATTCAATTATGTAACCAGTTCCTGAATTGCTGTCCAAATTCGCGAAATCAAGTTTGGAAATTTCTTCCTCTGTGAGGAATTTGAAATTCCCAAAAGGGAGGGGTCTGCTCATAGCATCCGCGTAAAGAGAATTAGCATCCACGTAAAGGAGATAATTAGACGGTTTTGAGGGATCGTATGTCTCAGGTAGATGTTTATTATTCGCCTCACAATAACGTTTACCGATAAATGAGACCCCGCCTCTCATTCCCGCTTCGAACATGAGATGCATGTCCGGATCTGTAAGTAATTGCAATTCGACTTTAGTGTGTTTCAGCATGCAATTCCAGGTGAAGTGCGCGAGGGAAAGAAAATGAGTAACATCAAGCCCGTATGAGGAAAAAAGCGTAGACCTCATGGATTCAAAAACTACCGCTAATAGCATTACGTCCAAACATAAATAAAAATCGTGATATTCACCCAGATTTTTCAGCTTGAATGTTGAGAACACTCTTTGCGCATGCTCATATTCTTCGCGAGACAGAGGTGTATCAGTTAAGTCGTTATGAAAACATTCAATGGGAGGGAGCGATGTTTCCGCGAATTTTTCGGGACAGCTCATGTACGAGTATGGGTATACTCCTTTTTTCAACAAGAGCTGTCTGTGTTCGCGAGGTGGATCATGAAACACCGAAAATAATCTTTCGAACTTCTTTTCCATGTCTGTACTTTCTACCAAATTACGCACCAATACTTCCAAGGATTCAGACATAAACTTGTAGGAATCTAGAAATTTAATTTTGCCTACTGAAAGTGTCAAAAATCTCTCTGACGTATTTGCGATGCAGGAAATTTCTTTTTTACATTTACCGAGCGATTTCAGAATAAAATGCGAATCAAAACCGGAGAAATTATGGAAATAACACGAAATGTAATCTGGAGTACGCGCTGTTAAATTGCAAGAAACGTGTGCTGCACATAGGTAATTACCGGTTTCGTGCGCGTGGTGACGACATTTAATATCGGTTTCTGAGAACGGTTCAGCACAAAGCCCGCAGTTTACTGAATTTTGAAATTCGCGCTCTTCACTTTCGGTCAAATGTGGCATCGGAATTTCACGTTTCATATCCTCATACAAAATTTCGCCAAGATCTGTAATTTCCTGAAGAAATTTCTCCATGATTTTTTCGTCTAAACTACTCGATCTATGGAGTACAGGTCCGTAGGCGATTTCTCCGTTTACATCTATAACAACGAAACAATACCCGCAAGGAATATGCCGCGCCGTTTTCTTGGTGTAACTACGAGTAATTTCATCGGAATCGGAATCATCATCATCATCATTATCAATATTCACAACGTATGTTTCTAAATCTGCGTAAATAGTGTACTTTTTCTTCAACGTCGCGCCTAGTTTCTTGAATTTAATTGTCTCTCCGCGTTTAGGATATGAAACACGCTGAGATTCAAACTTGGAACAAAGTTCCATATGTTTCAACAAATTTGCTTTCCCGTCTACATTTATAGATTTGTTTGATATGAACCGGTGAAAACAGAAATTGCAAATGTGTACTTGACCCTTGTGTTTTGAAAGGTGGGAGAGAAGACGCGATAGCCCGTTTTTCCCGTTCGCGGTATTTACTAAACAATAATGTGTTTTTCCTGCATCGCCTTTCAACATTAAAAGATTAATTTGGTGTTTACGCGTGCGGAAAATGCTTGTACGGTAGGGGAAAAACTTTTTGTTGTCATACGCGATGACATGAATTGCAATGTCCGGATTGAGTATTTCGAATTTCTTAATATCGCGTGTCGTCACCGGGAAATTTACACCTCGCATATTGAGTCTGTGAGCAAACTTGCTCAAATACTTTACAGTTAAGTTCGAGTTCCTTGGTTTCTGATGGAAATATGCGAGGACCGACCACAAAAAACATTTTTCGTCAGAAAGATTTTTGACATTTATAATACATTTTTTGTTTTTCAAAAACTGGGGTGTTTGAATGAAACTGGATGTGTATATAGGATTATATTTGATTACATTTACATCCAGTGATTCAATTTTCTTCAACACCCATCCAGACCCATGTCTTACGAAATTTTCGAAAGACATGATGATTTTTCTCACAGCCAAGAAAAAATGCTCATTAAAATCTTCATAGTTCTCAAGCACGTTCAGCGCTATGTTGGAGTAACTATGTAGATTTATTAGAGATGAAACAGACTCATCAACCTTGTCATCCAGCACCACTAATTTATACAATAAAACGTTAAGCACTATGTACCACTTAACATTTGCATCATACCGTGCCGCATGCTCCCTAATTATCTCGAACACTCGAGTTTTCGTCCTCTCAAGCACACTCTCAATGTCAATATCCTCGTCCTCAAAACTGATGCGATGGCGAACTGCGCTTGAATTGATCCCACGAAGTCTGCGTTCCCTCGGCATGATACTGAAAAAACAAAATGATCAGGATGACATAAGCAATAGTATGTGTAAAGGAATGTAATTCACAATCAGTTGTGAATTGACATTCACGATGTTATCACAAGGACAGATAATGTTACATGAAAGATTGAGATTATTAACATTCGATAAAAAATGGACAAAAACTAGTCAGAATTTGTCGGCAGAAAATATGGCGAAAGACGGTTTTGTATTCGCAAGTGAACCGGATATTGTGCGCTGCGTATTTTGTTCAGTTTGTATAGGAGATTGGGAGCAAAATGATGTTGTAGCCAACGAACATGCAAAGTTTAGCCCAAATTGTAGAAGGAAAGGAAATATAACAATTGAAGATGAGAATTACGATAATAATATTCTACGATTATATGAAGAAAGATATTTATCATTTACTAATATGCCAGAAGATTTATCTGTACAAGGAGAGTGGTTTGAAAAACTACCTCCACACCATCTACATTGTTACATTTGCAAACCATTAACTGATAGAGCAGACTATTTTGCAAGAAATGGTTATTTCTTACATAACTATCACTATCTACAATGTGTGTTTTGTAAATATATTATCGTTGAACCATTTGAAAAAGTAATGCATACACCGTTTTGTATATATTATGCTGATGAGTCTAAGACAAAAGACGCTCATCATACAGATGAGGCGAAAAAATCACAAGCATGCAGTATAATGTAGAAGGTTTTTTATCCTCCGAGGACAAACACTGTGCTCGGAGGAGAAAAACTGTGCTCGGAGCACAATTTTCCTCCTCGGAGGAGAAAACTTTAAGTAAAAATGAACTTACATGTGTTGATGGTGCGTGAATCTCCTCGAGTGTAGAGGTGTAGATAGCGGTCTATGGTACAGGTGTAGATAGCGGTCTATGGTACAGGTGTAGATAGCGGTCTATGGTACAGGTGTAGATAGCGGTCTATGGTATGATTGATTCCTCTCAGGTGTAGATACTGCCTTTGACTCCTCGAGTTGAGAGGTGAGAAAATGCTGTGAAAACAATGAAACCAAACTGTAACCAAATATATATTATAAAGTACAATAAATTATCGCTAGAGTGTGCTTTTCATAATAATAATAAGCTAGAGCAAGCTAATCTGTTAGTAGTGATCTTGTCTTTGCTGATACAACATCAAGCTACTGTACTGAGATGGATCAGTGGAGTCTGAGTTAAAGTCTTCAGATTTGTGCGTTCAATTCATTATAGATAGACATTTTGAATACCATACTGTTCCTTTAGAAAAAATGTTCGGACATTTCATCTAAAGGAACAGAATAGTTTTGGACTGTGCCTGTTGTTCTACCCGATCATATTCATATGATTTGTAATTATATCAACGAATAAATAAATAAAATCGTAGGCAGACAATTGAAAAATTACAAGCTTTGAGTAAACTGGAAAATTACATGCTGGTAAACCTCATGATCACAAACAGAGAGGTATGCATAGAATTCAATGTAATAACAAAAATGAGCCTTGAAAAACATTCAAAATTGTTATGTATTTTTTAATGCTGTTTGTAAAAAAATGTTTATTTGTGGTCTAGATTCCATCATAATAGGTGAGTGACGATCGCATTGATAGCCCAATCTTTGTAAGTATAGTATCTCATTAATTAAACTGAATTACAAAATATACATAATATATTGAATTATATCAAAGATCTTCATTTATTTACTTTATAGATTATACCCTGTACGTGGTTTATGAGAGGGATTATAGTGAGAAATTAATTATGCTGGTTTGCTTCTCATAAATCTAATTATAACAAAAGTTTTGCATAACTCTCTGGTGAACCTTAATTGATTATCATTTTTTAATTGATCTTAATCGGCTTTATTCATTAGTTTTATGAGGAACAATACAGTAATTAATATTTATTTTACAGTTTTTAGTGCTTTTTTGTCAATTCGGATCTTAATCTTTCTAAATTCAAAATCAATTGTTTCATGTGTCTGTTTCAACGTGGAAATTAGTGAAGAATTGAAAAGTCGCATGTGCATAACCTTTATTTGGACAATTTATTTTATGAAATTGGGATGAAAAGAAGTTTTGGACTGTAGTCTGGCAATAATTACACAGTCTATCAATAGAATTAAGAAGGTTATAATAGAAAACAATGCTCATTTAACAAAAGAACAATTAAATAAACTTATCTGGAATTTTTTACGAGATTCTTCAGATGAAACAGGCTTAGAACAAGATTGACAAAGAAAGATCAAAATCAAGTATGTGTGCAATATTGTAAATAAATGAAATGCATCTTTCTGGTTGGTTAAATATTAAAATGTCTCATTGATGATAGAAAACACTGTCAAGATTCATGTTTGAAAAATGATCCTTCCTTGTTGAAGGATCTAACATGGAGAACAATATTGTCCTCGGAGAAGAGGAAAATTTAAGTAAAAATGAACTTACATGTGTTGATTTGACGAAATGAAATAATCGGATAGGCTCCTCTCAGCTAGCTCCTCAGCTATGATTTTCTCGATGCAGGTAAGGTTCCTTCACGAGAGCACAACTGCTTATGAGTAGTGAGGTGAGAAAATGCTGTGGAAAAACAATGTAACCAAACTGTAACACTAAATATATATTATAAAAATCAATTTAGTGTTATTTCACAAAAATATGAGAATGTAACAAAAATTTTTACTTACAATCAATAATGTTAGCGGTGACCTCTGTGGAGTATGCAGTGCTCGCCAATTGTGATAGCCCTCCTCGGCAGCTAGTACGTGTAGTGCACTCAATCACTCTCCAAGTTGCATTAAGTGATAAGAAATGTGTTTTTATATATAGCTTGATGTACGCACAAGCTGACATCGCTCGGTCGCTCACTCACTCAAGGCCGGGCAACGCCCTCCCGACCTTCACAAGGCCGTGCCGAGGAGCAGAATGGATTCACTTCAACTGGCAGTATAGGAAGGCTGGATTAAAAAGGAACTTTGGATTTCTCTTTCGTAATAGAGGAAAAAGCAGTAGCGAGAATAGAAGATAACGCATGGGGCCATCTGTTTTTGAAATGCATTTCAAATAGATGAATTTTTTGCACAATCTTTAAGCTTATGCGAGAGACAGAGAAACGATGGGTGTATCACACTCTCTTGTACCCTCCGAATTATTCAATTTGCAATCACTTTATAATTTTACAGTATAAAGATGTAACAGATTCACTCAGTATAAAGATGGATTCACTTTGCATTTAAAGATTTTAGGGTTGCATTTAAAGTAATATCCTTGCATTTAAAGATCCTTGCAACTAACTCTAGAACGAGAAACTTAAAGAGTAATAGGGTTTTAGCACATCTACAAAAGCTGCATCAGCTTGGACATCTTCTTCTTCCTCGCCTTCACCGTCATCATCTGCCTCCGGATCTGCGGTTACTTTGGAGATGATTTCATAATCAGTAAGCTCCCCACATACTGCAACATCTTCATCAAAGTTTGCAAATTCCTCAAACTCGATGTTGATATCCAATGCTTCTTGAATTCTTGGCCAGGAGGCTTCGACATTCAAACCAGGCTGTGCGGGTAACGGGTTATCCAACTCCTCTTCATCCGTGGCTTCCTCTTGCACACTGAGTTTGAAACCACTTTTTTTGAAACAATTTGCAATTGTTTGTTGAGAAACATTATTCCATGCTTTCATCACCATCCACATGGCGTCGAGGAGGTTGATGTTAGTTGAAGTTTGGTGATCCATGTCGTTCAGGTATTGTCTAACCACTTCCCGTCTGTAGAGTGTTTTGAAATTCTGTATTATCCCTTGATCCATGGGCTGAAGTTTTGATGTTGTATTACACGGCAAGAACTGGAGATTAATATGGGTCAACTTCGGGATGTCCTTGTGGGCCGAACAGTTGTCTATAAATAACAAGATTTTCTTCTTTCTCAGTTTCATTTGCATGTTTGTTTCTTTTAGCCAGTTGCTGAAAATTTCTCCTGTCATCCAAGCTTTTTTATTAGCAACGTACTTTGTTGGCAGAGACGTAACGTGTTTAAAGCAGCGTGGCTTTTTGATTTTCCGATTATTAAGGGCTTCAGCTTATGTGTACCTGATGCATTAGCCCCAAGCATCACCGTAAGCCGTTCCTTGCTGTTTTTCCCTCCACTGCAGGGATCACCCTTGAAAGTCAAAGTTTTGTCTGGTAGGCATTTGAAGAATAAGCCTGTTTCGTCTACATTGTAAATATCATCTTCATTGAATCCTTGTGTCAAGTCTATCAGTTTTTTCTTCCATTCCGCGCACACTGCATCATCAACACTACCGCTTTCACCACACACTTTTTTAAAAGTTACTTCATTCCTCTTCTTGAAGCGGTCCAACCAGCCATTGCTTGCTCGAAAAGAATTATGGCCCAACTGCTCGGCAAATTGTTGAGCTTTTTCCTGAAGTATAGGTCCCGAAATGGATACGTTTTTGTCACGACACTGTTTAAGCCATAACATGACAGCAGTTTCAACGTCCTGTAGTTCGGCTGGTTTAGCCCTTTTACACTGACCAGAAAGTCCACCTTCGTCTTCATATCTGTTTTTATTTCTAAGAATTGTTGAAAGAGTTGTTGGTGGAATGTTGAATTCCTTTGCAATGTCCACTTTCTTCTTATGAGGGTTTTCTTCTATGAATTTTAAAACTTTACGTTTGAAGTCAACACTCAAAGACTTTCTTTTCTCGGCCATGACGCACTCAAAAACAAACTTGCAAAAAAAAAACCACACTTTCAGTCACACAAAAACTTTTCATTCAAAATCTGCAACCGTACACTTCACTGTCTGAGAATACACAAGAATGCATAGAACATTACAGACAGTACTGTACTCTATTATGGGTGGCGAGCGGAAGGGGGGTAAATGAAAACTTTCATGTCCAAACATGCTCAAGTGATGGCCTAGATAAAAATAATATACTTTATACAGGGGTCTGAACCGTGCGAATACGTTATATAGAGGTCTACGTTATGTAGGGGTTCCTTAATTTTTATATACGTTATACAGGGGTCAAAATATTACTAAAACACACCAAAGATGATATAGTTATATATTCGTTATATAGAGGTTCGAATACGTATTTTGTACGCTACATAGGGGTTAATTTTCTATTATGATTTATGGGGTTTTCAAGGGACCGGAAAAAAAGAACGTTATACCGGGTTATTTGTTATATCGGGGTCCGTTATATCGAGGTTGTACTGTAAATGAAATGCATCTTTCTGGTTGGTTAAATATTAAAATGTCTCATTGATGATAGAAAACACTGTCAAGATTCATGTTTGAAAAATGATCCTTCCTTGTTGAAGGATCTAACATGGAGAACAATATTGTCCTCGGAGAAGAGGAAAATTTAAGTAAAAATGAACTTAGATGTGTTGATTTGACGAAATGAAATAATCGGATAGGCTCCTCTCAGCTAGCTCCTCAGCTATGATTTTCTCGATACAGGTAAGGTTCCTTCACGAGAGCACAACTGCTTATGAGTAGTGAGGTGAGAAAATGCTGTGGAAAAACAATGTAACCAAACTGTAACACTAAATATATATTATAAAAATCAATTTAGTGTTATTTCACAAAAATATGAGAATGTAACAAAAATTTTTACTTACAATCAATAATGTTAGCGGTGACCTCTGTGGAGTATGTAGTGCTCGCCAATTGTGATAGCCCTCCTCGGCAGCTAGTACGTGTAGTGCACTCAATCACTCTCCAAGTTGCATTAAGTGATAAGAAATGTGTTTTTATATATAGCTTGATGTACGCACAAGCTGACATCGCTCGGTCGCTCACTCACTCAAGGCCGGGCAACGCCCTCCCGACCTTCACAAGGCCGTGCCGAGGAGCAGAATGGATTCACTTCAACTGGCAGTATAGGAAGGCTGGATTAAAAAGGAACTTTGGATTTCTCTTTAGTAATAGAGGAAAAAGCAGTAGCGAGAATAGAAGATAACGCATGGGGCCATCTGTTTTTGAAATGCATTTCAAATAGATGAATTTTTTGCACAATCTTTAAGCTTATGCGAGAGACAGAGAAACGATGGGTGTATCACACTCTCTTGTACCCTCCGAATTATTCAATTTGCAATCACTTTATAATTTTACAGTATAAAGATGTAACAGATTCACTCAGTATAAAGATGGATTCACTTTGCATTTAAAGATTTTAGGGTTGCATTTAAAGTAATATCCTTGCATTTAAAGATCCTTGCAACTAACTCTAGAACGAGAAACTTAAAGAGTAATAGGGTTTTAGCACATCTACAAAAGAGTTTCTTATCTATACTAGACTGGGATTGATTCACTTTAATCTGTCAGTATAAGTTGAATTGGGTTCTTAGAGATTCATGATGCTGAAGTAAGATCTGACTGAGAGAATAATTTGAGCATATCTTCCAAGGTTGACTCTCACTGTCAGTATTTAGCACATCTACAAAAGAGTTTCTTATCTATACTAGACTGGGATTGATTCACTTTAATCTGTCAGTATAAGTTGAATTGGGTTCTTAGAGATTCATGATGCTGAAGTAAGATCTGACTGAGAGAATAATTTGAGCATATCTTCCAAGGTTGACTCTCACTGTCAGTATTTAGCACATCTACAAAAGAGTTTCTTATCTATACTAGACTGGATTGATTCACTTTAATCTGTCAGTATAAGTTGAATTGGGTTCTTAGAGATTCATGATGCTGAAGTAAGATCTGACTGAGAGAATAATTTGAGCATATCTTCCAAGGTTGACTCTCACTGTCAGTATTTAGCACATCTACAAAAGAGTTTCTTATCTATACTAGACTGGGATTGATTCACTTTAATCTGTCAGTATAAGTTGAATTGAGTTCTTATATCTTAGAGATTCATGATGCTGAAGTAAGATCTGACTGAGAGAATAATTTGAGCATATCTTCCAAGGTTGACTCTCACTGTCAGTATTTAGCACATCTACAAAAGAGTTTCTTATCTACACATCTACAAAAGAGTTTCTTATCTATACTAGACTGGGATTGATTCACTTTAATCTGTCAGTATAAGTTGAATTGGGTTCTTAGAGCTTCATGATGCTGAAGTAAGATCTGACTGAGAGAATAATTTGAGCATATCTTCCAAGGTTGACTCTCACTGTCAGTATAGCATTAGATGGAGTCACTTTAATTTGACAGTAGAAATATGGATTCACTTTAATTTGACAGTAGAAAGATGGATTCACTTTAATTTGACAGTAGGGAATTTTTCCTCCAAAAAGGGAAATTTTTTATTCCCTCCCCCTCGTCATCACTGGGAGAGGGAGAGGGAGAAGGAGAGGGAGAGGGAGAGGGAGAGGGAGAAGGAGAGGGAGAGGGAGAAGGAGAGGGAGAGGGAGAGGGAGAGGGAGAGGAGAGGGAGAGGGTGAGGGGGAGGAGAGGGGGGCGCAGAGGGGGATGGGGAGGGGGAGGGGGATTTGCGCAAAAATTTTTCCTTATTTCTCGCGGATTGCGCAAAAAAACCGGTCTGAACTCTCTATATTAGGCTACTAACACGTGAGATTCTACTCTTCATTCACACACAATATATGGATTTGACTGAATGGAAAGGTTCTGTTGAAGAGAAATATTATACTGACTCATATCATTCATCTAGCTGAATGATAATAGAGAGAAAAAAAGTAATAAAGTTTGAAGAAAAAAAAATTAATGATTCATTGAATTGAAATTAAGTGGACAGAGAGTATGAAAGATGAGATCGAATAAATATGCTGTATATAGTGTTTAATAAATCAAATTAAATCATATCATTCATGTACAAATTTATATCCACATTTTCTGACCATTGAATTATATAATTGTATTCTTTGTTGTGTTAAGTCCTCCCTTATAACAATGCCAGTAGGGGAAAGCGGGGCAAAACCGACCAGCTAGTGTTTGAAGTTAAATTAATGGAAATCTGTGGGCTGATTTATCAAAATATTATGTCAATCTCATTCTTTACATATTTCATGATAGCTATACATACTAAAATACATTTATTTAATTATAATAAAAGCGGTAATAATTTTATAATTTTTTGTGCAAAATGACGGTTTTTCCCCATTGAGGGGGTAAAACCATCATATGAGTGGGGTAAAACCGACATTAATGGAAATGACATAGAAACACTTGAAATAACCACACAAATCACAAAATTCTATTTAATAAAGTTGTCATGACATAGGAAAATGAAAACAACATGAGCTTACTTGAAATATTCACTCGAATAAAGGTGTCGAGACATACGAGAAATAAAATAAAAAGGAAACTAACATGGGATTTTTTGAAATATTCACACAAATCACAAATGAAGGTGTCATCTTCCTCCTCACTTTTCGAGCATTGCCATAGCCACCTCCATCAAAGGACCATACGTTTATATATTCACATTTTCTGACCATTGAATTATATAATTATTGTATTCTTCATTGTGTTAAGTCCTCCCTTATAACAACGCCAGTAGCCTACCCTTGAGCCTTTTCTTCTGGGAGAAAACTGCATACCATTCATGATAGCTAACGAATTTGACAATGATGGCGCTGGGTCGGGGTGGAGGGGTGTTGGACGCCGCAATGGCCAGCCGACGCCCCACACGATGCGAGCGATCAATGTCTTGCAGCTCGATGTTGACACCCAGCTTATCTTTGCAAACATCGATCACTAGTTGATTAGTGTCTTCCTTATTCGCTTCTGGCACTCCAAATATGCGAATACAGTTTCTTCTTTGATACTGTTCTAAATCATCAGCATGATTAGATCATTGCTTGATATTCTCATCACTCAGCTTGAAAATCCACTTTTTCCTTCCTTTTCCTTCTTTTTGAAGAACCACTATTTGAAGAATAGCAGAATTCAAATATGCTGTCAACCCCTCAATGACTGGGTAAGACACGCCGGACACAACGCATTTAACTAATTTGTCATATTCATTGCTGTCATTTAGAATTTTTAACACAAAATTGTTCTCAATACCTGAGATAACAGCCGGTGATAAAGAGCGAGCCGGCTCAGAGGCAGAGCCTTGCTTCGAAGCAGGAGCTATTGTCTGCTGTGGCACCTTAATATCTTTCACAGCTGATGAGTACGACTGCGACTGCAATGATGATGATGACTGCTTATCTGCTTCGCCTGACTGAGAACGATTCACAGTAGTGTGTTTCGATGAATTCATGATTAATCTTTGTTTTAAAACACAATTTGCAGCCACAACACAAAAGTAACAGCAATTATAAACTGAAAATTTCATAAAACAAAGAAAACTGCACACAATGGTACGTATTAAAATTCGAAAATCCAACTTTCAACTAACGAAAAGCGTTAAAAACAATGAGCTTGAACCTGACACAGCCTCTACTCGGAATCTATCATTATCTTCCCTATAGAGAGTGGGAAAAAAAGAGTGATAGAATTTATTTATTGCTTCATACAGTGTATGATTACAGAGTTTTTGTGAAATGTTCCACAAAAATGAACAGATACAGCTTTTCACACAACAAAACTAATATAGAGTTCCATATTATTCTTTCTACTCATAATAAAAAAGTCGAAGGTATCATTGCTGGCATGTCATTTTTCTGGAAACTATGGAGTCGTCAATATATTATTTCACTCTCAGTTTGCAGTCCTCGTATATTGTAAAAGTTTTGTCTTATACAAATGATAGGTATCCGAAAAAATTAGCGTTGCAAATAATCAGTCAGAGATTGTCATGGTATAAACATTGGAATGATATGGCCAGAGATTTAGGAATAGAGATAAACTTGAATAGACAAGGCTTTGCCAATTGGAAAGGAGAACTAAAAAAATTGAGAGAAGGCGTGAATAAGTGTGAGATAGAACTATTTCAAAGTAAGGCGGCAGAAGCAAGATACCACAAAATTTATAAAAGTTTAAATCTAAATTTAGGGAATGACAGTTACCTTAAAAGCGATATTGCCTACTCTCAGGTCAAATGGATCATGAAGGCTAGAGGAGAAGCAATAGACCTGAATTATAAGTCCTGGATGATGGATAGAAATTTTCTGTGTTCTCTGTGCAATAGAAAAGAAGAGGAAGATGTGTACCACTTTATTGCAAGATGTCCAGTACTCAAGGAATGGAGAGTTAAGTGGCTGGGTAAATCTATTTTGGGGACACAAGAGTTTACAGTAATTATGAACGGTAGTGATTGGAGAAGCCTCGCGTTATACTGTAGAGATGCGTGGAAATACCGATGGTTTCTGATAAATAACTTCAATTATTAAGTTTCAATTTATTACTATAAAATGAACATAAGTTAGAAAAAGTTGTGAGGTATAAATTTTTATTTCGTATACTGATAGTTCCAGAGCTCAAGTTTTTGCCATTTTGATCGAATCTTTGTTGTTTGCCTATTTACTCTTCTTTCTTAGATGATATTTCCAATTCATGAAGTTTCATTGTTGAAATAGTCGAAGTTACTGAATTTTAAGTTACTACTGTTGTTAGTATAAGCGAATACAATGCTGAAATATTACTGTATAAAACTCCTTATGAAACTCCTTCTTCAGCTGACGGCTTGAAAGCCAAGCTTGTGATTTTGTTTGATAATTTTATGCTTGTATTCAATTTTTGTCAATAAATCATTATTCTATTCTATTCTATTCTATTCATTGCTGGCATGTCAACAGTCCATGATGATATTATTCTGAGAGCACAAAAGATCTTAGTCTCAGCATTTGACACATGAAACTAAAGACGTGGTTAATTTCTGGACCATCACTTATATTTAAAATGTCGTTTAGGCAATTCAGGGAGTATTTCCTCAGATATTTTTGTCTGAAACCGCTATATAAATCACAATGTAGAAGAATGTGCTCCAGCGTTTCATATGCTTCAAAGTCACCACACAGTAGACAAGGCACCTGAGGGTTGATTGTATACTTGACACCTTTCAAGTGGAGAACGATGACTTCAGTATGCATGGAAATCCTTATCTGGCTAAACAGTCTAACTTTATAATGAGGTAAATTGGATAAAAGATATGGAGCGATATCGTAGGTTGTCAACTGATGGTAGGCCTCACGAAGAGGTGAATTGATTGCTGCAGCCGCATCCAAATTATACAATTTCTGACGAAAATACTTGAATATTTCTGCTTTATGAACCTTTGCCACTTGCCCGTCTTGTTGTGCCCAAATGTGACTATGTCCTTGAAGAATTCCTTCATCTGTGAAGCCCAATTGTACTTTTTATTCTCATTTGCATCAGTTGCAAGTAGTCTTCTGAAGCACATCTCTGGTGCTCTGTTGTCGCACATATTCAGGATTTTGAGCCACCAGCTGAATGCTGATTTGAAAATATTGAAGACAAGATGATGACGTCCTGTTTCCAGTCTTACAACATAGCCTGGTGTTCTGATTGGCCAATAGAAAGATGACTTGATGAACTCTGTTTGAATGACCTCCAGCTGTTGCCAGTATCTAAGCGCCCATAATTCACTGCTGTATGATAGTACAGATCTTACCATAGCATCAAACAATTTTACTCTCGAACTCCATGAGGCCGAACAACGGGAGTCCACTACTATTCTCTGGACACATCCAGATGCTGATGCTGCTTTACGCTTCATGTCTTTGGCAGCCTGGTGGAAAAGACCAGAGTTTGAGAATACTACACCCAGGTACCTGATTGTACTAACAGTTTCCAAAGGATTATTCCCGTAGTAAAGTGTTTCTCTCCTTGCTCTACCATGACTTTTCTTGAATATCAATACCTTCATCTTTGATACATTAACAACAAGTTTGTTTAGATGACAGTACTCCTGCAGAACGTTCAAATTCTTTTGTGCATCTACTCGGGTGTTGGATAAAAGAACAGAGTCATCAGCATATGCAGGCACAGCCCTAGGGACTTTGGCGCCCTGGGCGAGATCGGCAACCGCTGAAAAAACTGTAATAAGTTGTATATCGCTGTAGATTTATTAAAAACGTTCATTTATATGAACTGTCTTCTCTGCTGTCTTCTTTTCCTTCGACAGTACAACAAAAGTGGTAAAAGTTGTTGCCTTTCCATTTTGAGTTAAACACTTAATAATATACTTTTAAAAAATGTGCAGAATACAATTAACTAAACACTCATGAAACAGAGAATTCACAACACATTTGCGATGAAGAACTACAAGAATTATTTTGGCTACTGATCATACGTGGCGGTAATTTTGCAGCTCAATGTATGGCGGTATTTTTGCCGCTGAATGTGTAAGCTCGACTTTATTTCAAGACCACAGTTTCGCCGCTGCGGCAGAAACTAGTGTAACCAGCTATTACTATTGAGTCTCCGCTGTAATGCGATCGCACCATTCACACCACAGAGTCTCAGTATAAAACTATGTTTAACAATATTTATTGACATTTAAACAAATATTTGACAAATATAAATATTGAGGAACAGTAAAGTCCAGTCAATATATGCATAAAAAAGGGTGTGTGCTTGCAATTTATATTGTAGTTCTGATTTCTTAATATTTTATTTGGATACATAAGAGAGGTTCAGAACCGAATTTTTCATGCAATACAGTATATACCCTTGTGCTATATACAGAATGGCCCAAAAAACTCGTATTTTAGGTTCATTTTCCAGTTTTCAGCTATTACCGGCAAAATCAGTGATCGGACAAAAAAATTTGCTCTTGACTTTTTTCAAGAATATAAAATTCTGAATGAAATGAGATCATTTAGAACTCTCTATTTCTAATGAGTACTGAGTTATGATTTTTCAAATATGAGTGATATTTTAAGAAAAAAATCAATTTTGATCATATATTTAGTATTTGATCAACAATATATCCCAATTACAATCTAGATGTAAAATTCAAAATCCCTCTGGGCGTAATTTTGTGCTCTACAATCTAGGTAGACTAGGCTGAGACTAGGTAGAGTGCTCTATCTCATATAGATTTCCAGGTACACTTGACAACAATGCTAATTGTATTGTGAAAAACACCTCATTTTTAGCTTCAACCATCATCACTATCTATATTGTCCTCACATTGATATTTTGGACAATGATATAAGTTCATGAGATTATGTTCAATGATAATCACCCATTAGATGCACTTCATTTCAGTATTTCCCAGTGAAGAGGTGCGCTCAAGGACACGATCAAGGATCGCTTAATTAAGGATCAAGCTATCAAAATGAAAAAGTTTTCTTAGGAAAACATTTTTTTTCAATTATCACTTTTTGAAACATGAGTGCCTAAAGTTTAGATTTTTGGGACGGAACATTTCAAATTCGGTACGAGATGAATCCATAAAATTCAAACGATAAATTCTTCATGGTATTTCTGATTTTAATAAAACAAAAATTTTCTGAAAATATCAATTTTTGAGAAAGTTATTCAATTTACTAAAAATGTCCAAAAATAGCGTTTAGATTAGTTTTTTTTTTGTAAATTGAATAACTTTCTCAAAAATTGATATTTTCAGAAAATGTTTCAAAATTTTATTGTTTTATTCAATCAACAATACCATGAATAATTTATCTTGTACCGAATTTGAAATGTTCTGTCCCAAAAATTCAAACTTTAGGGTCTGATATCTCAAAAAGTAATGATAAAAAAAAATGTTTTCCCAAGAAAACTTTTTCATTTTGATATATACAAATCGAAGAACTTTGAAAAATATCACCAGTACAAGAAAGTATATTTTAAGCCTTTGCACAGCCTTAAGACGTAGACTGCAACATAGTATTAGGCCTACTTAACTTGCTAAGTAATTAGAACTACAATTTCTACAAGTTTGTCCAACACACCTGTTTAATTAAGTAGAACACATCCGACCTGTGCATGGGGAAATTCCTTCACCAATTCTTCAAGATCTGGGGACTGAACTATTTTATGTTTGCTAGACCACTCAGACGTTCCTGGGATATTGTTGATCTTAGAAAAGTCTCCATTAGCTCGAGGTTGAAAAGCTTCTTATATAATTTTACCATTCACATTTGATATTATGAATTTATTAGTTATTTGTATTTTAAAATTTTCAGTTCCTTTAACCTTTAAAAGACACACTGGGGTCCAGAGGACCCCACGAAAATTTATTTTTCGAATTTCTCTATGAATATGTCCATTGGGGAATTTTGACTCCCCCGTAAATTAGGTTGGTACTACTGACCAGTCATCTGTCAACTCAGTTTTTTAAATGAAGAAAGTGATAGTGATGATATTTTTGATGGTGATGACACGGATGCTGATGAAGACTACCAGACAGAAGAAGATTCGGCTGATTCTTCGGACGAGTTTACTGTGGATGAAGATGAAGATCAAATGGTGGATGAAGAGAGAGAAGACAATCAAAATGAACAACGTGATAATGAAAATATTGTACCTGGTGAACAACTCCAAGATAGGATTAGAAATAGGAATCTGTTGAGGGGTAAGAATAATTATGTGTGGAGTACTGTAGTTCCAGAACGTAGAGGCAGAGTTGAAGCTCGTAACATAGTCACTCAATTTCCAGGAGCTAAAGGATTAGCAAAGACAGTGAAGAGCCCTTTCGAGTCGTGGAAGTTGTTATTTGATGATCAAATTTTGGGAGAGATATTTCAAAGAACAAATGAAGAAATCACTCGGAAGAAAAATAAAATGGAAGAGAAAGGTACAGCAATACAGACTTATCACTTCAACACAAATCTAGAGGAAGTTTTAGCATTTATTGGACTACTATTCTTCGCAGGATTGTTGAAAAATAATTTCAGGAATTTAGAGGAGCTGTGGTCTAATGATCTGGGTAATCCAATTTTTCGAGGAACCATGCCTCTAAATAGGTTTAAATTTTTAGCAACATGCATTCGTTTTGACGACAAAAACACAAGAGAAGAGAGAAGAGCAAACGACAAACTGGCCCCTATTCGTAATATCTGGGATAGATTCATCAACAACTGTAAGGAATTCTACTCTCCCTTCTCACATTGCACAATTGATGAACAATTAGTAAGCTTTCGAGGAAGATGTCCATTTCGAGTGTACATCAAATCAAAACCAGATAAGTATGGGATGAAGATAGTGATGCTGAATGATGTGAAGACTGCCTACATGCTGAATGCTATCCCATATGTTGGAAAATTGAATACACCAAACAGAGAGCCTATTGCTAGCTACTATGTGCGAAAACTCAGTGAACCAATTCATGGGACCAACCGAAATATAACAGTGGACAACTGGTTCTCTTCTATTGGACTTTTTCAAACAATGGCTGAAGACTATAAGCTGACAATGGTTGGAACTCTCAGGAAAAACAAACCTGAGATTCCAAATTCATTTAGGAATTTCAAAGAAGCAGAATCTTCCTCTTTTGCATTTGATCACAACAAAACATTGGTTGTGCACTCTCCAAAAAAAAATAGGAATGTTATCCTCCTATCTACCCAGCACTATGGTGCAAATATCGACGAAGAAACCAAGAAACCTGAAATTATCCTCTTTTATAATCAAACGAAAGGAGGAACTGACACCTTTGACAAACTTTGTCACAGTTTCACAGTGAACAGGAAGTGCAATCGCTGGCCAATGAGATTTTTTTTCGCAATGCTGGACCAGTCATCCATAAACAGTATGGTACTCTATCTACTGAACAGGGCAAATAAGGCACTGTCAAGACGTGCTTACCTACATCAGTTGGCAAGGGAATTCATTACACCCTACCTTCAAGTTCGCCTTCAAACCCCAACTCTAAGACGACATCTTCGAAGCATGATAGAAGATATTTTGAATGTTCCTCAACAACCACAAGCTGCTAACGTCGAACCAACTAGAAAACAACGTTGTAACTTCTGCCCACGATCCAAGGACAGGAAGACAAAAAATATCTGTTCTGCTTGTAAGTTGATTTTTATAGAATATTAGTACAAAAGAACGTAAATTTCAGTTTCACGTAAGGTAGGATCTGTATAATTTTTTCACAACATTATAGTTAATTAGTAATATATAATTAGTAATATTATATATATTATATTTTAGTATTGAGACACATAAAAATTTTATTTAATATGGAATAATGTTTTATCTAAATTAGTTTTGTATGTTATTTCATAATATTTGGAGCAGAAATGAGTGTTGTAGCTGCTACACAGTACATTTTCGTAAAATGAGAATACAAAAAACGTCATTTTCAAAGTTTCACGTAAGGTAGGATTTGAATTATTTTCTCAAGATATTATAGTATATTAGTAGTATATATATTGTAGTATTGATAAACATCAAAATTTTGGAAATTTGCGTAATAAAAAAAAAATTGAGTAAAATTTTCAAACCCATGTTTTTTTATACTTATTTGTTACCATTTTCACAATATTCAATTTTATCTTAGTGAATAGAGATATATTTCCATCAATTTCAGACATAAAGTATTTAAAATAGACTAAAGAAAGTAGTCATACCACAAAAATGTGAAAAAAAATTAGTTTAAATATTTATTTTCAAATTTTTAAAATGGGGTCCATCAGACCCCAGAGTGTCTGTTGTGTTACAAATTTTTAAGTGTGTCTGTTGAAGGTTAAATTTGCCGCCCCCAAAACCTGCCGCCCTGGGCGGCCGCCCGGTCTGCTCACCCCTGGGGCCGGGCCTGAGCATATGACAGGAGATTCAAGCCCACCCTCTCATTGATGCTCACATAATTACACTCTTTCTTTACAAAATAGTCTTCCATATCATTGATAAAAATTGCAAACAGGATCGGTGAGATAGTGTCACCCTGCATCACTCCTTGTGTTATTGGAACCTCTTCTGTATAGCCACTAACAGCACTTAATCTCACAGTAGCCTTGTGATAGAAGTCCTGAAGAACTGCAATCCATTCCCTGCTTACACCATATCTGTATAGTTTTTCCCACATCAATGAGTGGTCTATGGAGTCGAAAGCTTGTTGGAAATCCACAAACATTGTGTACACTTTCCTCTCCTGTTTCACAATCTGCAAACTAACCAAAGCATTCAAAATAAATATACTATCCATACAGCCTCTAGACATGCGAAACCCATTCTGTGCTTCATTCAATGGATTCCCATATTCTATCCAGTTGGAAAGCCTATTGCTCATCATTTGAGTGAAAAGTTTGCAGATACAATTGACCAAAGAAATTCCTCTAAAGTTTTCAGGTCGGCTGCTATCTCCCTTTTTAAAAATCATGAACATATTGACTTTACTCCATCCTTCGAGGACTTATTCATTGTTTAAAAATTTGTTGAACATGTTCAAAATCAGTAATTTTCTGTTGAAGGGGATATTTTTAAGGAACTCATTTGTTATCATATCAGGCCCAGCAGCTCTTCCCGATTTGCATTTACTGATAGTATAGTGCAGCTCACCCAGAGAAAAAGGGGAATCAAAGAATGGATGCAATACATCGAGAACATCCCACGTTGTGCAGACCATTCTCGGCGGGTAGCATTTTTGCAAGTAATCCTGCCAACATTTCAGGTCGATGCTGTTATTCGCTTCTTGGCCTGTTGGCTAAGATCAAAGTGTAGAGTGATAGGGAAATTTAAAAATAGCTTATTCAGAGTGAGAGGGAGAGAGAGAAAGAGAGAGTGAGTGAGATAGGGGAATTCCCAAAATAGCTTAGAGACCTCCCCATGCCGTGGTGGGGAGGAAGAACTGTGAGATGGGTGGGGGAGGGGGATATCTCGAGAAAAATACAGTCTCAATCGGCACATCTCACCTACTAATAACACCATGGATATATTTTAGTAATCATCTATGAAAATACCTTCTGTTCTGTAATGTATCTTTCCACTGCAAAGAATAGCGAATTTTGCGTGAATTTTTAATATTATGCAAAATAAAAATATCTGTTTTGACCATGCTAGTGCAGTAATGATACCTACTGGCAATGTACTTCCGAATAGCATTGGAAAATATAGGAATTGTGGAGCCTTATGCATCACACGGCTCTATCTGAAAGAGCCTGTGAGTTTACTTTGGGGGTTGAAACTAACTTCAGCTTCAACTCATAACAACTTTGAGATTCAGCCAAATTCATATTCTTATAAATATGAATACACCTTCTTATGTATACACACACATTCTTCTAATGAATACACCTTCAAACATTGGGATGGGCAAGTTGGGAACGAAACCGCCTGTCTACAATCGCTGTTTTATGTCAGGTTTGAGTGTTGTCCCTTCCAAATTCCCAATATTATTTTTCTCTTCCTTCCCTTTCCTATTGCCCAAACACTCAGATTTGGTATGGCAATGGCGGAATAGAGTTGCTGAGGTGAGTGTTCCTTTGATTCCATGTGTTTGTCAGCCTCTCTGTTGAAAACGAGGTTAGATCTGAATTAAGTAAACAAAATTCAGTCCACTATGTACCAGAAGAAACATTGGGGCCTTCTGTTCTATATACACTCATATACTGTCATTCTAACTTCTGCCATATAATAGAAATAGAGGCAGATAATAATAATCTATAATTGGCATCCGCTTAATATGCATAGCTATAAATCAGCCTCATTAATTAATATGAAATGAATAATTGATCATAATGATTCGTATAATATTTATAATGACTCGATAGTTTAATTATAGTATATATCGTTGTAGTTCAATTTATGTACATAAAATTAAGATTCCACATTGAACAAATATTATTTCATACTTTCAAGAGATCGAAATCACAATTTATTTATTAATACATCATCGCTAGTCATGAATGTTTTGTAACAGTTTGTAGGACTCGTTCTATCAATTCGTTGAACCAAAAACACTGCATCCAGACACTATTCACAGATACTTTGTTCTTTGTTAAGGTTCTGTAATTACCAAATTTATATGTCTGAATGGAAGATCTAAGCTTCAAATGGAAATGATGATTTACTTCGGTGGACTGATGTTACAACTACTGTAAATCAAATGCATAAAGTTCTGGTAATTTAACCAGGAAGAAATTCTCATTCTTAGATATATTTATATATGCCTGTATCTATACAAGCAATGGATATCATGATTGACTTGAGATTTGGGTATTTGGTTATGGAAGATATCCATGGACTGCTTGAATAATAAATTAAGCACGGAGTACCTGAGGAAACTACTTTCTTTTTGAAGTAACTCATCATGAAAAATCCAGACATGCGTTGAAAATAGAAAAAAAACAGCCAATGTATTTTTCATACAGATTAATATCCTAACCACTTTGTGTTCAAGGGAATAGTACTCTTGGCTGAACTATAATCATTACTTGTCAGTACTTGCTTATGGATATCAAAATAATGATAGGAACAGTAATCTTTAATATGAAACAAGATCAGTGAACAAAACCTAGCTTTATTACTGTAGTAGGGTATTTTGAAATTAGCCTTTGCACCTCCTTGAAGTATCCAAATAGTGTATAAAGTAAATCCAGGGAATACTTAGTTGATGAAGCTCTCATAGTACACAGGATTTCATTGAAGTGAAACTCTCTTACTTGAATCATAGAGAAAAGAATACTTAATATTATATAAGAGAATATTTCAGCTTGAACTGAACACTATAATTATAATAATGTTCGTTTTTCCTGTTTATATTCTGTTATAATTGCCTCATTCTACTCCTACTAAAGAGTCTATATCAAAACATAATTTTCAAGTTTGGAAACTCATGCATGATAAGCCAAAATGGATTCATTGTTCGATTGTAAAGTTCTGCCAATAAATCTACATAGAATCTATATTAAGTTATTTGTACTCATTTGTGATGAACATAGCCAGTTATTACAATCAAACAGCCAATAACACAACAATAAAAAATGAATTCATAATACATTAAAACATTTGAGGATTGTTGATGTGAGAATTGTTTGAATGCACTAGTACCAGACAACATTTCATGTTAATCATAACCTCTATAATTAAATTTAATTATATCATCATTAATCTTCTCTGTACATTCTACATAAGTAATACAGTAACGTTATAGCATATCTTTAGTCATATAGAGGTAATATGAAATGTTTTGCTTATAAAACCAGACTTATGATCTTTAGATAGATGTCAATGTAAGCTTATAAAGTATGTCCCTTACAACTTTGGAGAGAACTAATATATGATCAAAAAAAAAACGATAATTTTCGAATATATTAATTCATCCTCTTATAATTGGAATTAACAATGATAATCAGAAATCATCTAGAAGTGATGATCACGATCATTATGGCAGGGGTGCCCACAAGGGTAGGGGCATGGCGCAATTTGCGCCATCAACATTTCTGGGGGGTGCATGATTCTTTTTATATTTTATGTCAACATTTTGAATTATGGCTAAAAAATCAAGGTATTAAAAAGAGATATCCTAATGTAGTTAATTTTACTTTTTGTGTAATTGGGAAGTTGATATTGTGGTAATTATTCATATTGAATGAAGAAGACTAAGAAATTGTCAAAAGAAACACTGATTTATTGATAAATAGAAAGACCGGTTTCGGTTATTACACCATTGTCAATCTCTGATAAGTACTTATCAGAAATTGACAATGGTGTAATAACCGAAACTGGTCATTCTAATTATTAGAAAGTACTTATCAGAGATTGACAATGGTGTAATAACCGAAACCGGTCTTTCTAATTATCAATAAATCAGTGGTTTTTTGACAATTTCTTGGTATTTTTCATTCAGTATAATTTTAATACTTTTTCTCACCTTTACAATGTTATATTATTTGCTAAGTGTAACTCAATATTAAGCATAAAGAATACAATTGATGATATTTTGTATGCAGGAAATTCACGATATCTCATCTCGCAATTAACAGAATGACTTGAAATTTGGAACTTAAGGTCCTTACACTATAAGGATCCGACACGAACAATTTCGATCAAATGCAATTCAAATACAAATTAAACAGAAAATTTCAAGTGGAAAAGATTGAACACAAAAATCTCTACAATTAATGTTCAGTAGCATTTTCACCAAAAATTTAAAATAAGCTCGAAATTAGAGAAAATAAGATTATTCAATTGCAAACTGTTGGCAACTGTTAATTCTATTAAAACATTCACTATGAAGAGATAGCAGACTTTGTGTGTCTGCAGCGCTATTGTCCTGTCACCAGCTGGCTCAGATCTTAGAAAAGTAGACTTGAGATGCGCGGGAACACTAAAATAGCGTCAGTTGATCAATTTTCATAACGGCAAGGAAAGTTGTGTGAGTGCACCACTTTAGATTTTTTTGAATTTAGTAGTGGTGGGAGGGGGAATACACCCAAAAATAGGAAATCATGTCCTACAGCCAAAATTCAAATTCTCATTATAATGCCTTTTCATGGCCTTCCTAACAAAGAAGGAACATTTCGGCTGAAATCACCTTACGAGGGTTATGTTCTATGAGAATCAGTCGTTAGATTCCAGTATTTCCTAGTGGGGGGCACACATAAGGATACGTCCAGGATCAAAACTTTAATCACTTAAAACTTTTGACTGAATGATCACATCTCCTAGTACTACAGCTCTTTCATATCAGCTCGTCAAGGCGGTTGAAAATCATGTATCATATCACTAAAATTTGTTTAAAAAAATTGGAAATTCCTCCTTTAGTGTATTTTAGCCCTCAATGCATAGGAAAATGGCCGATTTCTATATTCAAAACTGTGTGTCTCGGTAACTCAAAATGATACTTGGTCTTGATTTGAAGAAAAGAATCTCCTCTTCTATGTGAGTTGAATGATTTTTGTAAAAATATAATCGTGAAGTAAGATACGTTTGTTTCAAAAAATCAAGAAATTTTCGATATTTTTCTCATTTTCACAGTCTCGACAGTTTTTCGATATAAACAGTAATGCAATATCAATTTAAGGCAACTCAGCTTATAGAGCATGAAATTTTCTCTCATTCAAGACCAATCGCAAGTTTCTATCATGTATTGTACTCATTTTAGAGACTCTTTAATAACAGTAAAATCGCAAGAAAAATAAGAAAATAAAGATCATCATTCAATTGGCTGTAGCTTTTGAACGGTATTGAAAAGAGGAGAGTGGAAAGAGGAGAAAATTCATCACAACCTCCACTACTTTTTGGATTTTTTATCTTAAGTGTTCCACAAGATACGCAACGTTGCATATGCGAGACTGTGAAAATGGGGGAAATATCACAAATTTCTCGTACATTCAAAGTTGCGTATCTTGTGGAACATAAAAAGTCCAAAAAGTATTCCTGCGCGACCACTTAATTCATTGGAAATTTTATCATCATTAATATTATAGAGAGAATGCCTATTCTCGAAAAATTCAAGGTTCTCGAGATTAAATGGAAAACTTGGAAAAAAGTCCAAAATTTTGGGGGTGAAGTCGCTCTCTGGCGTGTCAGCAAATTTCAGATTAGAATTCAGGGCCCCAAAATACATATAGAACCATCGAAAAAAATTCTTTCGGGGCTGTTTCCTGAAAAACGACCATTTGACTGGACTATAAGTTGTTATCCTATCATATTAAGCTGTTTATCTGTTTATATTTTTATATCTGGTTATCTGGCTATCTGGTTATCTAGCTATCTGGTTATCTGGTTATATGGTTATTTATGTTCAACGGATCTCGGAAACGGCCCTAACGAATTTCACGAAATTCGGAATATAGTAGGTTTATGATATAAAAATTCGATTGCACTAGGTCTCATCCCTGAGAAAACTCTCTAAAGGACATGAAAAGGATAATTCATCCTTGGAAAAACAGTTGATGATTTCGTCGTCTGTCGATAACAGAAGATGTGTGTGCCTGTGTGGGAGATCAGCTGTGTAATCAATTAGCTTACCGTAACTCGCGAGAAATCTAGAAATTTTAATTGACTCGATCAAAATACAGTAATCTGATTTGTTGACATGAGATGGTACATATCATAATATTCAAATTTAATAATTATTTTACAGTTCTAAGTGATTAGTGTTATTGTGTCATTCAATTTGGTATGTAAACAATCTAAATTAGAAGTTTTATGTTTTCAAATATTTGGACTGAAAATTTTACTTGAATTCAAGCGTATGAAACATAACCTACTTTTTGGAATATTAAATATCCCAACTATGAATTTTAAAGTGTATAAAACAAAATTCGGGGAAGAAACAGTTTTGGGCTGTGCCTGTTAGTACTTCCACAATCATTTTAAAGAATTGAGTTCGTTTATCAATGAATAAATAACGAGCAAAGCTCGGTGCCCCGTTATTTGGTATCAATAGATAGAATTTACAAAATGTACTTGTTCAGATGATATCTTTATCCCAATAACCAAACCATTTAAGGATATATTTTTTTCGACTTGTGTTATTTACTCCTGTAATGTTGAAAAGTGAATACTACCAACAACACAACATCAGTGACAACCTGTTCCAATTTATGATAAATACCGGAGCACCGAGCTCCGCTCTGGAGTATCTACGAAAGCATATAAAAATTATTACGAAAGAAGAAATTATAATAAATATTCATAGTTCATACAGAAAGGATCTATCTAATCACAGTGGATTGAGAATAATTCCCAGAGGAATGCAAAAATTCCTCTCACAAAAGCATGTTAAATTTTAATCCTGATTAATTTCACGTGAACCAAATCACAGAAGACCATCTCAAACAGATAGCTTATCTGATTGGTTCCACTGGAATTAATCAGGATTAAAATTTAACCGGCTTTTGTACAACTGCCACTAAGTACCAGATTGAATTAGGTACAAGGGTTCAACAGCTGAGTCATAATTTTGTCTCACTCCCACACACATGCACTCGCTCACTCACTTCCATCATCAACAGAAGACGAAAATATCAGCTGTTTTTCCAAGGATGGATAAATTATTTTAATGTCCTTCAGCGAGTTTCCCCAGGGATGAGACCTAGTGCAATCGAATTTTTATATTATAAACCTACTATGTTCTGAATTTCGTGAGAATCGTTAGAGCCGTTTTCGAGATCCGGTGAAAAACAAACATATAAACATGTAAACATCAAAACATCTAAATAGAAATTGCTCGTTTTGATAGTATAGGATTTAGAATACCTAAACTTGCCAACATTATATATTGTATGAATAAAATCGTTCCAAATTTGTATGATTGTTTAGCTACCAAAATTGCTATGCAATATTCTTTTGCAATAAAGAATTATCAATGATAATATTATTCAACTTTTTATATGTAACCTTAACATTTAAAAAGCAAAGCCTCCCTTACTTATCTTTTAATATCCTATTAAAATATTTGTCATGTAGTTTTTCCTGATGTAATGTAGTACTTTCTAGTCCTCCCGAGCAAGAACAGGTGCACTGCTAGTCTCAAAAATAATATCAAAAAGATACTTTATTTCTATTTTAAGAGATACCGGAAGAAACGATGGTATAGGCTATATTTTTACAATTATTATGAAAACAGAAAGAATTCCTCACAAGACCAAAGGTAAATAATGTCCTTTGGAAGATTATAATTTAAGATGTAAATTTTATTGTCATACACTGACTAATGTTAAAAACTAAAGGGTTGGGAATTGGGGTACTTTGGGGGGGCATTACACTTGGATTTGGGGTGGGCATGCGTCATTGCCCTTGGGGGGGTGGGCACCCCTGCATCATGATAATCTTTATAAACTTTCCTTGATTTTAAAAATATAAATTTTCCTGTTCCACCAAAGTTTCTTAAAATTATTACCAATAAATACACATATTGTCATTCAGGTGACAGTTTCTTTTTTATTTATATATTTTTGGTGTTTCAATCAATTTTCCAGAAAGAAATTATATAGCCTAAAAATGTGGATAAACTTCAGTGATATACTATTAATACTTTATAATTATTATTTGTTGAGATGAAGCTTGCCACTTGTCAGGAAGTTGCAAGCATAGCTTAGCGTGGTGATCTTGAGGTAGTGGAGAAGTTTATTCACAATAATAGATTTATTTAAAATTTATTCAATCTGCTAATAGATAATCAGCTTAAAGCATTTTCACAATCAAAAAACGTTTTATTGGAAATTTGGATAATAGTTGTGAATTTGATAATCTATATTTTCAAGAAAACTAGCGGAACAGTGGGACTATAATATAGTCCTTGATAGTGATAGTCACAGATTGTGAAATTGCACAAATTTCTTATCTGAGGTTGAAAGTGAATATCTTTCATGTAATGGTTATATTCTGCTCAAAACATAGAGAAACTTAAAAGTCCTTACTCCGCCTAATAAAGAGTTTTTTCATTTCATTTAATTTCATAAATGATTGAATAATTTTTGGAACACATAGTAGAATTGCGTCATTTGATCCACACATTTACAGAATGGCACAGATAAGCAAAACATTCTGAGAATGGTGTAATTTCATACAACTAGTATAATACTAATGGAATGACAATCATATTCATCATGTCATTCATGTTGCTATAGCTGAAAATGTCCAAGAGTACTTATTTTTGTTTAGATATGGCATCGGAAAGATGTGCTCACATTTAGCGTTCACAGCGTTTATGAGTGATGAAAGGTACCAGGGAACAGGGAATTTTTCAATCCCATTAATAATCATGAGACTAGAGGATTACTTATATAACAACATATATTGATCATGCCATTTTTTAAACTCCAATTGAAATGTCCACTTCTTATCTTCTCAAGATTACACAGGAAAGAGGTGCTCACACTCGGAGTACCCATTATGGGTGGTGGAAGAAACGGAATATTTTGAAATGTATTCCATCAATAGAATCATGAAACTAGTGAATTACTAATGAACTAACATGTATTCATGATGCCTTCTATTATCCTATGATTAAAATTCCAAAATCAGCTTATTTTTCCATTAATTAATTCTTATGACTTTAATTGACAGAGAGATCCTTTTGGATGTTCTGCCTTGCTGTATTAGGCTACTTAATGTCATTTCCTATCAACACTATTTATTTATTTATTCGTTGATATAATTAAAAATCATGAATATGATCGGGATAGAACAACAGGCATAGCCCAAAACTATTCTGTTCCCAAATTTTGATAAATAATGAAATGTCCGAAAAAATAGGTTATGTTCTTTCTGAGGAAATTTAAAGTTCAAAGTTCTGTCCAAGAATATATATTAGCTAGAAATTTTGAATTTAGAATGATTAAAATACCAAATTATAGTCAAATTTTGCACTTAATATCACCACAACACTCAACACTCAAACTAAACACTCAAGTTTATAGGTTATATATTGGGTTCTTCATGTTATTAATCACTATCAAGATGCCATAAGAAAGATGTCTCATTTGGTGTTTGCAGCCTATTATAGAAACTAGAATAACAGTGTAGTGAATAGCAATTATTTCGTTTTAAATGTTTCCCTTCACTTCATGTATTTTTGTAGGACGTGTACTGTACACCTTGGCCAAGATATACCCACAGGGATACAATTCATTCATGACGTCAAATATTGTAATGCCATCAACATTATCTTGGTTCGGCAGTCTTATAACATGTTTTACAAAGTTGTCTACCATTATTTCTCGCTCAAAACCAGTTTAGTGGCCCTTAATTTATTAATAACAATGTTTCCTCAAGAATTGTGCAAAACTTTTGAACATCTACCGACTCTTCAGAGCTACGAACGGTAAAATTCAAAATTCGTTTTCCTGTGCTACCCTGTCTTACTGATTAACTACTGTTGACATATTGATTCTATTGACATCTGCGATGAGAGATTGTTGGATACTGTGTTTTCAAATGTTTGAAAGTGCAGCAATATAATACAATTCCAATAGTTCAACGGTTCAATGGTTGAATGTTCAATATTCGATGGTTGAACGGAGCTATCAAAAATAAGAGTAGTCTACTTATATACTGTTATTTAGGCTGCGCTACCAATCTGTCTTGTCATGTTCCACTAACATGATTTTGTTGAAATGATGAATATAATTCCCATTATGAATTGTTCATGGAAGAAATAATTTTGCTGTATATAGATGAAAGATGGAGGTTTACTTTTATAGTATAAGCGGCGTCATAGATATTGGAGACACTCCACATCAGAGCCACTCAGGCGTCATGGGAGTGGCCACTAGAGACCCGTCTATCAACATGTTATGATTGTATAGTGAGGTTTTTTCGTATTTCTCAGTGGCATTACTTCATAATACAACTCATGATTAGAATCATGAACATTGAATTATTTTTGAGACTGGTTTTCTCACTTCATTTCATATGAAAATCGGTAGATTGAAATTCGATCAAAATTTGACAACGAACAAAAGTTGTAATACACCTCTAACGTTGAAATTCATTACTTCTCGTAATACAAAGTATTTATCGTATGATCATTACATAATTTTGAATAAATATTAACAGTGATAACAAATACGATCTTGGATTGTAATGGTTACGAGATTCCAAGAAGAATTAATATCAATTAATACTAAGAGGATAGATAATGTACTTTTATAATAGGGATGAGTTGGGAATGATGGGTTAAAAATCCAGTCATGTCAGGTTACTAGATAGGAAGATCGATTGCAGTCTACTCTCACTTGATCTACAAAGTTGAGTTGTTGCCCAATAGGATACTACCGTATTGTGAAAAAAGTTTAATTTTTCTGCTATTATGAGAATCATAGATGTCCCAGAACTGACCTCGACACAGACTCATTGAAAACGCGAAATATTGACTAGAAGGCCTATTTCCTAATATCACGTTTGTCTGATAATTATCTGAACAGACCAAAATTGAGATGTGAATTCACATCAAACAATGAGACTCAACAATTACGGTATGTCACGTAATGAAAAATATTCTTAATTAACAGCATAGTCATCAGGCTGTTTGGATATGACAATGAAATATGATTTACAATATAGAAACAGCGATAGATAATGTACTGGAGGTATTCATAAACATAAGGAGGAGATTAACATAATTATGTTTTTTCTATAGTAGAAAGTAACAAAGAATCAAGTGGATGTAGTGCATTTCTGGATTGAGTCTCAGCATTGGAATCTTATCATTCTCGAGTCAGATTCATGCTATATAGCTTGATCAATAATACTTCAATGAAGAACGGCTTGTTCCAAAGTGGTTCTTTGGAGACATGGAACTGCTGAAATGAGATGCTTTTGATGAAAGGCTGTCGTTGATTAGCGATGATGTATTGCTCAGGCTCATTCATCATTTCTTCTTATAGTCTGTGGATTGAAGAATAGCATAATATGCATTAGAAAATAGTCACACATTGGAGCTGCTTTGAAACTTCAGATACAAAAGCAAATGCAACTGTTATGGAGCTTTTATTCTATTGTAATGAGATGATTAGCCTATTATGTGACCTCAAAATATCATCACAATCATAGAAGTCTTTAGCTCATAGATATATTTCAATAAATCAATCATCACTGCTCATAGATATTTCAATTAATCAGTAATTATCACTACTCATAGATATTCAAATAAATATTGTTTAGCGCAGTGTTTTTGGAGAATTGAAAAATAATAATTGAACTTTCCATCACCTGAACTGCCTGCCACTTAAGTAGTAAGACCATAGACCAACCAGAATAATTCATTAATTCAGAATGTCTACGTTAAGCATAGAAATGATGTGGACTTGTGAAACTTCTCCGTATCTGAGTGATGAATCACCAAGATATACTGTGTTGCCAATTCCACATAATATGATTTATTTGTCAAATAATTTTCACACACTTATAAAAATTTTGTGATTGTTGACCACATTGTGTAGCTCGTGTATTTTTGAAGCATATGCTTCAGCAATTTGCATTTGGTACTAACCAGTCATTCCTCGTAACGTCACGTGACGTTTATTTCCTCGTCATCGTCGTCATCATCTTGCTGTTGTTGGTCTTGCCCGTGCTGGTCGTCTGAATCCTGTTGCTTGTTCCTGTCTCTGTCTGTCTCGAGGTCGCTCAGGTCTGGGTGAGGGTTGTTTTTGTTGGGTAGAGTCTGCTCCCGACTGCCTCCAGATGCTAGCAGTTCTCTTTCCTTCGAATTACGCCATTTCATTCTTCTATTTTGAAACCAAATTTTCACCTGGAACAATAGACAACGATCTGCTTGAATATTCTTGTTTTGTTTCTTGAATATAACAAACATTGAATAGGCCTACCTTTAAATAACTACTGTATTAGCTCTTACATTTAGAAAATATAAAATGCAATAAGTTTTGGAATGCAGTCTTTTCTTGCCTTCTTCTTGTTTTTTCTACAAAACACTGTACACATTTCCACTGTAGGAAAAAAAGTATAAAGTGCAATAAGTTTTGAATAGAAGCTTCCTATACGTCTCCATCAAATTGTAACATACATGAATAAATAACTACAATCTAATTTAATCTAATCTCCCTGTTGTTCTTCTTTCAAAACACTATTCGAATTCAGGTTATAGCAGTAATTATAGTATAATATAATATGAGTGAAGTGAAGTATTGAACCTGAATTCGAATAGTGTTTTGAAAGAAGAACAACAAGGAAATTAGATTGAATAAGATTGGAGTCATTTATTCATACAATTTGATGGAGAAACATAGAAAGCTCCTATCTAAAACTTATCGCACTTTATACTTTTTTCCTACAATAGAAATGAGTACAGTGTTTTGAAAGAAAAACAAGAAGAAGGCAAGAAAAAACTTCATAGAATGTACATTCAATACTCACTGGGTTAAAGGAGCAAAATTTGAAATCACTTCATCATAGAAGAGAAAAATGAAAAGTTTTTTTTCCTCAGAAAAATGCTACATTTTCGTAACTAGTCCAGTCAATATATACATTGGTGCATGCAATTTATATTGTAGTTCTGTTTTTCTAATATATTATTTGGGTACATAAGAGGAGTCCAGAACCAATTTCTTCATGCAAAATTTCCTTGTGCTAGATACAGAGTGGCCCAAAAACCTCGTATTTTCGGCTCATTCTCCAGTTTTCAGCTATTTCTGCCAAATCTAGTAATCGGACAGAAAAATTTGCTCTTGCTTTTTTTTAGATTGAAAAATTCTGAATAAAATGAGATCATTCGAAAGTCTCTATCTCCAATGAGTACTGAGCTATGATTTTTCAAAAATGAGTGAAATTTGAAGGAAAAATCAATTTTGATGAATTTCAGTTTTTGATCAACAATATCTTCCGATTTTTTACATCTAGATGTATAATTCAAAATTTCTCTGGGCGTATTTTTGTGCTCTACAATCTGGAATCAGGGAGAGCGCTTTATCTCAAATAGATTTCCAGGTACACCTGACAACAATGCTCCTTGTATTGTGAAAAACACCTAATTTTCAGCTTCAACCATCATCACCAACTACATTTTCCTCACATTGATATTTCGCACAATGACATAAGTTCATGAGATCATGTTCTATGAGAATCACCCGTTAGATGCACTTCATTTCAGTATTTCCTAGTGAAGAGGCGCGCTTAAGGACACCTCAAAAATCAAAATTTCAAACACTCATAACTTTTGACGCAATGCTCAGATTTCATCGTACTACACTTCATTCTTCTCGGCTTGTCAAGGCGGTCCAAAAACATGCATCACAAGTCAAAATCGGTCGAGAAATGAAAAATGTATTGTTGAGTGTACTTAAGCCCATATTTAAAAGATCATAACTCAGTACTCATTGGAGATAGAGACTTTCGAATGATCTCATTTTATTTAGAATTTTTTAATCTAAAAAAAAGGCGATAGCAAGTTTTTCTGTCCGATTACGAGATTTGGCAGAAATAGCTGAAAACTGGAGAATGAGCCGAAAATACGAGGTTTTTGGGCCATTCTGTATCTAGCACAAGGAAATTTTGCATGAAGAAATTGGTTCTTGACTTCTCTTATGTACCAAAATAATATATTAAAAATCAGAACTACAATATAAATTGCAAGCACACCCCCTTTTTTATGTTTATATTGACTGGACTAAACTTGATAGTATCCAATTCAAAATACATCAAGAGACTTCAACAATAAAATGCTTCCATAAACGAGGTGCACTCATTCTTTATCCTCCAAAGTTCCGAAAAATATATCTCAAAGAATCTTTAGGAATACAAATTCTTGAGGCTGTTCGGTACACTTTTTTTATTCAAATTGAATAATCTTCTCCAACATGATTGTTAAGATCATTATAAGAGTGAGAAAAAGTGGCAACTGAAATTTTTAAGTGGTCTTATAAGCAAGTTATGGGTTGTTGAAGTGCTAACTTTCCAGATCATGAACGGTTTCGACTATATTAACAGAACTTCTCTTAGAAATTCAGAAAATGTATCTTTCCAAACTAAAACATTTTATTCCTTATATGGTTCATGAATAAAAAAGTAGCATTTATTGTAAATTCGATGACTTGTTTATTCTGTCATTGATCGAGAAAAAACGCATATTGGAGCAAAGCCTATGATGTACTGAATTTATAAAAAAATATTCCAATGGAAAATTCTAAACCGTTTATAATCTGGGAAGAAAACGGAGTTAGCACTTTCAACAACCCATAACTCGCCTATTAGACCACTTAAAAAATTTCAGTTGCCACTTTTTCTCACTCTTATAAATGATATTAACAATTATATTGAAAATGATTATCCAATTTGAATATGGAAAAAAGTGTACCGAAAAGCCTTAATGAAGTAATACACTAAAAGCAGAATTTGTGGAAGCATGTAGACCCAGTAGAAGATGATTAACATAGAATGATATAGATGATCAAGAACCAAATTAAATTTTCCGTTTCAATTACTACCATAGAGGAAAACTAACATGATACAAATTTTTGACACATATTGATACAAATTTAACATGAAAGCCACATAATATTTTCTCACAGTAGCCCGAAAAAAGTGCCCATTCCCGCATCAATACGCAAAATACCTTATCCCCACACCCAGTGCGGAAATGTAGATTTCAGTGCGACAAAGACTTAGTCGCACTCCAACTTTGCAACATAACAACACAAAATAGTTAACACGCTTTATGACAGTAGAGTGTGGCAAAGTAAAAAATAAGTTGGCCAAAGTAAAAAATGAGATGGCCAACTTGGATATTATTAGACAATTTATAGACCGAATTGAATACACCTCTCACCGCCACCGTCACACCTCTTGTCCTGTCACCGTGGCTGAGATGTAGAGTGTCTGCCTGTCACCTGACAGGATGAGGTTTGAGTCTCAGCACGTTTTTTTTTTTTTTGCTGAAAATCTTCAACTTCAATGAAGATCATCCATGTAATTTTGACAAAATAAATATTAAAAATTGATTAATAAATAGCTAATATTGAAAATAAAAATCAACTGGAATAGTTGATTTATTAGAACATAATTATCCAAATATGAAAATATAGAACATAATTATCCAATTCTAAATTATATCTATTTATTATTATGATTTATTTTTAATCAATTTCATTTTAAATTAATCTAGGTTAAAAAATGTAGGTTGAAAATTGAAAAAAAATTAAAATTTTATTGAATATTTAAAATTAATAGAATGTGAAAATTAATAATCATTCTGTTTTTGTACATGAATGAGCTTATGAACAAACCTCTGACTGAAATATTGTTGGTCTTTCTGATGTTACTCATATTTTACATTGAGAACCATTGAAAATTGTGACTTTACCTGTAAATGAGATATCAAGATAGGCCTAATTGAGTTTGAAATAACTTTGAGATATCACAACTATGGTTATTCACATCAACTTCTGAGCATTTTGGTGAGGACTGTGGAATGATTGCAACCTTCACCATAAGCAAAACAAAAAATAATAATACAAAATGACATAGACAACATTTGATGAACTATAGGACATTTTTACCCCTAATTAATCACTTATCACATTCAATAGTAACTGTAGGAAAAATTTTATGTGTAATACGTGCGCCTACTCGCCTACAGCTCGTGCGTAAACGTTTCTTTCGGTGCAGCTTTGCGCACTAGTTACACAAATAAGTTCTCTATGTTACTATATATTATCTCAACTGGAATGATCCGTGATCTAGTGGATAAAGTGCTTGCGTAGCAACCTAGAGATCCCCTGTTCAAACCCGCTCATCATCGAAACTTTTTGACTAGGTCACTCCCGTGCTATCGGATGGGCACGTTAAATTGTCGGTCGCGGCTAGAGTATGACAGTCTTAAGGCCTATTGACGGCTTAGATGATATATTCAGGCTTGGTGGAACTCCCTACCAATAGAATCCATACGAATAACTTATATATTTTGTTTCAACTCTTTCCGGGTTACAAAAACCCAAACACTAGAGCATACAACTCCTACAACCTGATCCTAATCGTGGATTTTGTTTGCCTTTAAGTGTTTTGTTCCTTGATAGCTAATGTGTACTACTGGTACAGTATTTACTTAAAATTTATATACATTTTGATAAGGATTTGAATTATTGGGCTTTGGAGAAAGTAGCTATGGGTAAATTTTAAACACAAAATGGGAAAAAGCAATACGCAACCATAGGAAAACTATAAAGATTTTATAACAAACACATTTACAAGCCGTCATTCCACATCCTAGAAATTGAATTAAATTCATATTTGAATTTTTTTCCACTGTATATTATAATCAAGAAATGAAAATAACTTGTAGTCTAGTTGAAACTGTGTGCAACAGGCTAAGGAAAACTTTTTACTGGTGATATTTTCTAGAGTTTTGGCGATTTGAATCGTGATGAATAATTTTATCAAGTTATCATGATAAAAAATTCTCTCAGGAAATGTTTTTTCCGACTATTACTTTTCGAGATGTGAGTGCCTAAGCTTTAAACTTTTGAGACAGATCATTTCAAATTCTGTGAGAGATAAATTCATGACATTTTGAGTATAGTAGCTCATGAAATTTCATGATATTCATCCTCAAAATTCATGAATTTATCTTTTAACGAATTGCAAATGATCTGTCCCAAAAATTTAATGGAAGTCAATGCTACTCCACAGTTGGATAGTCCCAGTCATTCTGTTCAAGCCCGCTCGACTCTCAAGGGCCCTAATAGAATTTGGGAGTTCTTCATCTATACGATAAGCACTAGCAAGGAAATATAAAGTATTATTTAGGGAAGATTAGTAAAATTAGTAGAAGGTGTAGGAGAAAGAGTCGGTGGAGGTGAAGGAGGATGAGTGAAATCTCAGTATATTATAATACCGTAACTAAAGTGAGTAATCCAATCTTCAGTGTGAAAGCATAAGCCAATGTAGCTTAGTAGTTCTTGATTTTTTCCCCTTGTGTTTCGCTGTTTTCCAGGCCTCTAGGCCTGATCCTTCAATTTGGCACTACTTGCATGAATCCTCTCCGATTTTTGTCATCTTCTTTAATCAGTAGGAGCGAAAGTACAAACTTATGATGCAAGTACAATCTGTTAATGAATGAACATTTCTTTATAACTCCAAATCACGAAAACTTCTATTGGTAAAGCATAACAAACTAATCATCAGGAGGAACATGTCAGTTAATTCTTCCACTTACCAACTTGAAATCACAATTTTTTAATATTTAATTATTCAAATTTTGTCTGGGGGAATTTTATATATATCCAACATTCTTCAATGCCACAAAGCGTTCAACCTATCAAGTTAATTAATCTATTAAGTCTACTCCACTGCAGTGAACGTTATAGCATAATTGTGCAGGCCAATTTCCAGCTACTTCCCACTCCTTCTGTTTATGAATACATATACTATTCCACATATGTATACATATACATATATTATTACACTATAAAGTCTCTCTGCAATACCGATAAAAAAACTGCGAAGGGACATTATTGACCACCCTATATTATACACGCATGTAATTCTCAACTAACTCATTCCACGGAGGGAGTAAAGTCATCAATTCATCTGAATCATCTCCCATTAAAAATCATCTCCCAGAAAAAGCCAGTGAGTGAGTGAGTGAGTGCGTGCTTGCAGTACAGTGTTTGTTTACACTGACCATTAGCAGAAGTCAAATAGGCAGGCACTCCAGGGTCTCCGCTGCTGTAACCCGAGCGTGGGAATAACTGCCAGTCGCATTTTATAGCTACCCTTTCCCTTCACATCACTTCACTCACCCACAACTATGCGTCATAGTAACTACTATTATTGCCTCACTGGCGAAATACTGAATGTTACAGTTACCCTCTGCGTGGAGTTGTAATAATCAATTCAATCGTTGCTTGAAACATTATAGATTTGACTTGGAATAGTCACAATCACTAATTTATTGAATGTTTTGAAGTCACAATTTCCAAAAGTTTTCAATTAATATGGATACTCATCATCACTTTTCAACTTATGATTATTTATAAGCCGCAGTGTTTAATTGATTTGTATTTATTCAGAATCTCAGTGTTTCAATTGAGTGTTTTTGCTACATTTTAATACTTTGTGATTGAATAAGAACAAAATGTGTATTATTGGTTATGAAAATCATCCATCTAAGCTATCGTAGGAGCAGTGTTGCTGTAAAACTGCAAAAGATGAGAAGCAAAAATTTGAATCCTCATTCAGGACCAATCACGCCAGTGGATTCGTGTAAGGAGCATTCATCTCAGCCCCAACCTGGTTCTTCCACCGAAATAGCAACTACAAGATTGTCAACATCGGATAAACCCTTATCATATGCTCATACAACAAAAAAAAGACTCGATAACAAGATGAAGAAAAACAATCAAGAGGACAGAGTGCTACATACTTTATAGCTGATACTAAGCAAGCTTGAAAAGCAACAAGCACTATTATCATCCTTTGTAAAAAGGTTACAGAAACTGGAAAGCAGCACCAACCCGGCTAAGAGCAGAAGGAAACATGAACCGGTCACTGAAAATCGTGGCATGGAATGCCAATGGCATCCTCCAGGAGAAGCAAGAACTGGAATTAGTACTCAATAACGAAAAATATATATCTGCCTTATTTCAAAAACACACATGACTAACCTATCCTATCTCAAAATCAGAGTCTATAGATAGATAGATAGATAGATATATAGATAGATATCTATATCTATATCTATAGAATATATCTATAGAACATATCATACTACACATCCAAATAATTCAGCAAGGGGAAGTAGTGCAGTAATTGTGAGAGAAGCTATACAACATACTGAGGAAAGAGACTACTAAACAGATGAAATTGAAGCTTCTGTTAGATCACTAGAACTCACAGTATGCAAAGTGTCATTATCGGCAATATACGTAAAATTGAGGAGACTTCAATGCTAAAAATACCCATTGGGGCTACAGGATAACCACTACAAAGGGTCGAGAACTGTTTAGTGCAATCCAGCAATTCAAATGATAAGCAATATCAAGTGGAAACCAACTGGCCAACAGACACAGGAAAAATTTCAGATCTGATAGACTTTTTCATCATCAAGGATTTCTTCACAAACTACATTGAAATTGGAGACAGCTGTGACTCAACATCGGATCACTCACCAATTATACTCACATTAAGCGAAAGTGTAATAGAACGAGAACCAACTGCATTCCTCTGCAATAGATACACAAACTGGGAACAATTCAGACTCTTACTGGAAGAAAGCGGAAATTGAGAAATTCGTAACCTCAATTTAGCAAGCAGACTGGGCATGTACACCTGAGATAAAAAGGAGGACTGAAGGCAACAACTATTCTTCTGAGTTAGAACATCTTTCATTACAGAATAGAAAAGCGAGAAGAAAATTGCAAAACACTAGGGATCAAAGAAACAAGACTGTGCTGGACAACTTATCCCAGCAGCTTAGAAGAGAAATAAAAAATGAAACATTTTTCAAGTATCTCACTGAGCTGACTAATGAAAAAAGTACAGACTACTCCCTTCTTTCCAGGTTTTCATAGAGGTTACTCTATTATAATTTCATGATTCCATGGAACAATTTGACCTAAAAATTAAATATGAAATTTCAGCATCCCTCATCCTCCCCCTCATGGGGGGGGGCATGGCCCCCCATGGCTCCTTTCTGCTTTTGATGTTGATTATGATGACTGTATTTGGTATTGTCAAGTGTTTCAGCACTTTCCTTCTACGTTTTTAAGCAAACTGATTCTCAAACTGAGGTCAGTCTAAAGGTGCTTACAGATTTACGCGCCGCGAACATGAGCGATTCACTTTTAATCAGCTGATGCCAAGCTTTTCATATCTGTATCCTACCGTTTCTGTAAAAATACAAAATGATATAATCAGCTGATTAAAAGTGAATTTCTCATGTTCGCGGCGCGTATATCTGTACGCACCTTTAGTGTTCAATCAACTATAGGATTAATTAGTTATTGAAATGTTGGGATGAATTAGTTATTGAAATGATGAGTGCTCTGCAAATGAGAAGATGATGGACAATGAGAGTTTGATTTTTCGAATGGGAAAGGAGCAATGTGTAAACAGCACTGCGTAAGTGTGTGAACTTTCCCTCATTAGAGTGTAAATCAAGTGCAGAATCGTGTGTGTGGAATGGCATGCACATTATGTGCATAAATTATTGCGGAAAGGGGAGAAGTGACAGTGATAATTTGTGTGGGGTCATTTCAGCACCATCCAACAACCCTTAGCAAAAACATAACAAGCAAGCCTCCTCACTTAGCCTTTACTAAAATCCTATTCTTGGTCATTCCGGATCGTTTATTGAAATCTCACGTCTGTATGACTCACCCTCACCCTAATTTGCGCATCACGCAACAATTTAAACGTACACAGGGATGTTGTCAATGTCAATTTGTTGATTTTCTCTCCATCGGAGACATACTGGTTAATAGGAATAATAGGTAATAGAGGTGATAGGAATTAACAGGCCTGGGTTGGCAGACCTGGTTTGCCTGTTGCAGTCAAGTGTTATTTCGCTCCGTAAATTCTTTCAATCAAAATATTGTTATACTAATGTTGAATCGGAATAAGAATGGTGCTGGCCTTGGCTGCCTGCGGTGGATAGCTGGCGGAAAGTTGCCCCTTCCACCAGCCACAAGTGTCAATCATTTTCCCTACTACACGTGCTACACCTTCACTCCTCCCACCATCATACTCATTCTCTCTCTCGCATACACATGTGAAGAAGAGGAAGAAGAAGAAGAAGAAGAAGAAGAAGAAGAAGAAGAAGAAGAAGAAGAAGAAGAAGAAGAAGAAGAAGAGAAAGAAGAGAAAGAAGAAGAAGAGAAAGGAGAAGAGGAGGAAGAAGAAGAAGAGGAAGAGGGAGAGAAAAAGAAGATGAAGAAGAGGAGTGAGAAGAAGAAGAAGAAGGAAAAGGGGATGAGGAAGAAGAAGTTGGAGAAGAGTGTTCCGCCCTTCCACTAACCTTTGCACCGCCCATATGCCACATAAGTGGGGGACTGAGTTCCTCCACTGCAGTCAAGGCGCCAGCAATATTCTTATTCCAATTCGAGATTAACTTCTGGTGTTATCAAGTTGTGTTGTGTGATTTCTGTATAGTAAAGTGTGTGTCGTGATGTGAGCAAAGTATAATTTGCTGGTTTGCTGTATTGTGTTTTGAGGCTCACAATACTCTACTAATCTCGAATTGAAATAAGAATGGTGCTGGCACCTTGTCTGCAGCGGAGGAGCTCAGGCCCCCCTCTAAACCTAGCGCCGCAGTGCAGGATGGTTTCTTACAGCTTGGCGTTGTTGTCATTCGAGATGGGTGTCTGGCTTGAGTAGGGGTTTTGTGCCGATTGAGCATCAATTTAAAACCAAGGTCAAGGTCAAGGTCAAGGTCAAGGTTGAGAGATGTTATCTCAACCACCACCCCGCCCCAACTGAATTCTCTGTTGGAATGAGCACTGTATTTATAGACCAGGGAGGAGATGTTTACAGCAAGAATTTCTATTTAACACTGAGGAAAATATTTTTATTGGGGGGGGCGTGGCCTAATTCAATTCCCTTTCCCACACCCCTAAAAGGTGTGGCCTAATTAAATTTCCCCCTTCCTAAGAGGTGTGGCCTAATATCATTATTATTTCCCACTAGGTATACAACCGAAAGTCAAATTCAAATTCAAGTCAAATTCAAGGTCAAATTCAATGATGATCCCCACTTGGATAAAATATCTACTGCAAGTAAAACTAAGGGAGAGAGTAACAACCGCTGGATATTCTCCAGCAAGAGAAGTTCACACTCTTCCCAATGCAATAAGAGATCTCATACCTACTGGATATTCTCCAGTCAAGAGGTATTAAATCCACCTATTGCAATCTAATGTGAAACCAATCTAAAACCAATAAATTGAGTCTACCTAGTGCAAGGGTAGTGGGAGAATAAACAACTACTGGATATTCTCCTGTCAAGAGATGTTATCTCAACCACCACCCCGCCTCGACTGAATTCTCTGTTGGAATGAGCCCGGTATTTATAGTAATTTTATCAGCATCAAAATCCAGTTCCCATGGTTTTTTGTATACCGTCTTCCAAACATGTTTGAATAGGTCTAATAATTAAATAATAATAATAAAAAATAATTGAATAATTATAATATATAAATAATTAAATAATAATTCAATTTATTATTGAATAATTTCAAACAAAAATAATTATTAAATAATTGAATAATTATAATAGATAAATAATTAAATAATAATTAATTTATTATTAAATAATTTCAAACAAAAATAATTATTAATAATTGAATAATTATAATAGATGAATAATTAAATAATAATTTAATTTCTTATTAAATAATTTCAAAAGAAATTATTTATTAATTGAATAATTATAATAGATGAATAATAATTAATAATTAAAAATAAAATAAATTATTATTAAAATGAATTAAATTAAATAGATTGAATTATTATTTAATATTATTCATCTATTATAATTATTCAATTATTTTTTATTATTATTATTTAATTATTAGACCTGTTCAAACATGTTTGGAAGACGGTATACATAAAACCGTGGGAACTGGATTTTGATGCTGATAAAATTACTATAAATACCGGACTCATTCCAAAAGAAATTTTAGTCAGGGTGGGGTAGTGGTGGAGATAACATCACATATCACAAGATTTTTCTACACTAGACTGAATGCTACAACAATTCTTCATTGTGAGGTGACCTAGTTCAATGTAAGTATGAATGACCTTCAGGTAATAATATATTGATTTATCAAGTTACAAAAAAGTTCTCGAATCACCGGGATTCGAACCTGAGACTCCAGAGATTGGAAAGCCGCATTGCTTCCAACTAAGCCACTAAACAAGATTTGAAATTGATCGATCAAAACGAACTCATAAGTTTGTTATCACAAGAATAGATACTGTAATGATATTATTCACAACTTCACTAATCAGTAATAATTTATTATTATTATGTGGTAGATTACCAAGAGCTACTTTTAAGTAATGTAGATATTTTAAATGAATCTCCTAAAATGAATTGTAAATTTGATATTGTTTTCATAATTTTAAAAACTTTGTTCTTCGCTCAACTAATTGTTTGTTATTGCATAGCTTGTTATTAAATAATATTTCTATTGTAAGTTCAATCTAATTAATAAATAAAATGATTTAAATTGATGGATTTAGTGATAGCAAACTAATGAGATCGTTTATTACCAAGCAAGTTTCCGCGGTCTGATACATATAAGGCCCCAGGTTCGAGTCCCCACAGTATGAATAGTTTTTTGACTCTTTGAAACAACTTTTGAATTTTGTTGAACAAAACTGCTCATCAAAATCCAAACTGAACTTGATTTTCTTGGTAGGAAAGATCTTTATAACCTTAGATTTAAGCAGGAAAGATTATTGTTTTATGATTTTCTAAATTAAGCTCAGTACCTTTTTACAGGTTTTTTATTAATTTGAAAATGAATTTCAACAAATAAATTGTATTCTTGATTGAATTACATATCTGAGCATTTTTCAGTTCCAGTTTATAATTCATTTTAGAAGGAATGTTGGACATTACATTGGTGTTAAAAAATTCTCTTATCAGGTGGATCCAACATTATATTCATACCAAATTTGAATTTATTTTTTGAAGTGGGAGGGAAATCATGAAGTTAGTTTGGATCAGTTGAATACTTCCATTGTTTCATATTATTAAGATCAACATTCTTTGGTAGATAATAAGAACCGAATTTTTTTGCTAAACTAACAATATTCTGTAATATATTAATTAATTCTTCAGCCTCTTGATTTCTACTTGATTTCTCTTGTTTTCTACTCAAATGACATCCAAATTAATCAATACTCATGTTTTTTTATTATACTTCATGTTTGTATATGAATTTTTCATCAAACCATGCTCTAAAGAACCAGGGTTGTGCTGTTTCAGCAGCATACTTTTCATACTTTGATAATAATTGTGGATCTGACATTGCTTTGAATTGTTCATTATCATTAAGATCAATTCCTGGGATATTATAAGCAACTAATGGGATGAATTGTATAATCCTTATAAAATTCTGAATCAAATTTCTAATTTCAACATTAATATTATTATTATTCTTATTATTATGTAAATATCAACCATATTTATCAATAGACATTATACTAAAGTATATTTTTCTATAATACAAAATTACCACCAATAATTATTCCAATTTCACGCAACTCTTCTATGATACTCATAATCTCTGCATCATGTCCAGTGTGCCCAGCTATTTTTGAATTTACCAATAGATTCAATCTTTCACATAACTCGTTTGGGTTATCCCAATAAATATATTGCTTTTTCATTTTTTTTTCTTGGTACTACAATTTGCATATCTTCTTGTTCTAAACTACTATCACCAGCACCTCTACTTCGAGTAACTCCTTTTTTAGGTGGGAATAATTTCTTAATAATATTAACATATTTGTAACTGGTATTTCTCTTAACTCGACCCAAACTATCAAGATGAACTGATGTTATTTGAAGTATATTTTTATAGGTTTGCAAATCAGTTCTCTTGTAAATATGTTTATCAGGTACTGCTTTGAATAATAATTCCAATAACCCATTTGTAAGCATGAATGATTTGCTGTTATCAATGAGGATTTCTTTATCATAAAATTTTACAATTTTATTACCAATTTGCCACTCATTAATATCAGGATTATAGTGAACTCCATACAGATTTCCTCTTTTTGTTGCTCACATGAAATTATCTATGTAACTAGAAATGCTAGCTCTACGGGCATTCAATGTTAATCTTTGAATTGTTGAATTGAATATTCCTCTAATTCCACTTTTATCATCATCAGCACCGGTAGTTATAGATCCTTCTTCTGCTTCTTCTTCTTCTTCTCCTTCTTCTTCTTCTTCTTCTTCTTCTTCTTCTTCTTCTTCTTCTTCTTCTTCTCCTCCTCATTCTTATTCTTCTTCCTCTTCTTCTTCTTCTTCTTCTTCTTCTTCTTGTTCTTTTTCTTCTTCTTCTTCTTCTTCTTCTTGTTCTTGTTTTTCCCCTCCTTCTTGCTCTTGTTGTTCCTTCTTTTCTATTTTAATTTTTCTTTCAATGGGTTGATGTTGTAATTGCTTCAATGATTCTGTGATTGGTTTGAATTGTTTTTGAAAGTGTTCTTCTTCACTGACTACATTATGTGATAATTCACGATGTTTTCTACGAATTGAGTCACATAGTTTTTTAATTTTTTTTTTAGCACACTCCACTCTCCCAAATATTTTTTATGCATTTTTATATTATAACAAATCTATCAACCAAGTCTGTACCGACCATCGTGTGTGTCACATTCTTTATTAATAACTAGAGATTCATTATTATTATTTCTCCATGCTTGAGCACATAATGCACTGAATTCACCCTTACTCATATCAGGGTATACATGATCATGATATATATGTTGTAGGTTACGATTATCCTGCTTGAAAGCAACAACTAGATTACAATTATCCCTAATCAATTGTTTGGGAATACTAGAGTAAGTTTGACAAATGTAAAAACAATCAATTTTATTGTGTCTTCCCATACTAAAATAGTTACGAATATTTTGTTGATACAAATATCATCAAATATCATAACTGAATTTTGAGGCATATCATTTGGTTGTTGAATTTCATCATTATCTTTGTACAAGTTAAATTCAATTTCAGGTATCTGTTGCATAATCTTTTTCAAGAGTTGGTACTTATCTTGCTGATGTGATTTAGTGAATATATTCAAGTATAAGAATTAAATCCCATTCTCTGCAAATAATAAATTGAAAACTGTATTTGTTTTCCCAGAATTACTTGGGCCACACACAATACATCTTATAGAGTTTGGTAAGAGTTCACTGTGTCTTTTTGAAATCTTAAGTTTCCTGTTATCATTTAAATACTTGTCGAAGTTTATTAATGGTAGTTTTGATTTATGCTGTTTGAATTTGAACATATTTTTTATTATATTACATCATATCATCACCTTCAACCCATGAATTATATTTTGAATCAATACCAAGCCATTTAACATACATCTTACCATCTTTCTTTTTCAGTACTTTCTCAATTAGATAGACATCAGGATATTTTGTTTTTTGCATTTCATATTCATAGAATGTACCTTTAATGATTTCATTACTAATGTCTCTCAGATGATACGTGAAAGGAATGGTAGGGAGTATATTGTGTACAGTGGATATTTCATTTGTCCAGTTTGCTAGATAGCCTTTATCAAATATTCTTTTGTAGCAACTAATTCGTTCTTTATCGCCAATCTTATACTTTGGTTTCATCTGTTTGAATGTTTACGCATGCTAGCTTTCTCTATATTCATCAGCACATATTTCTCATTTTTCCTATTCACCTCAACAGGTTTCATTCGAATTGTTCTGTGGACACTGTTATTGTAATTAGTTATTAGTTTAGGTAGTAGTTCCAGCCATTTATGATTACCCTGTATAGTGAATTCACAGAACATATTCTCTTTGAGAGTTCGATTGAAGCACTCACAAATTGCTGCTTTTTTATCACTATATGTACTGTAATGATTGATTTTATGAGTTTTGAATAGATCCTGAACAGCTGCGTTGTAGAATTCTTTACCTGCATCAGTTTGGAAATTAACTATTTTGCGCTTCTCAAGTATTGGCTTCAATGCTGCTGCCACCTCATTTCCAGTTTTAGTTTTCATTGGTATTGCAAATGCAAATTTACTGAAACAGTTGATTACAGTTAGTATGTACCTGAAGTTTTTATTAAATGTGCTGTAGTTGGACATGTCAACAATATCAGCTTGATATAAATCTGTTAGACCTTTTATTTCAGTGCAACGTGTTAGGAAATTACGTCTGACTCTACCATGCAGCTCATGTGCAAGTTTCTTTCTTGTTGACATTATTTTTTAATTGATTATACATTCTTGTTCGATGTCTTTCTGTTAGTATACTTTCTACAATTCTACCAATTTCATCAATTCTATCTTGAAAATGTAATCGATTCATGCAAGATTGTTGTCAGATTGTCCCATCCCTGGATTGTTTCATTGCATAGTTATAGGTGTGTAAAATATTCATTGAAACCAATCTATTTTCAGGAGCAAATCTAACTTTTTTCATGTGTTTTTTTATCTCACAATGAAATAGGTTCAAAAACAATTAGGAGATTATTTTGTAGGTTTGAGAGTAAATCAATCAGGAATAAGTTCAATTTGTTATATTCCTCAAACATTGTTTTAGATTGCAATTTTACCTATATAAATAGATGTATAACAACTTTATTCTCATTTCAGTACCAGATTTACAATGAACCACAAGCCACAAGCCAGATTGCTTTCCTCTCTATATAAAAAAATGGTGACGAGTATTAATGGTAATGTTATCTTATATAAATGGACAGAATTCTTGACTACTGATATTAAGATACTATTTGAACAATTTAGACCAACTATTCTAGAAATAATGCTTTCAAAATCGAAAAAAATTAATGGAAATGTTAAATGGTTTGTTAGTTTACAAGTGAAATTAAGAAAAATTGTAACTGATGTTGATCAATTGGAAATCACACCTACATTTCATGGAAAATCAAGATCAATTATCAATATTCATAATAATATCAATGAATTTCATAAGCAATGGGAGGAGGCTGAAAATATAATAAATGAAAAGTTTGATAAATTCATTCAAAATGGTAGTGGGTAGGTAATTGATGACTTTCAAAGATTTTATTTGAATATAGTGAAATATTCACCCATACATGGAACAGGTTCATATGTCTTGACACTCAAAAGAATAGCAGTTAAAAGAGTCATTCTAAATATCAGGAATGAAGATGATTTATGTTTTGTCTGGTCTGTTCTAGCTCATTTTCATAATAATAGAACACATAAAAGAGTTAGCGACTTGAAAAAATTATTAAATCTAATTAATATCAATGATCTAAATTTCCCACTTATTTTGGAAGATATTTCAAAATTCGAAAAGCAAAACCCAACTATATCTATAAATGTTGTTGGATATGAAAATGAAATTGTCTATCCATTACTTACATCAGAAAATCAACAGAGAAAGCATAAAATTACACTTTTACTTTTAGAATCAAATGGTAAGAAACACTATACTCTGGTGAGGAATTTGTTTAGACTTTGTTCCTTAAATTCAAGTGAATCATCATTCATTCCTATACCGAAGTTCATAACAGATAAGAAAGCTATAGTGAATGTGAAAAGTGATGATAGTCTTTCATTTATTTGGTCTGTCTTAGCTTTCTTCCATAATAAGAGGATTAATAGAGTTGGAGACTTGAAAAAATTATTGAATCTAATCAATATCAATGATCTAAATTTCCCACTTAGTCTGGAAGATATTTCAAAATTCGAAAAACAAAACCCAACCATATGTATAAATGTTATTGTGTAGTTGTAAGCTAGTAGTATGATAATATTTTAGTTGAGTTTTATATAGGTACTCAAGTCAAATTCTTATCAAAAAAATCTGAGATTATAATAATGGATAACTATTGGCTGCTCATCTCGATAAAAATACTGAAATCAGTAAAGACAGACTTTTAAGCAACAAGTGTGCTGATATTTTAGTAAGAAACCTGAACTCCAAAAAGACCACCCCACAAAAAGAAAAGAATGTACTCAAAACATTGAAATACAAAGTACAAAACGATGACCTAATAGTAACTAAATCAGACAAATGAAATTCCACAGTCATCCTCAACAAACAAGATTACACAGACAAAGTTGAAAATTTTATTAGAGAGAACAAATTCAAACCAATTGACAAAGATCCAACATAGAAATTCAATCAGGAAGTGAAAAAATCTTCAACCGATACTAAGACATTATTTACTTCATGGGAAAAGAGAAATTTGATATCAATGAATGCTTCAACCCCAAGACTTTTTGGCCAAAACTCCACAAAGCAGGTATTCCAATCAGACCTGTAGTCTCATACATAAACTCATCTTCTGGCTCACAAAATCAATAGCATATTCAGGATTCACCCCAATAGCATCATTTCAACCCAGATTTGGAATCAGAAACTCAATAGAACTGGTGGAAAAACTATCAAAGATACCAGCCCTTACCACACACAAACTGGTGTCATTCGACATAAAGAACCTCTTCACCAGTATACCAGCAACAGAAAGTGTTCACCTAGCTACAAGAATCCTCCACACAACTTCCATGGACAACAACAAAATACAGGAATTGAACCAGCTTCTTCAAACTTGTGTGAAACAGAACTTCTTCAAATTCAACAACTAGATGTTCCAACAAGAATAAGGTTAGCAATGGGATCATCATTGTCTCCACTGTTGGCTGAAATCTTTATGGACAACCTGGAACATAAGATATGTGAAGAACCTCTGTTTAAGGACAATTCATGTTTAAGTTCACCAAATTAATTCCCTAGACTTGACCATTTCACATAAGAAATATACACATGAATTCAAGATTTTCAGAAAACCCACCATGATAGACAGACTCATTAAAATACCACAAGACCTCAAAGATTATAACAAAGAACTGAATACTATTTTTGAATTAGGAAAGAACAACAATTATAGCAGGAGAACCATAATCAAACTTCTTAAGAAGAGGAAAATGTATTACACCATGAAATCAACAATCTCACTCACTAAAGATGAAAACAATACTTGGATTTCCATTCCCTACATAGGCCAAGTATCAGACAAAATAGGTAAGCTTATTAAGAAGAAAGGATTGAATGTAGCCTACAAGACCTCATCACTACTCAACTGCATTTTCAATTCCAAAGACCCCATCAGAATAGAAAACAAAAGTGGAGTCTATAGACTAAAGTGCGAGATAAATTACTTCTAAAATGAAGAGGAGAAACCAGCTTTCGTCATTGGGAGATTTCAGAATCACCAAATTTACAAAATAGCAATGTTCATTCTTGGGCAGTAAAAACTGCATCCCATCTCAACACACCAAAGTATGTTGTTTTAGCGTTTCAAACAGATGGTAAGAATAAAATTAATGAATCAATCTTGGAATTTGATAGTTGTAATCTTCGGAATGCAAAGGTCTACTTGAACTCTGACTATTTTCCTTATGAAAACCTCCTTGGTAAACAACAATTGATGTACTGTATGTTTTTGGATTTTGCATCGGCCCACTATAACCATAGTATCAATAGTGAGCTTGGAACAGAGATTGATTTTGACACATTTTGTACTAAAACACCCCTGATTGTAATTGACTGTTTACATCAATCTTCTCATTTGAAATCCTCCACAGATATTAGAATATATATGGAATTTAAGGAAGCTGTACCTCCAAATACTTCTGCTTATTGCATTTTAATCAGTGATCGTATCATGGAGTACACTCCTCTTACTTCCATGGTGAAGGAAGTTCAGTAATTTCTCAATAGAGCACAAGCTATATAAGTATTGCATTTTTCAAATTTTACTCATTTGAGGTTTTAGCTTTGATCGGTTAACATCTACAATGTCTTCTAATTCTGAGAAGAAAACATGCTCTATAGGGATACAGTGTGATCTTGATGATGATGATGAGGAAGACAGCATCTACTATGACTCAAGATGTAGTACACCTATAATGTCTTCTAATTCTGAGAAGAAAACACAATCTATTGGGATACAGTGTGATCTTGACGTCGAACAAGACTTGTTCTACTATCAATCAAGATGTAGTATGCCTAAACCACAGGAGGAGGAGGAGGAGGAGGAGGAGGAGGAGGAGGAGGAGGAGGAGAACAGAGGACAAAGGAGGAGGAGAACGGAGGACAAAGGAGGACAAAGGAGGAGGAGAATGGAGGACAAAGGAGGGCGATGGAGGAGGACAAAACAGCACAAGAGGAGGAAGAAACTCTCTCCTGTAAAGAATTTGCAACAGTCGACACGCATTGGTTCAAGGGAAATTCTAATCAAATTATCATGAAAGAAATCGGAATCATAGATCAGGTAAATAGCTTTGTTGAGTTGCATTTCAAGTCACCATTTGCAAAGTCGGAATTGAATGCTAAATTGCATAAGCAGGCAACATGGGCAGAGAACAATTATCACAAAATATGCTGGGAAGATGGTCATTCACCATCATTCATACAGACAAATTATTGATATCTTATCTTGAAGGATATGATAAAATCTACACAAAAGGTACAGAGAAAGCTAAGTTTCTTAGAAGGTTACACAAAAACGTATGTTGTTTACCGGATGAAATTGAGAAACCAAATTTTAACTACTTTACAAGTTCATGGTGTTATAACAGCCTGTGAAATTCATCATCACAATCCGAGGGGCCGATGTGCCCTCTTTGCCGCTCTTCATTATAATTCATTGATAATGAAAAATATGGACTCATCTCCAAATTTCATGTGCGAAAACAATAGAATGCTTAGCATGAAAAAATGTCAATTCTATTCAAATACAGAAAAGAAAAACTTTGCAAGATATGGCTTTTTCTATAACGGACAAGAAATTCAATGTGTTTATTGTATGCAAGCATTGAAATATCATACTGCTCGTGTATGTTGCATTGGTGGGAAGGGGCAGGAACCATTTAATTTCTCTATATTATTACCGACATATATATAGTTTCTTCATTCGCTCATCATGGACCCATGCAAGTGGATTCAAGCTGATAGTGAATTGGAAATGAGGTTAGAACAGTGTATTGATTGGTATGATGCTTGTGAAATTGCAATTAAACATTCAACTCATGAAAATCATCAATTGGTGAAAAACCTGAAAGACATTTTCTTAATTACAGTGAGTTTGAATGATATAAATGATTATCTATGCTATTACAGACCCCATAAACTGTCTGTTAGTAAACTGATAAAAATTGAAGAGGAAGTGATGAACAATTGTAGTGAATTGTGTAAATAAATTTCTAGTGTATACTCGATTGTTTTCATTTTCCATTGTACCTGCAATGTCTAGGTTTAATCGTTCAGTAATGCTTTGTTAGTTGAGCTGTAAAGATCTCACATGTGTTGAAGCTCAATTCTATTTATAGAAGTGTATAGTATAGTGTGCAGATACAAGTTCATTCAAATAGTTTCTTATCATGTTTTACCTGTACATACACTCAACTGAAAAATATGGTTGATTGTTATAGCTTTTCAAAGTTCAAGAAACTATCTCGTCTCTTGATGTCAATTTCATTCAATGAATTTGATCTAATTGCAAAGAATATTGAATTTTCAACGGGTGATGAGGTGAGTGATCTTGCATTAACAAAAACAGAAAATCTCCACTTTCCAATTTTATCTGAAATTTTTCAATTACTCGATATACTAGAAACCGGACATTTCCATTATGGTTGTTCAAATAATGATGAATCATTAGCTATTGTTAATAATTCTAATGATCTCTGGAAATGCTTATATGACATTGCCGATAAAAAATGTAAAAGATCATAGATCACTCTCTAGAGAGTTCAAAGATATATGTCTACTACTGTGTGTGTGTATTTGGATATACTAGTTCATTCTTTGCATTAGTTATGATTGAGGAAACATTAAAAATATAATGTTCGTTGTGTGTACAAGCCACAATTCTGCATGTGCTTGACAACGTTGTCAAGTACATGTTTCAGTTGAATCTGAGAGTAAGATATTCATTCCACTTAAATCTGTCAGAAGTTCATTTCACTTGAATCTGTCAGTAGATTGCCTCTCTCTCACACATATCTCTCTCTCTCTCTCTGCTATAAATCATCATCAAATAGACCGTGACTAAATGTAATTGGGCTTGACTGAATGTAATTGGGGCATGACTATATTAAATGGAGCATGACTAGAGAAAGTGAGAGAGAGAGAGAGAGAGAGAGTGAGAGAGAGAGAGTATCATCATTATCATCTTCTTCTCCTTCTTCTTCCACCTCTCCTTCTTCTTCCTCTTCACTGAGTTGTTTTTCATCATGATTTCATGATCTGATAACATGAGAAGCAATCAGCAGAGTTAGAATGGAGGATACAGAGGAGGAGGAGGAGGAGGAGGACGAGGAGGAGGAGGAGGAGGAGGAGGAGGAGGAGAAGGAGGACACAGCAAATCAAAGGTTAGTGTTAGTTATTTGATGAAACTATTTGATAAATTATACTAATAGATCTGTTCACATTACAAGAGTTGGAAATTACTGATTCAGTTAATAGTTATGCACATTACTTGCATATTAACTTGTTGAATCACTGTTTGATTCTGTAATATGAAAGCAAGAAATAATAATACTCACTTTGAGATTCTGTTGATAATCCCGATGTGGTGAAGCTTTATTACTCTATTTGTTATTGCTAACTATATCAAAAATTTAAAATTCTTTGCAATCAGATCAAATGAAATCATGATGAAAAAAAACTCAGTGTTAGATCTCTTTTTCAAGTTGAGTGGATTTTGGAGCATATGCTGTGAGTAAGAATAACATAGACTCCCACTAGTAATTTACAATCTACACAGAAAAGTTTTCTCCCTATTTGTTATGCATCATGACAAGACTTCTGTAATCTTTCAGATAATATACTTGCATATTCAAGGTTGAATTTATGCTCAGATTGCACATGCACTGAGTCAACATGAATGTGTAGTTTTCCTAATATTTCTGATAAAGGAAGAAGCAAAAGCTCGCAAAATCATATAAGATTCGGTAATCTGCAGGTTCTTCCTTTTGAATTGAAATTTTCCTATAGGTTGACTCCCATCTCTTTCCATTATTCCTCTTCCATAATATCATTCAACTAATATTATTTGTAAGCTCATTCTAATAATTGTATAATTACAAATAGAGTGAGAGTGAAAATGACAAGTGTAGAATGAATAACAGTTTTTGTCAAAACAAACAAAAAGAGAAATTTACTCCTGGTGTTCTCATACTGTTTTTCAGAATTAAAGAAGGTAACAGTATACACTGAATTCAAATGCAGCAGATCAGTTTATAGAGAGAGAAAGATAAGCATACGCACAGCTGAGAAAAAAGTTTATCATCTTAGAGGTAAGCAAAACCGCAATAACAGTGCATGTAACAAGTTTTTTGGATCAATCACATGGTGAGGAGGGATTACAAACTTTAAAGACTGAAAGCTTTGCATTTTGTGAAAATTATATTATTCAGATTCTGATAATCCAAAGAGAAATTGTGTGTGTGTGTGTATGTTTTTATGCTCTAACACATAATGTAACCATGATAGAACTGGAATGATCGAAATTCATCTATTAACCTCGTGAAAAACGCAGTAGGCGTTGATATGGATTTGTTTTGCAACAATGATTCTAACCCGTGTCAGCAACAAGCAAAGATGATGAATCGCATAGTATCTATATTATAAAATTCAATTTTAGAAATTCGTTACAAAAAATAAAGTTTCTGTTTGTTTGTCAAAACAGTGTAGGAAAAACTATACTATATGCTTTTGCATTTGTTTTCATGAGTTTACTACTGTCAAAGGTGTAAACATGAGTTCAAAGTGTTAGCAATGCTATTTTCTAAATAAGTCACTTGACTGATACTGTTACATCAGTATCTCTTTCCTCATGCATGAATCTTTTCACCCAGCTTGATTCTAATTTCATAAATCTATGTTTGGTTTCTCAAAGTCTTTCTTGTTAGTGTGTGTAGCTTCCAAACTATGAAATATCACACTTTCCTTCTCCTCCAAAATGAAGAAGTTATCCAACACTGTGAGTGAGAATATTGTACAACAGCTAAAGCCAATAAAATTATAGTCTTTTTTCACTCTCGACTTTTCACTCTAACTTTGAGTGTGGGTTAAGATTAGTGAGATGAAAAAGCTATTCATACTGATCTGGAGAGTGATCATTTACTGTAATCTAATTCATGTTGAAAATGTACATCTAACTAGACATAGAAGTCTCCTCATAACTAACCAAATCCCTAGACATATTTGTTGTTCAACAAAGGATGCTAACAACAAAAAAATTCGTACCAAAAATATTCTATTGCTTGAAGCAAAGTGTTAAGTTTACTCAAGCAAAGAGAGTATCTTACTTACATCATATTGTAATCTTAATTTTCCAGCATTGTGGTGTTATTACAGTATTCCATAAAAGGTTTTCCATGCTTGTGACAGAAACTCAATTGATAGAAAATCTATGTTCCTTATAGCATTTGACACAAATTATTCCTCTTGATAGACAAATCTCCTTCGACAGTGTAAGGGATTGTGATCACAAGTCACTATGATCGAAATACACTCAAGTTTCTCTCTCAAATTTGTATTTCTTTTTCAAATTCTGCTAGTTGCTGTTCCCCGAATGTCTCTGTGGCTTTCAAAAAACTCTACTCATCTAGTTGTAGCTTATACATCTCGCCTGACTACATTTCAGTCAACATGCATATCTACAGAACCACTGATTTTTTGTTACACTTCAATGTAATTATGTACATTCACTTTTATCAATTGTGCACTTTGCTCAAGTACTATCATTAAAATTTCATCTATATTGCTATCTGCAAATATGGATATGTTTACATTCTACAATCAAGTAGTATGCTGCTTTCTTTATTTAGCTGCAACTAATATACTGCATCTTTACATCAGTGCAACTTTACTGCATCTAATTTTTCTTCAACTCTGATGCTCCATTTTCTCAATTTTGATGATGCGGAAAATTGTATAAATTAGTAGGTGTGAAGCTTCATGGTTTTTTCTTATGACTGATCCTTTAAAAACTTTACCACAAATAATGTACATATAGTAAGATCGAATTGAATAAAACAAGATGAATTGAATCTCTTCCATTAGAAGAAGTGAGAAGGAGACTAAGAATGAGAGAGTAAGTACTTGATAAGAATGACTGGAGGTTTCCAAGCTTGGCTGTTCGCATAGAGTGAGATTTCAGAATCATTCTTTTCTGTCAGTGTTACTTGAATTGTTTTGAGATTTCCACTTACCATTGCTGCAATGACAAGTCCATAGAGAGGAAGAACAATTCAGTTAAATCTGTCAGTTAGATACATGCCTCAGTTCTGTTATTTCCTTAAGAAAAACCTGTCACTGGAAGTTTCATTTCTCCATACAAATGGTGTTGTGAGAAAGAAGTGAAAAATGAGATGGTAGACTTGATAAGAATGTCTCGAGGCTTGCTGACTGAAATTTTAGAATCACTCTTTACTGTCAGTATTACTTGAGTTGTTTTTAGATTTCCACTTACCATTGCTGTAATGACAAGTCCATAGAGAGGAATAACGATTCAGTTAAATCTGTCAGTTAGATACATGCCTCAGTTTTGTTATTTCCTTAAGAAAAAACCTGTCACTGGAAGTTTCATTTCTCCATGCAAATAGTGTGTGTGTGATTTAGAGAAGCAATTAGCATTGTCAAGCTTGACTTATAGAATTTCTTAGTGCGTAGCACACTGCATTCATAACTTCTTCTTCTTCTTCCCCTCATTCTTCTCTTTGGAAGCTATTGTACATGATGGAATGTGATTATTGTTTCACTTAAATCTGTCAGTTAGACACACATCTTATTTCCACTTCTTCCTATTCTTCTTCTTCTCTGTTCCTCTACTTCTCCCTCTTTTTGAGAGCAACTACTTGTTCCTCTTCTTCTCTGTTCTCATACTTCTTCTTCTCTTTGGAAGGTTGCTATTATATCGTTTCACTTAAATCTGACAGTTAGACACTCTTCTCCTTTCCTCTACTTCTTCCTCTTTTTGAAAGCAACTACTTCTTCTCTGTTCTTATACTTCTCTATGATAGCATGATGAATTTTTTGAATGTGATTATTGTTTCACTTAAATCTGTGAGTTAGAGAAAGATGACTCGGTTAAATCTGAGTGTAAGATGAAATTTTCGTTTCACTTAAATCTGTCAGTTGGACAAAGATGATTCAGTTGAAGCTCTCCTTTTTCTCATTCTCCTTCCAAACTCGATTCACTTTAATCTGTCAGCAGTAGAGCCATTGGATTTCTCATTCTCCATTCCTCTCCTTCTTCCACTTCCAAACTCGATTCACTTTGATTAAAAGAAAGTGACTACTTCTTCTTCTTCTTCTTCTCTGTTCTCATACTTCTTCCTTAGACACACTTCTCCTTTCCTTTACTTCTTCCTCTTTTTGAAAGCGACTACTTCTTCTCTGTTCTTATACTTCTCTATGATAGCATGATAAATTTTCTGAATATGATTATTGTTTCACTCAAATCTGTGAGTTAAACAAAGATGACTTGGTTAAATCTGAGTGTAAGATGAAATTTTCGTTTCACTTAAATCTGTCAGTTGGACAAAGATGTTTCAGTTGAAGCTCTCCTTTCTCTCCTTTTTCTCATTCTCCTTCCAAACTCGATTCACTTTAATCTGTCAGCAGTAGTAATCTCTCCTTCTTCTACTTCCAAACTTGATTCACTTTGGTTGAAAATCACACAGTTAGAAGTAAGGATTTATTTATTAATGGAAATATTGTAAAAGTTATAATCAATATGAATATTAAAGAGAAAAAAAACAGAAAATTGATAAAGTAAAATAATTATATAGGTAGATAAGATCAAATAATTGATTAATAAAATGAAGTAGGCTGAAAGTAGATCAGGGTAATCAACTTTCAGTAATATACAGCAGTATGCAGTGGATAATTGAAATAACATGAGTTTATATAATATATATATATATATATATATATATATATATATATTTATATAATTCGTTCTATAACAGGTTTAAAGGTTTGTATTTGTGGGATGGGTGGGGGATGGTTGTCATATGATCATTCTAGGGCCAGACAGTTTCAGTCATTTGTTACAAAAGATGTTTTTTTAAAGTCAGGATGAAGCTCGCTCGGCTCTCGATGGTTCCGATAGAAACAGGAAGTGCATTCCATGCACGACAGGCACTGACTAAGAAGGATTTTGTGAAAATAGTAGTTCGATGATTGGGTATCCTAAAGTACTTTCTCCAGTTCTAGTATGTGAAGCATCTATCCTCCTACCTTCAGAGACAAATTTGAAATCATCTTTAAAATAGTTTGGATTACCGTATTTCAAGATATCTCTAACAAGCTTGATTATTCGAAAAAGCCTTTGATTGGGAAGCTTTAATGTTGAACTAGCAATAATTTGAAACTAATAAACGTAGACAATAATTTTGGCAACGCTGTAGTTTATCATTCAGAGTGACTTGCATATCGTTAAGAACAGAATTACAATACATTAAATGTGGGAAGATGAGAGATTGAACCAATAATAATTTAATGTTTCTAGGGAGAATATCGTGCATTTTCTTCAATGAATGCATGGCTGAGAATACCTTTTTACAAGTTTTGTTCACTTGTTCTGACCAGTAAAGAGTATTATTCATTATAATGCCTAAATTTTCAACTGAGCTACAGTAAGGAATGTCATTACCATCTACACTAATTTTGTGAATCGATTCAAGGTCAATATTGTTTATAAGACGAGAATATCCAATTATAATGGGCTGTGTTTTGATGGGATTAAGCTCAAGGCCATTTTTCTTTGTCCATTCCACTATCGAATTGATATCCTGATTCATTATTCCAACTGTTTCATTAATTTTTGTTATGGGACAGCTTAAATATATTTGAGGGTCGTCTGCATAGGCATGGAAACTGGAAAATTTGATAATGGAAGTAAGGTCATTAGCATACAAAGTGAAGAGGAGAGGGCCCAAAATTGAACCTTGTGGTACTCCAAGCATAACGTTTTTCCAAGTAGACTTTTTGTCACCGACAGATACACATTGTTTCCTACCTAATAGATAGGATTTAAACCAAACTAACGAGTTGTGACTGAAACCAAGAATAACCGACTTATTCAGAAGGACTGTATGATCAACAGTATGAAATGCTTTAGAAAAATCAAATAGGGTGAGGATGGTGCATTTTCTTTGGTCCATAGCTAACCTTATATCATCAGTGACACGAAGCAGAGCTGTTTCAGTTGAATGGAATTTTCTAAAGCCTGATTGAAAGTTATGAAGCTTACTATTGTTGTCTAGAAATTTTACAACTTGAGCATGAATGAGTCTTTCTAGCACTTTGGACAATGCAGGTAAAATACTGATTGGTCTAAAATCCTCAACTTTATTGGGTGATGGAACTTTATTTAGAGGGCCAACCAGAGCAAACTTCCAGTTCTCAGGGAAAATGCCTTCTTCAATTGACTTGTTGAAAATGTATGTAATGGTTGGTAAAACAGCAAATACCATTTTCTTCATAAATTTAATAGGAATTTTGTCAACACCCGTAGCATTACTATGAATACGTTGAATTGCTCTGAAAGTGTCTTCTTCTGAGATTGGATGGAAATGAAATTGATCAGTAATTGGTAAATCTAAGTTTGTAACCTGCTCTTCAAGATCATCGATATGATTAGCAATGACAACTTCGTCACGTTGGTTAGAGTGTGAAACGAAATGGTCATTTATATTGTTCAATGGTAAGTCAATTTGTGGATTCGATTTTTTTTTCCAAGCCCGAATTCTTTTATTCCCTGCCAAAGTGATTTAGAGTCTTGTCTGTTGTTTGTCATAAACAAATTCAAGTACCTAATCTTTGAGTTCCGTAATTCCTGTTTAACTCTATTTCTAAGGCTCCTATACTCTATCAAACTGTCCAAGTCAAATGTCTTTTTAAATTTTCCATGTGCTTTGTCTCTACGTCCCATCATCTTAAGTATGTCTTCAGTCATCCACGGTACTTGTCGTTTTCTATTAATCCTCCTTGTCACATAAGGTGCGTGTTTGTCATACAAAGTCAAAGTCCAATTCTCGAAAGTCTTGACCATGTCATCAACTGAGGGTAATGCTTCAATTTGATGCCATGGAGTCTGAGCCACATCAGTCAGGAAGGCAGCTTCATCAAAGTTTTTGAAGTCTTTATAAGTGATAATTTTCTGTTCTGGCTTGGGTATCTTATGGGAAAGTACACAGTAGATCAAATCATGTCTAGAAATAGCTGGGACTGAGATTTGGCCTGCTAGAACAACCTCATTGGGATCACTAACAATGAGAAGGTCAATGAGTGTGTCTGATCCATTGGTATGATGAGTTGGATCGAGAGGTGAAATAGTCATGTTTAGGCATTGGTAAATTGTAGTCAGTTGAAAGTAGTCAAAGTTCCGAATTGTCATGTTCAAGTCGGTGTTCATATCCCCCATAACTAGTATATGGTTATAACAAGGCATAAGAGAAAGCAAGGCACTTTCGAAATCTGTGAAATGACCTATTTTTGGTGGGCGATAACAGATACCAATGAGTAATTTATCAGTACTAGATAAGGATAATTCAAGTAGCATAAACTCTGGTCTGGAACAATACTCTTGTTTCGATGTGATTAAAACTTTTGTTTTGATACCATCTTTCACATAAATTGCTACACCCCCACAAGCTTTATTCAATCTATCATTCCGGAAAAGATTATATCCAGGCAAAGCAACAAAATTTGATGGAATACTAGGCTTCAAAAATGATTTGGAAATTCCAATTATATTGAAGTCCTGAAAACAGAAGATTGCTCTGAGTTCATCAATGTGGCAGCTGAGGGATTGTACGTTAAGGTGAGCAGCCTTGAAAAGTTTTTTGAAAGAGTGGAGCTTATTTGCTAGAAACATACCTGCATCATTATTACTATTATTGAAATAATCATACCTACTTGAGGGCGAGCGAGCTGACGTGTCAGTGAGAGGCATCATCAAAGCAGCTGACCAATCGTGAACCGACCTCAGAACGACACATGACGGGGAAAATGGGGATGAAACTGATAAAACTTAACCTAAATGAAAAAGTCTCTTGATTCGAGTGCATTCAGTATGCCTTGGCAGTTCGGCTCCCTTCACTATTTATAGCACTAGTTCAAAAAATTCACTAAACACAATAAGATGTAGATGTGTGGAGTTCCGGTGATGAATAATCCTAATGGTGAATAAGATGAAGATTGAGGAAAAAATTGTAGTGGGAGATCTAGTCCAAGTGGAGATAGAGCGAGTAGGTATCCGGTAGTGGAAGAATCGGGTCCAAGTGGAGGTAGAGCGAGATCCAGATTCAGATTCAGATTCAGATTCCTCTATTCATGTCAGAGTCCAGCAGATAATCCAATGTGGTGGGCAGTTTGCAGTGGTAGATGCTGATGGGAGCGAGCAGTTGGGGGAGTGAGAGAGAGCCAGGGCGGCGGCAAGAGAGAGCGCGTGCGAGAAGTCACAGGAACCAGGTCTGAAAACAGGAAGAAAACTCCAGCAGAAACACAGCAGAAAAAAATACAGAAAGTATATGAAAATCATTAAGAGGATAGACAATTAAAAGAGAGTGTACAGAGAGATTGAAAATAAGAATGAGAAATATGAATCAGTAGATTGATTTCAAATTGCAGTTGACGGTTGTTAGAGAGAAGAATGTGAAGAGAGGTCTAAGCTGTGTGAGAATACACATAGATTATGTAAGATTATTGTCTAAAAAGGTGGATGAAGAGAGAGATATTAGAAGAAAGTAGTAAATATCCGGTGCATGAAATGAGGTAGATAATAAGAAAATGAAATGAAATGGAGGGATGAGAAAAACCGAAGGAGAGAGAGAGGGAGTGAGTAAGAGAGAGTGAAGGGATTGATACAGATAGCATAGAGTACAGTGTTAATGATCTGGTATAGAAATGAAGTAAGCATGTCTATATTATTAAAAATAATAATAAATAAATAACTTATGTGGACAGACCTCAAAGAAGAATCAGACTATTGAATTGAAAATAGATGATGCGGTAATATCTGATGAGCAAATGGTAGCTGACTCTTTCAATAATTACTTCATTGGAGTTCCTACCAGACTAATCTCTTCAATGAGTCCATTGACTCAAAATACTATAGATAATTACAAAGCTTGTTCCAAATCAGAGAATGTCTATAATACTATTTTCATAAGACCAATAGATTTCCATGAGATCCTTACTGAAATAAATTCTTTGAAGGATGGTAAGTCTCCTGGTCCTGATTGCATCTCCTCACATCTTTTAAAAAAAATTGCCGTTCCATTGGTTCCAGTTCTATATGATATCTTTAATGCAAGTATATATACAGGTATTTTCCCTGATCCCTTGAAGATTGCCAGGGTGATTCCTATATTTAAGAGTGGGAGTCGTTCGGATCCTTCAAATTACAGACCAATATCTCTTTTGTCTGTGTTCTCAAAAATATTTGAGAAGATTGTGA